>NC_087287.1:1654166-1985000 GCF_015220805.1 Pogoniulus pusillus
CACCCAGCCCTGGACAGCGTGGCCAGGCTCATGTTCAGTCAGCCTGGGTTGAGGAAAGACAGCTTTTCATAGCTGGCTTCACCTCTGCAGAGATTGCCCTTCCCTAGGCTCTGTTATTAACTGAAGACAAGGCACCGTGCCAGAGATCATCAGGAAGAAAGAGGAGAGATTCAGAGCTGTCATTTGTGAGTTAAGCACCGCTAACACCCCAGTTCGGAAGAGCAGGAGGTGGAGTTTAACTTCTGTCTTCACCAAGGACTTGTTCTCTTCTAACTACGTTGGTTAAACCGGTGCCAACCTCCTAATGAAGTTCTCTTTACATCACTGAAAATACTGGTATGAGCCTTCTAGAACCTGGATAGAGAGGAGATGAGATTGTGTGAGGCAGAGCAGGACAGGATTTGTGTAGTGTGAAAATGCTGGATTTATAGCTGAAGAGCAGATTACTGGGGGGCTTAAAATTCTCTGCCACTGCAAATGTAATTTATGCATATAAAATGTTCAGCCAGGGATTGAAGTGATCCCAGCAGGAGCCCGTGGAATGCTGCCTGCTCTGCTGTGCCAGCACACCTTTCCGGGGTGAGGCTGCAGGTGGCACCCAAAAGCGGAGCTGGAGCTCTTGGGCTCCGTGGCCCTGTGAACAACTGGGGCTGTCCCAGCTGAGGGGCTGGTGGGCTCTGGGCTTGGGTGGAAGAAAAGATGAAGACAAGTCAATTATTTCCTATCCTGGTTGTACTGCTGGGTGTCAGCCTGGGGTTAACATGCAGACCTGGGTGTAGTTTTGCTGTAATGGATTTGAAAATCACTGCTGATACTGCCTGCTTGGCACAAACAATGTGGGTATGAATCAGTCTGCTGCTGGTACCGTGGTAAATCCTGTTTCTGCTCAAAGGAAAGCTCAAGCATTATTGTATCTCGGCCTGTCCAAGCTTCTCTTTAGCCAATACTCAAAAAAACAAGTAACATACAAAGCTGGGGGAGGTGGAAGAGGGCAGTTGGTGTTCCATGGGCTCTTGTATGGATGGGTGATGGAGCTTTACCTGGAGCTGGATGCTTCTGTTGCACACCTCAGGAAACTGCTGGAAGGGTTACAGGAAAGCTGAAGAAAATAAAGCCCAGAAAAATCTCTTCAAGAGGACATCATAGAGTCACAGAATGCTGGGTTGGAAGGGACCCCAGGGGTCATCTGGTCCAGCCTTTCTAGGTGAGTAGTGTAGTTATCATAGTATCATAGTATCATCAGGGTTGGAAGAGACCTCACAGATCATCGAGTCCAACCCTTTACCACACAGCTCAAGGCTAGACCATGGCACCAAGTGCCACGTCCAACCTTGCCTTAAAGTGCCCCAGGGACGGCGACTCCACCACCTCCCCAGGCAGCCCATTCCAGTGTCCAATGACTCTCTCAGTGAAGAACTTTCTCCTCACCTCCAGCCTAAATCTCCCCTGGCGCAGCCTAAGGCTGTGTCCTCTCGTTCTGGCGCTGGCCACCTGAGAGAAGAGAGCAACCTCCCCCTGGCCACAACCACCCCTCAGGTAGTTGTAGACAACAATAAGGTCACCCCTGAGCCTCCTCTTCTCCAGGCTAAACAATCCCAGCTCCCTCAGCCTCTCCTCATAGGGCCTGTGCTCAAGGCCTCTCACCAGCCTCGTCGCCCTTCTCTGGACACGCTCAAGCATCTCAATGTCCCTCCTAAACTGGGGGGCCCAGAACTGAACACAGCACTCAAGGTGTGGTCTAACCAGTGCAGAGTACAGGGGCAGAATGACCTCCCTGCTCCTGTTGACCACACCATTCCTGATGCAGGCCAGGATGCCACTGGCTCTCTTGGCCACCTGGGCACACTGCTGGCTCATGTTCAGGTGGGTATCAATCAGTACCCCCAGATCCCTCTCTGTCTGGCTGCTCTCCAGCCACTCTGACCCTAGCCTGTATCTCTCCATGGGGTTGTTGTAGCCAAAGTGCAGCACCCTGCACTTGGAGCTATTGAACCCCATCCCATTGGACTCTGCCCATCTGTACAGGCGGTCAAGGTCCCGCTGCAGAGCCCTTGCTGGGTTCCTTCTCTTTGGGAAGTTGGAAGTTAGAGGATCTAACTAGGCACCTCATCCTGCAGGGACAGTGACTTGGACCCCTCTGGCTCTCCCTCTTACAACACAGGCACAGAGAAGGAAATGATGAAATGAAGTGGGACTTTCAAAGCAAATCAAGGGAGGAAGTTCTTTTCCAGCCAGTTGCAAGGTTTGAGGAGTTTATGGTTGAACTCAGAAAACAAGCTGGGCACATTGCCCTGGGGAACTCAGAGTGTTCCTTCAGTCCCACTTCAGACAGCTTCAGTCTTCCAGGCTTGTTTCCCTCTGCTGCCCTTGCTCCAGCACAGATTTCCCATCAGCCTTAATGCGACTGCAGTGGGCAAGTCCCCGGGGAATCGACGTGGTTACAGTGTGTGACTGGGTCCCTCCTTTGCTGGCCTGTGAGCTGATGAGGCTGGTGACAGTGCTTGGCAGTCTCACTGAATCAGTGCAGCGAGTGACAGCTGCGGCCCTGTTTGGCTGCTTCCTCGTTTCTGGGCTAGCAGGAAGCAAGGGTGGCTGTGGTGGCCTCTGCTGCCTTAGCACCTTGGCTTGGCAAGGGCTGCTCAGCCAGAGCCCTAGCAGCAGTGGCCCTTAGGTAATGCATCTGAATCCAGAGGGGGTGGAAATCCCTCACAAGTTGCTGTTGTTGGCACTGTGAGACACTTTGAGTGCTGTGTTCAGGTTTGGACACCTTGGTACAGCAGACATCGAGGTGCTGGAGTGGGTACAAAGAGGAGGAACAAAGCTAGAGAATGAGTCCATGGAGGAGTGGCTGAGGGAACTGGGGCTGCTTAATTTGAGGAGGAAGAGGCTGAGAGTAGACCTTATCACCCTCTACACGTGTCTGAAAGGACAAAAGAGAGAGGTAAGGACTGGTGTGGTTTCTTGTCACAGGTCATTAGTGATACAACAAGAGGGAACAGCCTCAAGGTGCATCAGGAGACATTTAGGCTGCACACTGGGAAAGTGTTTTCACTGCAAGAGTGGTGAAGCACTGGAACAAGTTGTCCAGGGAGGTGGTGGAATCTCCATCCCTGGGCTTGTTTAAAAGTGGTTTAGGTGTGGCACTTAGCAATGTGATTTAGTGGTGAACTGGGTAGAGTAGGGCTAAGAGTTGGACCTGATGGTCTTGAGGGTCTTTTCCAAGCTGAATGATTCTGTGATTTTACAGTGCCAGGAGCCTGGGAGTTTGCTGGGCGATGGGTGCTATGGAGGAGATGAGCTCAACTCATCCCTGAGCAGATCCAGTGTGTTGGGTTGGCAGCAGGAGGGGAGAGCACATCCCAGTCAGAATGCAAATTCCCTCTGCTCTGGTCCAAGCCATTTGTTACCCTCACCCCTGTCTGCCTGGTCGTGCCTACAGAATGTTTAATTATTTTTTCCCTCCTGTTGAACTGAATTCGGTGTAGTTACAGTAGTGTTGCTATGGTGACCTGAAGTGACAGCTGTTATGCTGTGCTTCTTGGGGGGCTGTGTGGCAGGGATGGTCATTTTCCCAAGGGGAGTGGATAGGTGTTAAAAATAAACCTGGAAGGAAATGAACAGGTAGGCTGTAAAAATCCATTCTCATTAGCAGTAATTAAACAAGTCCTACAGGGTTCTGCAGGGGGAAGCCAATTCTGGATTAAAGTATCTGGCACTCTGGGAGCCTAAGTGAGGATTGTTTGCTGTGAGGAGAATGCACAGGCCTCATCCTTCATTGTGGGAATTTTCTGCATACACTTTGACTGCCCACTCCAACCCCCCTGCAGTCAGCAGGGACATCCTTCACTAGAGCAGCTTACAGCCTCACCTCGAACCATCTTCACAGATGGAGCTTCAGCTACCTCCCTGGGCAACCTGTTGCAGTGTTCCAGCACTCTCGTGGTGCAGAACTTGTTCCTTACATCCAATCTCAATCTGCTCTGCTCTCATTTCAAACCACTGTCCCTCGTCCTGTCCCTGCAGGCTTTTGCAAGGAGTCCCTCTGCAGCCTTGCACTAGTCCACTTCAGGTATTGGCAGGCTGCTGTTAGCTCTGCCTGGAGCCTGCTCCCAGCTCCCTCAGTCTGTCCTCACAGCAGAGATGCTTCAGCCTCCTGAGCATCTTTGTGGCTTTACTCTAGACTTGCTCTATCAGGTCCATGTCCTCTCTGCGTTGAGGGCCCCAGAGCTGGACAGAGCACTGCAGGTGAGTTCTCACCAGGGCAGCGGGGCAGGATCCCCTCTCTCCATCTGCTGGCCCTGCTGCTTTGGATGCAGCCCAGGCTGCCACTGGCCTTCTGGACTGCAAGTGCCCATTGCTGGCTCATACAAACATATTCCTGTTTATTGCCTTTGAGAGATTAAATCTTTGTACTTCCTGAAATTATTGCAAGAGAAAATAGAGAGGAAACTCTCTGATCCCTGTGCACGTTTGGATCACCTGCTCTTGCTTCTGTCTTTGAAATCCACAGATAAGGCTTCTAAACATGAAAGGAGAGTGGTGGTTCTGTGGCAGGGAACTCCTGCTTAGCTCATTTCTGGAAGTTCATTTCACAGCTGAATTCCTTTTCATCATCAAGTTTTCACTTGGCCGTATCCAAAATTGTTTAGATCCCCATAAATCTGGGGCCTGGATTGCCAGGGCAGCTATGGAGCTGCTCAGCTGGGAGAGTGCCAAGGCAGTAACCCCTCTCTGCATCCATTAAACAAATGTAGCAGCATGAAGCCAGCCTTTTTGGTGACTTACTGAGGCTTTCTGTCATTAATAAGTATGACTGCTTTTTAATTAGTTGGCTAATCACTTTCTGCATCTGTCATCATGGTTTCAAGGAGTAAGTCATCTCCTGGACTCCACTGAGCCAGGCAGTGTTCCTCTGAGTCCATGGCAAAGTCCACTGATTCCAGCACTTCTTTCACATCTTTCCTTCTAGCCTTTTGCAGCCAAAGAGGACAAGCGAGAAAGGCCTCAGTGGAGCAGGTGCTCAACCAAGGGAAACCACAGCATTTCTCAGGGAGGTTCAGGACAAGTTGTTCTGTTTGAAGTACCTTAGGGCAAGTACTCTTGCTCTTACTATGTCTTAGAGAGAAAAGACTGCAAGAACAACTGAAGCCATACAAATGATCTTTTTAGTTCCATGACAATCTCCTTAGAACACTAAGCTGCAGAGGCACTTTGTGTAAGCAGTGCCTGCTCATGGAAGCTAACCTGCTGGCTTTCAGGAGCCAGCCCAAATGGGAAAGACTGTGTCATCTAAGGCAGTAAACATGCTCCTTAAGTAAGATACCAGGTGGCTTGCAGCTCAGATCAATGATAGCATCCAATTATTAGAAAATAAAATGACCCACTGAAGAGAATGGCTCCCAAGGGCACCACAAATCAGCAGGACATGTTTTCTTCTGGCATGTTCTGCATTTTAAGTCCCCATAAATGTTTCTATGAACCTGTCATCCCGTTCCTGCACAGGAACAGATGAGCCTCATCTGCCGCAAGCACCTATGGATTCCTGAGTGAGCATACTAAGCACTTTTGTTCTGATTTCTTCTTCCCCTCTCCAAACAGATGACCAAATTGCAGGCTTAATAAACTGTTCTCATTACTGCAGCATACCTGCTTTTTAAATCTCATTTGCAAAGGCCAGAGAATCTGGCAGCTCTCTTGCAATTCTTTGTAGCAGCTGAAACTCTGAGATACTAATCAGGTGCTGCAGGTCCCCAGAGAATTAGATGGTGAAGGCAGGTTGCAGTTGGTCCCTCTGCTTCCCAGAGAAGTAGATGATCCTTCAGTAATGTGCTGTGCTCTTGCTTCTGTGGCTAATGACATTTCTTTGCTGCAGGTGCTTAATATGAAATGCTTCACCATTTTCTGTGTCTAGGCTATAAAGGCATAGGCAGTTGGTCAAAGAGCCTGGAAAGGTTCATGCTTATATGCATGTTGAAGAAGGCATGCTACAAAGAAATTAAATGGAGAGGGCCTTAAAGCCCGTTGAGAAATGTGAGGGGTTGGTAGAAGTTGATTGAGAATCACAGATGACAATGTCCCTTTGTTCCAACATTCCTTAGAGTAATCCAAATGAAATCAGCCTGAGGAAAATCCAGCAAGGACAAGTGTAGAATCTTGCTTCTGGGAAAGAACAATGCCATGGACAGGTCTGGGGCTGATCTGTTGGAGAGCAGTATAGAGGAAAGGGACCTAGGGGTCTGAGTGGACAGAAGGGTGCCCATGAGCCAGCAAAGTGCCCTTGCGGCCAAGGCAGCCAGGGGCATTCTTGGGTGGGTTGGAAGGGCTGTGGTGAGTAGGTCCAGAGAGGTTCTCCTCCTGCTCTACTCTGTCCTGGTGAGGCCACATCTAGACTATTGCATCCAGTCCTTGATCCCTCAATTCAAGAAGGACCTCAGGGACTGCTTGAAAGATCCTGGTGCTGTGTGTGACTGCTGTTAACCATAACCCTCTTTCTTCAGAGTTCACCTGTGCTCGGTAGGGCGTTGTTGGTTTCTATACTCCCCGACACCACATAATCCCATTCAGCAGCCAGCAGCAGTCTGTAGGGCAGCTCCTGTTCAGAGAGCAATGCTGCAGTTACCTTGAACTTTCTCCAGAGGCAGGCTCATCCTTCTACCCACGAACACATCATCTCTCGCTGCATCTTGTGGCAAGGAACACCAACAGCTCCATCATACAAACAAGTCTTATCTCAAAACCCTTGCCACTGCCACTGGGAATGAGTTAATTGCAAGAACAAATTAAACATTAATCATTTAAGTGATTCAGATGTAAGTTGTGCATACTATTCCATCGCTCATTTTAGCATCAGCACAGGAAGCTGCTCAAAGCCATTAGAACACAGAGGGTAATGAGGCAAGGAGATTAAAGCAAAGCTGTGCTGTTTCTTTTCTTCCTGCTGTTACACTGAAAACGTGAACTGTAGCCTCTGCATGCTGGGAGTGTTTAACCAGGGCTTTGGGGCTCCTGGATGCAGTTGCAGAGCTTCATCAAACTGGCTTGCATAGAGCAGGCAGGAGGAAAGGCATCTGCTTTCTGCCCTCATGCGAAGCGTCCTGCACTTGTTCCTTGGATCAGCATCCTCCTCAGAAATGCTTTTATTTCAGACTTCCTCTGCAAAATGCCCCTTTCCACCCTGGTTTTACAGCACTGAATCCTCATGATGCCCAGCTTCTGTGTTTAGAGTCAGGCTCTAGGCTAAAGCACATCCCAGCACACTGTACAGGTAACTTGTTTTCTCCTTGGTGCACGCAAGTGACTGGCAGCTTGCAGTGCTGCTGCCTTCCCTCCAGGGATGTAAAAAATGGTTTATAATGGGGAATTTAACTTCAAAGTGCTTCTGCAAATGAGATGCAGCACTTGATATTTTCCCCTCTTCCATATACAATGAAGCTATAGCAATGAAAGATTACATCAAAGGTCAGGCAGAAGTTCATTAATGTAGCTGAAGGACTCTTCCTCTTGCCTTCAGAGCAAGAAATGTTCTGAAGCCATTCCTATTACATCTGGAGTAGAATCAGGTAAATGAACCTGATTCCTGTAGGATTTACAAGCCTTAAACTATTTCAGGCTCCAAAGACCTTTTGACTGGAGTGATTTCTTCCCCTAGAAGTGGTGACATTGGAACCTAAGGAAAAGAACAGAATGAATTTTCACTTCTACTATCATAGACTGCCTGGTGAGGAGATGGGGCACCCATTCTGCACAAAAGACAGGGCTGTTCCAACCATCTACCTGCCACCTCTGTGGGGCCAGAAAGGATAGCAAAAGAATGTCCAGTGGAGTAAGGCATTTTATTTTCACTGCCAGCACTTTTCTTCAGAAGAGCTTTCATTGCTACATATTGAAGGCCATCAGAAGAACTTCAGCTCAGGTAACCTTAAGGAAGGAAGGTGGACCCAAAAGAAGTAGTTGATATTTAATGGAGTCATAAAATGGCTCAGCTTGGAAGGGATCTCAGAGCTCATCTACCCAAACCTCTCTGCCATGGGCAGAGGATATCTCTCGACTAGATTCAACTGCTCAGGGCCTCATCCAATACTTACCTACCTAGAACAAGTCAGAGCATAAGCCACATTACTCAACAGCAATCAGTGTTTCTCATTAAGTGCTTTGATCCTCATTGCTTCTCTTTATTTGTTGGTTTTCCCTCACTAGAAGAATGTTTCTTAAATTGCAGTTTCCTGGAAGCAAAATGTTTCATAGAATGGTCTGGGTTAGAAGGGACCTCCAAAGGTCATCTAGTCCAACTTGCTGTCTTTTGTTTCCTTCTTCCTTGGAGTCATTCTTGAATCATCCTTCCTGGAGGTGTTTTGGGTTTTTTGCTTTGTTTGTGGGGTGTTTTTTTTCTTTCCCATAAATAATTAACCCCCAAATCAATGGGAACAGATTCCATAAAGCACTGATAGCCACTGCCAGCTCCACCATGAGGTCAGGCCACCAGGGATTTGCCGACTAATGACCCTGCCTTGCTCACTTAGTGAAGAGGAGTGAGTGGTTCGTTAGGGTGTTGGCATGGGCAGAGCTGCTGATGGCTCAAACCATGGCCACAGGAGCTTTTTTGCATTGCCACAAGGCTGCACTTGAAAGGCCAGCAGGGACTGAATCTGCTTCTCGGTCAGCAGGCACTGCCAGCAGCATAGTTGAGTGAAACTGCTACCCAGCCAGCATCTGGTGATAAGGAATAAAGAGAATGTCAATAACCTAATTATAAAATGGGACTTGTAAAAGCCAAATTCCCAAAGTGAAACTTTAAGCAGTGTTCAAATGAGGGTGGTGAGGCTCTGGTCTAGGCTGCTGAGGGCAGTTGTGGCTGCCTCCTCCCTGAGGCTGTTCTAGGCCAGGTTGTATAAGGCCATGGGTAGCGGATTCTCGCTGGGAGGTGTCCCTGCCCATGGCAGGAGGGGTGTAGTAGTTGATCTCTGAGCTCACTTCCACCTTGAGCCATTCTGGGATCCATATAATTGGAGCACACAGCCCGGTACCCCCAGCCTGCTGGCCAAGGTCTGTGCTGCTGGCATGTGAAACACAGCCTGCCCCCATGCCTTGGCTGCTGAGGCCATGTGCTGAACCTGGAAGTATAAAACATCTAACACACTTCACTCAGGTCCATACTGTCCATGCAGCAGGCTGACAGAGCCCATCTGCCATGCTGCCCTTGCACACACACCAACTTGTCTCCAGTGGGTTCTTCATGGATCCTGGGGGATTATCTATAAAGTCCATTTTCCAGCTGTATCCCTTCTGTCCTTTCAGACAGATCAGACAAGGAGGCTTTGAGCAACCTGCCCGGGGGGAGATGTCCCTGCCCATGGCAGGGGGTTGGAATGAGCTGATCTTTAAGGTCTGTTCCAACTCCAGCTGTTCTCTGCTGGCAATCACAGGGAGCCCTCTCTCAGCCCAGGATGGTTTAAAAACCACAGGGATCTTGTATGAAACACTCCAGTGGAAGCAAGCAGACCAAGAGAGCACGTGCAGGGGACTGATTTCAGTGAAATAGAGTTTCATTGCCTTGCATCAAACCCGTGATGAAGTTTTGCAGCAGGGTGTGCTTTAAGCATAATCACTAACTGCCCCGGAGCCCTTGGCCTTTGCTGACCAAGCCGCGGCTCAGCACTGCTGCCTCTGCGCAGCTCATGTGGAGAACACCACAGCTTCTGTCTGGGATAGCTGCTCCTTAGGTGAGGGGCACAGAGCTGTTTGCCATACTGCATCTACCAGGCTCTGTACGAAGGATACATGTGGGAAATAATGAAATCTTGAAGCAGCTGAAGTTTAGTGGAAACACCAACAGTATTTACTAGCTTCTTGCACTGCTCCCTGCGTTCTTATTTACAGGATGATGCTGGGGGTCTTCAGGGCCACGACCCACAACTGCTGTCTCTGTAGAAGTGCCAGCTCTGATGGCAATGAGATAATAAATTGACTGATTAATGGTTAAGTATTAAAACTCAACTGAATTCCACTGAATTCAGGCTTTGTTCTTATCTGTTCTCCTACTGTTGAGTAAAGCTTTGGGCTGGAGAGTGAGGAGGGAAAAGAGCAGAGCCTGGCACTGTGGCCACTGCTGGCCACCAGGGCACTGTGACAGTGCAAGAGAGGCAAGTGCTGGGGTCAGGATATTTTGTCAGACAAGAACAGAAAGCTGAGACTGGTGAAACCATGCCCAGCTCCTAGAGATAGCTGCAGTAATGATGCCTCGGGTTGTTTCCATGTCTGCAAGGGCTGCCTGACAGAAACGCTGCTTTCAGTCACTGCAGCTGCCCACTTTGGTAGGCACTGGCATCCCACTGAGCTCACCTGGAACTGCTGACATCAAGACATAATCAGTGGAAAGCAAACTGCTGTATCAATATTGGACAAGCTTTATACAGTCAGCATTGGTGCTTCATTCTGAAACGCCTGTGACGCCCTCAGTGTAAGTGGGATGGTATTTGCCATCTCTGAGTGACCAGAGTCACACTGCCAACATCACTGCCACTGCTGCCTGCCCTGGAGTAGAGGCAGGCAGAGGTTTTGTACCTGACACAGAAATAATGAGAGTGCCAACACAATAAAATGGTTCAGCTGCACTTTTAATTAAAGCACCGCAGAGCTGCCCTCTGTGGAACGAGAGCCATCTCTTGCTGTTGTCCAGGCTTGTTTCTGTCACTAGAAAAAATGCCCATTAATTTAAGGCCATTTGGCTCTTGGGTATTCATCTTGTGCCATTAGACCTGTTTTGCAGCATCCTTTTGCTGGGACAGACACTGTCTTCTTTCTCTCCATAAGGCGAGCACTTAGAGCCATGCTCCATCAAGTAACTGATTAAGACAAGGAGCATAAACTGAAACGAGAAGAGAATTCTGTGCATAAAAAGGTGTTGTGCCCTGGCATTTGCACAGATGCCCATAGCAGAGGCACAGAGCTAAGCTGGGCTTCCAAAGCCTGCCTGGAGCTGCAGCCTCACAGAGTGATGACAGAATGAAAAATATTTGCATGAGCTGTAACTTGAGGAGGCATCATATGGGGGAAGCTTGGGAATGCAAAGCAGTTCTCGCTGAGGCAGTGGTTCTGAGACACAAAGCTACATGCGAATGGTAGGGAGATAATGTCCCGAGAAGTCATTGAAGCCAGTGTAATTAAACATGCATATATATATTTATATGTGTGTCTGCTACATGCTTTAAAAATAATTGCCCTCCCCTTCCAAAAGCAACACTCCCAGGAGGCAATCCTAGTTTAGTTGGGAACAGAATGCTAATCTTGGAAGCGCAGTGCCTGCATATGAATGAGCCCCTCCTCGGGTCTCTAACATTTCATAATCATTGATAAATGCAAGGAGCAGAGCATTTTATCCAGCACTGCTGACACCAAAACGTTTTCTTGAGTGCTGGCAGTTTATGCAACAACATTTGTTTAGCAAAAGGTGCTGGGAAAATGAGTAATGTTTGTCTCTCTCATTGCGGGCTGCAGATCTCCAAGTGTGTTTCAAGCTAACACTGGATCTGAGCGTTTTCCATACCAAAGAAAAGTCCATTTTGCAGCTCCAGGCATTGCTCCTTTGTGTCAGAACGAGGCTGGCTCTGCCTGGCCATGAAGCAAAACGCTGAAGTTTCTCCCTGTCTGTTCAGGGCAGCACCAAAAAACCCCACGATGCTGCAGCATCTTTCTCCTGCTTTCCAGTGCCATCAGCTCCAGCATCCAGGCTGCTCGTACGTAGCAATCTGTTCTTGAGAACTGTAATTGCACAGTGGGAAACTCAATAAAGCTCTATCTTATCTGAAAGAGAAGCCAGTAATTGCCTGAAAGAAATGGATCTTGTTGTGGGAGGATATCAGCTGGCGTCAGATGTGTTGTGAGCTACTCTGTGAAGAAAGAAAAGCAACCCCCCCCCCCATGTCTTCTCTGTATTTTCTGTTTTAAGATTAGCACCCAGTAAAAATTCACACCCCCTTTTTCTTCTGTGGGACTTTCAGTCTATTATTATTTCTATTCAAACTGTTATTAGTTACATATAGATATATATTGCTTGGGGGAGGTCACAATAAGCATCTGCTTTAAAGTTCTTCAATGTTTTGGAAGCTCAGCACTGTGGAGGGAGGGCGCAGGCAGATCAATACATACCCTCACTATCAAACTAATCTTCACTGCCTTCTGAATAATTCAGGCTCGTTAGACCTCCAAGCAGTCTGGCCTAAAGGTTATATGAGACATGCATCAAGCTGTCAGAGAGGTGGCAAACATTTTTCATCCTGTTTTCATCCACACGCTCTGTGTTTGTGCAGTAATTAGCATCACCTCAAAGCCTTTGGTTAAATCATAACTAGTCTGTGACCCTCTGTCCTGAATAGCAAATGTATTTGTTGATGTCTGTTTCACAAAATATGTATTTATATCTATTTAGAACAAAGATATTTGTTACAGTGAGGGTGGGGAGATACTGGAACAGGCTGTCTGGGGCGTTTGGGGCTGTTCCCTCTCTGGTGGTGTTCAAGGCCAGGCTGGATGAGGCACTGAGCAACCTGGGCTAGTGGGAGGTGTCCCTGCCCATGGCAGGGGATTGGAACTGGATGATGACCTGCAGTGCTGTGTCCATCTCTGGAGCCCTCAGCACAGCAGGGACCTGGACCTGATGGGAAGGGTCCAAAGGAGGGATGTGAAAACGATCTGGGGACTGGAGCAGCTCTGCTGTGAGAACAGGCTGAGAGAGCTGGGGGTGTTCAGCCTGCAGTGGATTCCAGTAGCTGAAGGGAGCTAGAGGAAGGCTGCAGAGGGACTGTCTGCAAAGGCCTGCAGGGACAGGACGAGAGCAATGGCTTGAAATGAGAGCAGAGCAGAATGAGATGGGATGTTAGCAACAAGTTCTGCACTGCAAGGGTGCTGGAACACTGCAACAGGTTGCCCAGGGAGGGAGCTGAGGCCCCAGTCCTGGAGCTATTCAAGGTGAGGCTGGACAAAGCTCTGAGCAAACTGCTGTAGTGGAGGATGTCCCTGGTGACTGCAGGGACTGGATGAGCCTTGGAAGTCCCTTCCTACCCAAACCGTTCAGTGGTTCTGTGTAGCCCCCTGCAGGAAGGGCTCAGGTTCTGCTTTTGTCTGTATTCCTACCTGAGCGTTACAAGCTCTGAGCTTGCCATCTCCGTGCGGATTGCTAATCCAAGGCAAGGCTGCGACCACAGGGCTGAACAGACTCAACCCTGTAAAACTCCCTTTCGAAATCCTCTACAGATGTCTTTTCATTCAAGAAGTATCTTCCAATCCCATTACTACTTAATCCCCTTATAATCCAATCAACCTCGGCAGCATCATGTCAGCTGCCTCTGTCGGCGCTGGAACCCTCACTGTGTCAGTCAGGGGCAGTGCTGCTTCCCAGCTCCACTCCTGCCCTTCACCTGCCTTCCTCCTGGGCTCACCCTCCCTTGGCATAACCACCTTAGACTCTTGTCTTACACACACATGAGTTTTACACGGGGTGAAATGTTAACCCCCTCCAGCTTGTTTCTAAGGAAATCAAACACCTGGTGTGATGCAGAGAGGAGTTTGGCTTGGTTTGTGCTGCAGTGTGTGGTGAAAAATTAAAATTCAGGTGGGTTGTGAGTGGAGGGAGCTGCAGAGACACTCCCCAGAGGGCAAGAGTTCTCCAGTTTGGCTTCTCTTCATGCCTCTCTTCTTTTTTCTCCACCCCCTGCTTTTATAGAAGTAGTAGTAAATAGCTGTTAAAGCAAGCATCCCATGGTACTTCTGCTGATCATTGTGCCTGTTCCCAGCAGCTCCAAAGCAGGCTGGCTGTGCATTTGTGCGGCTGAGGCCTTCTACATCTTCACCTGCGAAGGAGAAGAGACAGCGTTAAGCAGGCTCCTAATTTAATGTGGTCCAAGAACAGCAGGGCAGGCTAAATGCAATTCCTGCTCCGAGACACCAAATCTTCTGTAAGCCCATGGCATGTTCCTGCTTCCCTTACGGCATTTCAGGTGTAGTGCAGGATCATCATATCCATTTATCATCATTCTTACAGTCTGCAAGAGGACAAAGTCTTGTAACCATAGAAACATGGTAATCCTGTGGACGTTTTCTGCCTATTACAAAAACAGCCCCGCCCCAAGAGCAGAGCCTTGCTAGCTCTCTACAGCAGCCCCAGCACCTCCCCATCTTCAGTTCAAATAGGTGCAGGGGCTTGCACCCCCTTTCCTCTGCTCTGAGATGAACACAGGGGTGCAGCAGGGCTTGGCTTTCCCCTTGAACCCCTTCCTCACTTTATTACAGGCCTTCGCTGGCTTGGCTCAGGAGCAGTGTGGCCAGCAGGACAAGGGAGGTTCTTGTGCCCCTGTGCTCAGCACTGCTCAGGCCACACCTTGAGTGCTGTGCCCAGTTCTGGGCTCCTCAATTCAAGAGAGATGTTGAGGTGCTGGAAGGTGCCCAGAGAAGGGCAATGATGCTGGTGAGGGGCCTGGAGCACAGCCCTGTGAGGAGAGGCTGAGGGAGCTGGGGGGGTGCAGCCTGCAGAGGAGGAGCTGCTCAGGGCAGAGCTCATTGCTGTCTGCAACTACCTGAAGGGAGGCTGTAGCCAGTGGGGTTGGGCTCTTCTCCCAGGCAGCCAGCAACAGAACAAGGGGACACAGTCTCAAGCTGTGCCAGGGCAGGTTCAGGCTGGATGTTAGGAGGAAGTTGTTGGTAGAGAGAGTGATTGGCATTGGAATGGGCTGCCCAGGGAGGTGGTGGAGTCACCATCCCTGGAGGTGTTTAAAAAGAGGCTGGATGAGGCACTTAGTGCCATAGTTTAGTGAATTAGAAGGGTTAGGTGCTAGGTTGGACTTGATGATGTTAAAATCAGCCTGTCTGATTCTGTGCTTCTGTGTTCAGCAGCTCCCAGCAGGTGCAGCCCATGTGGTGACAGTGACTTCTCCCCAAACCTTTGTAGTATCATCACTTTGCTCATTTTCACAGGCCTAGCTACAGGGCCTAGGTTCTTTTCCATGGTTTTTAAATAGCAGGAAGCACTTGCCTTTCCACAAGCACAAGGAGAACACTCTTACAATGTGACTTGAGCACAGCCTCCTGTGTGTGGTGGCTCCCCTTTGAGCAGAGGGAAGCTCAGCACACAGGTTCCTCTCCACGATTTGGAGACGTGGTGCCATGGATGCAGAAAGCATGGATTTCTGATAGAGAGCACACACAGGGCTGAGCAAAACCCTAGAGCCCAGAACTCTGCTGTGACTCCCAGTATGGGGCATGAAATCCAAGTGAGGAGAGTAAGCTTCTCAGCGTTGAAGGGCAGGAGGGGTCACTGCCCCTCCTGCTTTCTTTCTCAAGCGCTGGCCGTTCAGTTCCAACCGAGAGCAATAAGCTGTCAGGTCCTGGCGCTCAGGCTCTCCAAACCAGCCAAGTTTTGAAGTAGAAGCACCAAGGAAGGTGCTGCCAGTGTTGTTAAGACATTTGCAATGTTTAATACTCTTCATTTTAACAAATGCTCTTAATTTCACACTTAGATTACCCCACGTCGGCTTCCAGGGGCTGATTTTTCTTTGAGCTTTTCTGCTGTCTTTCTCACAGTGAGGTTATTAACACACTGCAATCAACCCCCCCTTTATTTATTCCTTTTGATAGGCATAGCATCAAATCCAGCTGACAAAACAATCCACAGCCATCACTTCAGCCCCAGCATCGACTGAAAACTTAATAGGTTAGACAGAGGAGGATAATTTTCTATCTGCTCATCTCACGCAGCAGAGTTAACCTCCCTGCTATTTGCATACCTCCGAGCTGAAGGTATAAATATTTTGGCCTGAAATTCACATTTCCTTTTTTATTGTCATCACAGTGAGGCTTTACCAACTGCTTTGTAGAGCAGTGTCTGTGATGCTGTCAGCGACATGAAACACTTAGCAGTACTCCTAACGGCGGCAAAGGGCAGACTGGTCGTGGTCACAGAAAGGGGCAGTCCCCCCTTGGGCTGCCGAGCAGCACGAGCTGTGGGGGTCAGGAACTGGGAGCAGTAAGATTCTGTTGCACTTGTAAGCTTCTGGCTCTCGTTAGGAAAGAGAAAAGGCTTTTGGCTTTTTAATGCCTGCTCACACAGAGTGACGTAGCGAAAGTCTCGGACTCCAACAAGGCAGATGGAGCTATGGTGACCACCTTGGTGGAGACACTTCCTTGTCCCAAACGCAGTCAGACCTAGGAGAGAAATGCTGGTGGTGGATCATAGCACCATGGCAGCTCCAGGCAATGCCTCCAACTCACAGCAGCATAGGAGACTAAAACTGCACCAGGCTACCTACAGGGAGGATGAGGTGCAAAGGTGATGAGATTAGTACAAGAAAGATGTAGACCTGTTGGAGCAGGTCCAGAAGAGGGCTGCAAAGATGATCAGGGGGCTGGAACACCTCTGTGAAGTCAGGGTTGTTTGGCCTGGAGAAGAGAAGCCTCTAAGTGAGACTTTACAGTGGCCTTTCATTACCTAAATGAGATCCTACAGGAAAGGTGGGGAGGGACTCTTTACCAGAGGTGACAGGATAAGGGGTGATGGTTTTAAGCTGTAAGACAGAAGATTTAGATTAGATGGAAGGAAAGAAGTCTTTGCTGTGTGGTGAGATACTGGCCAAGGCTACTTGGAGAAGTGGTAGATGCTCTACTCTTGGAAGCATTCCAATTCAGGTGGGACCTGAGCAACCAGATCCAGTGGAAGATGTCCTTGCTGACTGCAGGAGTCTTGAACTAGATGACCTTTAAAGGTCATGCTTCATGACTAGATTAGTTTTATCTGCAAGAGCAGAAAGCTGTGACTGCTGAGGAGGTTAGAGGCTAATCTGCTCCGGAAGGCTTGGCCAGTGTCTGTGAGGGCACTGCTGTAAACGCTGAGGGCGCTCCGGAAGGTGCGTCTGAAAGATGTGTGACTGAAGGCTGCAGCACAGACTAGCGCCGTGCATGGACATTTGGTCACTGCTCCAAGGGAAACCTGCCATCTGCTGAAGCAAACCCAAGTCCTCCAGGTTTTCTTGATGGTCTCTCATGCACATAATAGTTGAGCCTCACTCTGCTTCGCACAACAGATCTGATGGGATGCGCAGGTCGTAGCCCGCAGCAATCTTCCACCCCATGTAATTAAAACCTAAACGCGAGTGTTGTCTGCAGTGTCTGGTCCCAAGCAAGGTGCCAGCGTTTCCTTCTCCCTGGCCTGTCATCTCTGGCAGTTTGTAAGAACATCCTCGCCAGCCTAATTAAATAGTCAAAACTGCTGCTTCCCTGCTCGTGGCTTCTTCTCATTCCTTTATCCCCTACTTTTCAGAATTTAACAAAGCACTGAAAACAGTAATTAGTGCTCTAATTGGTTATAAATAATAATATAACAGACTTACTGTCAAAATAACAACCACAAAGCAGTCTGCTCTCTGAGGATCTTTCAAATTCCCAGCACTAAGCCATTCAAAGGAGTAAATTATATTACAGTGATTTGCTTCCGAAAAAATAGAGCCTGTAAAATGTATTTTATCCTGACAGCTGTGACAAGCTGCACTCTGATGTACGAATCTCTTTCAGCTCTGGTTGCTCATCTCTCTTCTCCTGATTGAAGGATTGCCTCTACCTCTAATTTTGTGTTTCCACTGTGTGCTCTGTACCAAATGAATAGGTTGGGTTGCATTTTTGTTGTTGTTATTCTCGTTGTTTTGGCCTTCCAATCCTGGCAAAACAAAAATCTTCTCAGCCCCACCGTGGTGTTCCTAAGCTGTTTTCTTTGTCTCTTGCAGCTGGTAAATTATTAATGAGGCTGCTAAAGGGGAGCAGGGTGGCCAGCCAGGGTTGCTGGTAGGAGAAGATGAGCCGGGGGAGCCCCAGGCAGCCGATGGGGGGTGCAGATGGTCGGAATGCACAGATCAGTGACCACCAGGTCTCTGGGTGTGACGTTTCTTTCTGCCCGAGGGCAGGACGAAAGGGCACTTGGTAACAGCAGTGATGGAGAGAAAACAGATGGATGGAATATGCCAGAAGAGCTTGTGACAGCGAGAATATCGCACCGCGGGCAGCGGCAGTTAGCCTGCTGCAGCTCTGTCTTCTTAGGCGAGGCTCTGGAAGGGGATAACAATGGTACTTGGAGCCTCCCCTTGCACAGCTAATGGAAAAGCAGGAGGGAGAAGCACACCCAGGGCTTAATACTCGCTTGCTGGTTTGGATGCTGTGCGCTGCTAATGTCTTCTATTGACATACAGCACTCTCTGATTCATGAGTAATGATGAGGTAATCTAGAGCCAGGGCTCTTTCCACCCACCCCAAAGTGATAAATACAACCTTTGGCAGAATGCTCAGCTTGCTCATTTGCCATAAAACCCTCGAGAAATCTCTCATGGACATGAGCCACAGCTGCAACAAACAGCAACACTCCCAGCATTTATTTCATTTCTTTCTTATCCTGGAGGAAAGGTGACAGTGTTTGCTGAATTATTTAATGCTGCAGGGATCTCATACACTTGCAGACCTTCTTGGTAAGCTGTTAACATCTGAGAATGTGTTTGAAGGGTAGCTTCAGCTTAACAGCATCATCGCTCATTGTGCAGTCTCCTAAGAAAGAGGGAGACTTCTACCCCCCCATTGCTCCTGTAGGTGCTAGCACTGAACTGCCACTCGTTCTGACTGTGACACGGGGAAAGGAATACAAAAGTCAGCAGTAAGCCATAGCTAAAAGGCATAAATGTCAGATTAGAGCTGCTTCCTTTGCCAAATTGTGCTGATTCAGGAGGAAGTGTGCCCAGGACTCAGCTCTTCCTCCTTCCAAGGTGACGTAGCCCAGAGGGTATCTCTCCACAGCAAGGTTTTAATCTCAGTATTGAAACTAAGGTTTCTGTTTGCTCAACATGATTCTTGTGGCAGCCCTGGTGCATTTCACCAGGCTCCTCAGAGCCAGAGCCTTCTGACTTGGCTCCTGAAGTGTGTGCCAGCCCTTACTGCCCCAGCCCAGGCACTGGCTGTGCTGCAGTCATGCTGCAGGTGTCTGC
Organism: Pogoniulus pusillus; assembly: GCF_015220805.1. Taxonomy (NCBI): domain Eukaryota; kingdom Metazoa; phylum Chordata; class Aves; order Piciformes; family Lybiidae; genus Pogoniulus; species Pogoniulus pusillus. Next base: position 1,673,171 of record NC_087287.1, read on the forward strand.
CATGGCTTTATTTTGCCAGAGAAGTTGTTGCCTTTTGCCATTTCTTTGTAACTTGGCCTGCAAAAACTTGAGTGTTCCTACAACACATTTGTGCCACTCTGAGTATGCACAAGCCCTGTGAGGGGAGGCTGAGGGAGCTGGAGGTGTGCAGCCTGCAGAAGAGGAGGCTCAGGGCAGACCTCACTGCTGTCTACAACTACCTGAAGGGTGGTTGCAGCCAAGTAGGGTTGGTCTCTTTTGCCAGGCAGAGTGATTGGCATTGGAATGGGCTGCCCAGGGAGGTGGTGGAGGCACCGTCCCTGGAGGTGTTGAAGCAAAGCCTGGCTGGGGCACTTAGTGCCATGGTCTGGTTGATTGCATAGGACTGAATGATCTTGGAGCTCTCTTCCAACCTGGTTGATTCTGTGGTTGTCTGAGCTGATTGCACTTAGCACAGAGTCATAGAAGGGACCTGGAAAGGTCACCTAGTCCATGCCCCCCGCAGTGAGAAGGGACATGTTGAGCAGGTGGCTCAGAGCCCCATCCAACCTGACCTTGTGGTAGATGCCCATCCCTAGAAATCTCTGGGCAGCCTGTGAGCATTTCCCCACCTTCACTGCAAAAGCATCCTTTATGTCCAGTCTGCATCTCCTCCTTTCAGTGTAAAACCCTCCCCCCTTGTCCTGTCACTACAGGCCCTGAGAAAGTCTGGCCCCAGCTTTCTTATAACTCACTTCCATATCGGAAGGCCACCAGAAGGTCTCTCTGGAGACTTCTCTTCTCCAGGCTGGGCAACTCCAGCTTTCTCTGCCTGGCCTCACAGGAGAGGGCTTGAGCCCTCACAGCATTGCTGTGATTTCCAGAGTTGCAGTGCTGAGAGTTCCAGAGAACAGGACAGAAGAAGTGCTGAGTGAAGCAGAAAGTACTTGCTGTGTGGTACTGACTCTGGGAGGATGCCCCAGGCACGTAGAAAAGAGACTCTGAGAGGTGATTTTGGGCGGCATTTCTGCAGAAGATGTTCACTGACACCGTTGTGGGGATGCTCAGGGCTTCCTGTGTGCACAAACAGCAAAAGCACAGGCAGAGCCTAGTGAGCAGGGAGAGCTGGAGGGAGCTGCACCACAGAGCACTCGAACAAGCTGCCTGAGCTGCCCTCTTGGTCTGTTTGCCTTCCTCGCCTCTTTGGCCAGGCTGCAGCATGCAAGGCATCGCTGAAAGATGTAAAGGCATCCTTAGGTGGACTCCCCAAAGGTGGCTGTGAGGAGAGCTGTGTACCTTTTAAGTGTTGATTCTCCCTGTCCTCAGCACATGCAGCTCTTTGCATTTCTGTCTTTACCAAGCATGTTTGTTACCTGATCAAACTGCTCTGTGATGGTGGATGCCAAGGGCAATCCCTCTTTGCTGAAGGCTGTGCCACAGAGAGGTGTGTGCAGCTTCCACCTTCCTCGTCCCAGCATTCTGCTGAAAAGGAGCCTTGGTGAATGGGTGTATAGTAACCATCTGGCTGTGGAATCTGTCTGCAGCAGAGGTAAATCAAACTGTTAACTGCATTCGTGGCGCTGCTCGCTTTGCCTCACAAGCCCATCCAAGTGTAAGGTAAACAGTTTGCCTCGTAAATCGGGCAGAAAGTAGCTCCAGGTGGGTGCTGGGCTATAAAAGAAGCTCTAAATTGCCAGCCTTTTTCCGGTGCAGGTTGAGGTGTGCGTCTGCTGAGCTGTTCGCTGCCTGCATCCCAGGAGATGCTCCCGGAGGGCTGTGATTGTTCTTTGGGAGGGCAGAAGCTGCCCTCTGCTGGGCTCTGCGCGTACTAAGAGCCTGGTAGGTCACACAGCTTCGCTTCAGACGGAGCCACAGAATGGTTTGGGTGTGGGTAGCCACCCTAAACCTGCCCTGGCACAACCTGAGGCCATTTTCTCTCCTCCTATCCCGAGTGACTTGAGAGAAGACAGCCACTCCTATCTCACTGCAACCTCCTTACGGTATTACACAGTAGGACTTGGTTTTACACAGAGGATGGGAGTGTATCATAGAATCCCAGAATCAACCAGGTTGAAAGAGACTTCCAAGCTTATCCAGTCCAACCTAGCACCCAGTCCTAGCCAGTCAACCAGACCATGGCACTAAGTGCCCCAGCCAGGCTTGGATTCAACACCTCCAGGGACAGAGACTCCACCACCTCCCTGGGCAGCCCATTCCAATGCCAATCACTCTCTCTGACAACAACTTCCTCCTAACATCCAGCCTAGACCTTGCCTGGCACAGCTTGAGACTCTGTCCCCTTGTTCTGTCGGTGGTTACCTGGCAGCAGAGCCCAACCCCACCTGGCTACAGCCTTTTTTCAGGGAGCTGTAGACAGCAATGAGGTCTGCCCTGAACCTCCTCTTCTGCAGGCTGCACACCCCCAGCTCCCTCAGCCTCTCCTCACAGGGCTGTGCTCCAGGCCTCTCCCCAGCCTTGCTGCCCTTCTCTGGACACCTTCCAGCACCTCAACATCTCTCTGGAATTGAGGAGCCCAGAGCTGGACACAGTACTCAAGGTGCTTCTTTCTGCTGCCTGAACAGGATTGTTTGCATGTGTTTTTATTTCAGTTGATCTTGGAAGAGCTCTTTGAACCAGCTCAGTAAGTCACTGGCTCTACCACACCGTTATTAAGCTGATGTGCACAGTTTATGTACCTCCACCCCTGCGTCTGCAGGGTTCAGTGCCTCAGTCTGCAGTGGTCCATGCAGATGTTTGGCTGCTGAGGATGAATGCTTATCTCTGCAGGACTTAGACAGCATTTGCTAGTAGTAGCACAAATGTTTCTGGTCTCTGGCTGTGGGGAGTGATAATAATGAGACAATAATTTCTTGTGTTTGCTTCTGTGTTATTCCCAGGACAGAAGTTAATGACTAGCAAACAGCATCGCCGGGGAGAGGGAATGCAGGAGTCCTGCCTCTGTCTATCTGCTGGGAATCCTATATAAAGCTATTCTGTTGAGTTAATTTGATAAATACTGTGGGAAATTACACCTGGGAATTTGCAGTGTGCTTAATGCCTCTGTGCAGCACACGTCGAGCTGGCTTTCGCTCCCTGTCTGCCTTTGGCAGCTGTGGGGACCAGAGTGCACCATCAGCCTGCTCCTCCATGTGCTGAAGGGCCTCAGAAATGAGATTGCAGGGCCTGCTGGGCAAGCTGGTGCTAGAAATAGTTAAATGTGAGTATCAAAGTATGCCTGAAAAAAAAAATCTCTCTTTCTGTTGGCGCCATCTGAAAGCCACAGCTATCCCTGAGCCACGCTGTGTAAGCTGCTTGCAGTTCAGCTGCTCTCTCCTGGAAAGGAGAAGAGCAAATGGACCCCCCCTGGCTCTTAAACCTGTGGACTTAAAGAAATGGTTTACTCAAGATTAGATCACTAAGCCATTTCTTCTGGCTCTTCAAACCATTTCATTCTGAGAAGGACACAGGAGTGCAAATATTGTTAGCTGTACTTGGAACTGTGTATTTCTGTTGCTGCTCAGTTTGTTTTTGCAGCCACTTTATTTTTGAAGGGATATCAACATCTTGGTTAGCAATGCCTTAACGTTGCTGTCATCTCAGGTTTTGGTTATTCCTTTGCTGTTGGATCATTTTTGATCCCCCAAAAAGTTGTTCTTTCCCCCTTGATTATCATCTTCTTCCCCTGAGGAAGGTCTGCTGAGCTCAGAAGCTCATTACAGGTTGACTGCAGCAGATTTGCCTGATTGTGTGATACAGGAAAAAAGTCAGTGGCAAATTGTTGCATGTATTAAACTTAACCAAAACGGAGATCTAAAGTCACATTATAGCTGAGCAGCTCGGTGGCGGAACTCGCCCGAAGCAGCCAGGGCTAAAGGCAGAGCAAAGGCTTCTGAGCCTTGCTAAATCTCATCTTTCACTTCTCCAAACGCTTTCTTCCGCTGGTGTTTTTCCCCTAGACCAGCTGGGGGAAGGCTCGGCTTTGACTTCCCGAGCCGCTCGCACGCCCTGGGGTTCAGGCTCCCCCCCGGTAACGGCAGTACCGCGAGCAGTGCAGGGAGCCTGCGGGAAGCGGCGGCTGCCAGCTGCGGGAGCAGGCACTGCGGGGCTGCCTTGCGGCGCTGCCCATGGCGCAGGCTCCTGCTGCGCGGCTGCTGCGCGCTGCTGACAACAGGGGGCAGAGCGAGCTCAGGTTTCGCAGGGGGAGCAGGCAGCGTCGCAGCAGTCAATGAGCTCTGGAGGTTGGTTTCGTAGCTTGCAAGCGTAAGCCTCGTCTTACTGCGAGAGAGGACAGCAAGCGCTCCCCTCCGCTTGCTTCTGCTTGCAGAGCCCGTGCGCGTTGTAAGCGTTTCGAGGGCTCGCTTTGCTGTCTTGGGTCTCCTTTTATAAAGCAGATAAGGCAACGCTGGTCTATACGTTTGTGTTTGTTTAGGTTGATTCAAAACCTTTTTATTAAGTGTTTATTTAATTTTAGCCACCCAATATGGCTCTGGCAGGCTCTCAGCATACTTCTGGCTGCTTTGACTGTCTAAAGAGACTTTTGGCAGGGCCCTAGGTCTGGGGTTTGCACGCTTTTTCCATCCTAACAAGCATGCTTGCGGCGCCTAACCATACTTAGAAAATAAAAAAGGAACAAACTCCTCTTAACCATGAAAGGAGTAGGAAGAGAATCTGTTGCTGCTCTTATTACCTCTGCACGCCTTGATCTAATTTGGACTTTGATGCTGCAGAGGTGCTAACCTGCTTTCTACCGCACTTAAAGGCACAAAAGCATCCTGAACTCTCTCTGTAGTCGTTGCTTTATTTGTTTGCAGGGATAAAAACGTTGTTTTGAGGGGATAGTGGTGATGCCTCCCAATATTCATAGATGTGTGACATGGTATCATGTTGCTTCTGGAGCAGACTGCAGCCCTAACTTCATCTGTGGAAGACTTTGTCTAAAGCTATTGGTTGCTTGCTGCGGACTCAGTACACCTGACCTGAATTTCATATTCTTATCTATAAGAACACTCACCTGTGGACAGTGTTGGCAGGTCCCATCAGAGCTGTGAGTATCTGCTGCTCACAGATAGCTCAGGACTTTACATAGTCATAGAATGATAGAAAGATTTTGGGTTGCAAGGGACCTCCAGAGGTCATCTTTCAGCCTGTCCTCACAGCAGAGCTGCTCCAGCCCTCTGATCATTTTTGTGGCCGTCCTCTGGCCTTGCTCTATCAGGTCCATGTCCTTCCTGTATTGAGGGCTCCAGAGCTGGATGCAGCACTGCAGGTGAGGTCTCCCCAGAGCAGAGGGGCAGAATCCACTCTCTCCATCTCTGGCCATGCTGCTTTATGTGCAGCCCAGGCTGCCATTGGCCCTCTGGGCTGCAGGTGCCCATTGCTGGCTGATGCCCAACTCTCATCATCCCCCAGCTTGGATTGATAGCGAGGACTGCCCTGACCTAGGTGCAGGACCTTGGAATTGCCTTACTGAACCTCGTGAAACTGTCCCCAGCCCGTCTCTCCAGCCTGTCCAAGTCCCCTTCAGAGTTGTCAGCTGCACCACCCATCTTGGTGTCCTCTTCAGGCTTGCTGAGGGTGCCTTAACCTCGCTGTTGATATCGTTGATGAGGATCTAATTCAGCACTTCACAGTACGTAGTCTTCATTTTCCTTCTTCATGTTGGACTTGGGTTTCCCACTGCATCTGGTGTAGAGTCAGCACAGAGACTTCTTTGTTTTTAGCTGACCCCAGCTGAATTATTAGGGGCATTGTTAAGCCAATGGCTAAGGGCAGTCTTCATTTAGAATAAGACATTGGGAATTCTGTGGATGTTCTTTATATGGAAATGTTTATACAATATCAACTTCTGCTTAGTAAAGCAACTCTTTTTCATCTGGACAGTCTCTCCATACAATGCATCATGCCAGACAATAGATGAAGTGTTTTAGTGGTGGTAAGCAGTGTGCATGTGTATGTATATACATATTAAAAATATATATTTATGTCTCTTCAACCAGATGTGGAGTAGCCTCTCATTTCCTGCCTTTTAAGGGGAGATTGTATTGCATAGCTGCCTACCTCCAGCAGGATGCTGACCTCCCACATCTGAGTGCCTCAGAGCTCACTTTCTGAAGTGGGAGGGAGACAAATTACCTACATGTTAGGAAGGGACCAATCAGCCCCTTAGAAGCTGCAATTAAAACAAGGGAAGAAATCTCTGCGACAACTGTTTCTTGTGTGGCTGCTTTGTGGGGCAAAGGGGAGGGGAAGGTGGCACAGCAGAATGCTCTTGCTGTGATACTGATAGTGGTGATGGGAATAGTCTAGGTGATAGGCCAGGATTTCCTTCCCATTTGAAAGGAGAAATGGGAGCAGCTCGTCCCCCTCCCCCAATGCACACTGTCCAATGTGGAATCTCTTTGTCTGAGCATCAGCCATCCAGCTCTCTTATGCCCACCTGTCTGCACTTCCCAGGTGCTTCAGGTGCCACATGAACCTTGTTAACTCAGTGCAGTGTATGTTGGTGTGAGCAGTGGGACCAGCTCCTGCAGCTCAGATCAGTGTTTGCAGTGAAGATGTGCTGAAGCATCCCTGGCTTGCTCTCGAGGTCTCCCTGGCTGGGGTTGCTCCTCTAAGGCTGGTGGAGCTAGCACATGATGGCCAGCAGTGGCCATGCTGTACCTGGAATGGTTCCAGACAGGCAGAGCCATGCTGACTGCTTAATGCCAGGGCAAGAGCTGCTTGTCCCACGGTTCTCTTTCAGCTCCAGCTCCAGTACTTCTTTTGTCTAGGAAATGCTTTCCAGCTTTATCTTGTTTTATTGATCCACTGCCACTGAAAATCCAAATGTGGGTTAAAAATCCTTTCTGTGTTGCACTGCAAGAGTAAGCTGTCAGGATAGGTTCTACAGAGTGGAACCATTACCTTGTACCCTTGCTGCTTGTACCTTCAGCTCAGGCAACTTTTACTTCAAAGGTACTGCTGCATGAAAAGGTTTCTCATTAATTTGTCTCTAATGAATTTGTCACCAGATATCAATAGGTTTACCTGTGAATTCTGAAGGCATTGCATTCCAAGCCATTCCAAATTGCAATCCACATGGGAGCTTTTGAAGGGGAAATTCTGAGTGGCAGGAGAGGGAATGGATGGTTTGGTGTTCAGAAGCACAGTGCTGCTTCTTGCAAGCTTCCTTCTGAAGAAGGGCAAAACAAGTTCACAGCAAGTTTTAGTAGGTGTGGGTGAGAATAGCTTTGATTTCTGCAGGGAGTTTCTTAGAGTTACAGATTTTATTGCCTGTGGCATTACCACATGTTGGGGGAGTTTGCAGAAATGAAGTAAGATGCTGGGGATTGCAGGAAAGCCAGCTGGGCAAAACCTGGTCATGGATGTGTGAGCTTTAGGTGCATCAACAGCTTGCTAGGCTGGTGACTCACCATGGCTCAGAAATGAGAAAAGCTCTTCTGGGGTTCATTTGATGTAGCAGTGTAGCTTGGGGACTGACCTGATGGAGAGCAGTGTAGGGGAAAGGGACTTGGGGATCCTGGTGCACTGAAGGATGACTGTGGGCCAGGTTCAGTTCTGGGTCCCTCACTTTAGGAAAGATTTCAGGTGAATGCTTGAAAGAGTCACAGAATCATAGAATCAAGCAGGTTGGAAGAGACCTCCAAGCTCATCCAGTCCAACCTAGCACTCAGCCCTATCCAATCAACCAGACCATGGCACTAAGTGCCCCAGCCAGGCTTTGTTTCAACACCTCCAGGCACGGCGACTCCACCACCTCCCTGGCCAGCCCATTCCAATGCCAATCACTCTCTCTGTCAACAACTTCCTCCTAACATCCAGCCTAGACCTGCCCTGGCACAACTTGAGACTGTGCTGAGCTGCAAAGCTGCTGCAGGCAGTGGAACATCTCCCTGTGAGGACAGGCTGAGGAAGCTAGAGTCTTGAGCTCGGGGCAGAGGAGCCTGAGGGGTGATCTCATTCGTGGTGATAAAGCTATGGAGATGGAGCCAAGTTCTGCTCAGTGATGTCCAGTGACAGGACAAGGGGCAGGGAGTGCAAGCTGGAGCAGAGGAGGTGCCACAGGGACAGAAGGAAAAACATTTTCATTGTGAGGGTGCCAGAGCCCCGTTGTGGACATGGTTTTAGTGGCCATGGTGCTGTAAGGTCACAGCTGAACTCTTAGAGGGCTTTTCCAAATGAAATGATTTATGATTCTGTGAAAATGCCTCGCTCATGCTGCTGGCCCTTTCTGAAAGGACATTTGCTGTCAGTGTTTGCTGCTGCAGCCTGGAGTGGAGCTCCTCGAATCTGCTCGCACAGGATCTCTATGCAAGTACTCAGTGACTGATTCTGACTTCAGGGCATCTATAAAATACCAGAAGACAGCAAAGCTCACAGGGCTGCTGCTTCTTGGAGCCCTGGGTGCAGTTCTGTAGCTCCCACCACAAGCAGGACATGGAACTGTTGGAGCCAGTCCGGAGGAGGCCACCAAGATGCCCAGAGGGCTGCAGCAGCTCTGCTATGGGGACAGGCTGAGAGAGTTGGGACTCTGCTGCTTGGAGAAGAGAAGGCTTCCAGGAGACCTTGGAGTGGCCTTTCAGTGTCTGAAGTGGACATACAGGAAGGCTGGGGAGGGACTATTGACAAGGTCTTGTAATGACAGGCTGAGGAGGAATGGATTTAAACTGGCAGAGGGGAGATTTCGACTGGATGTTAGGAAAGGTTCCTTGCAGTGAGGGTGGTGAGACACTGGCACAGGTTGCCCAGGGAGGTTGTGGATGACAGAATCACAGAATGTGATCAAAGATCAAAGATCACATTCTGTGATTCTGTCATCCCCAACCTCCCTGGAGGTGTTCAAGGCCAGGTTGGATGAGTCCTTGAGTTGACCTGTTCTAGTGAGAGGTGTCCCTGCCTATGGCGGGGGTTTAGGACTGGATGATCCTTGAGGTCCCTTCCAACCTAAACCAATCTGCGAGTCTGTGATTCTCTTGTGTGCCTGCTCAGAAGTCTTTCAGAGTCAGTAGGTGGTTTGTTTTGTCTTGCCCTGCAGAGGCACCATGCCATCACTCTGCTACAGCAGTAACTGCATCCTGCTGCTGCTTGTGGAGGGTTCTGAGTTCACCGTTTCCATATATACCTTTGAAAAGGCAACAAGAGAAAAACCAAAGAGCAAAAATCGTCTGTTTTGTTTGCCTAATATGGGCATGGCTATTATTTAATCAGCAAAATAAGTGATCTAATTGCAGATAAAGTAAACACCTGTTTCTTTCTCCTTGTACTGCTGGGATATGTGGGGTTGTTTGCTTCTGTTTTTATTCTACTTCCCTGCACATGAGACCCGAATGCCAACAGAAACAGCCTGGAAGGGTGTTAATGTTCTTCTCCATAAGCTATCAGATCCACAGTTATGTTAAGTTTTGGTTTGTTTTAAACTCTTCAGACTCCCTGCTGAGGCTCTTGGGCTGTACTAGAGACAGGAGCTCACAGAGGGGTTTCATTGTGCGTCCTAAAGGTAGGTGTAAGTGTAGTTTATTTTGACCGGCTGGTTCTCGGAGCAGAGTGAATGGGACAGCTGTGTCAGGCCAATGCTCAGCAATAGCCCTTCTGTGCAGGGGAGCTGACTTGCTCTGGAGCTGGCCCAGCCGTCAGTGCAAAGTGCAGCGTGTGAGGGCAGCGGAGGGAAAAATGCATCACCTCTGCCAGATCTGCTGCCGCCGCTAAAGGAATATTCCCCCTCTCCGTGCCTTGCTCCATGTTCTATCTTTTTAACAGCTCCATTTCCTTTCTTTTCAACGTATCTATCAACAAAATGCTTTCCATCATCTCAGGCTATTTTTATCCTCTTATCATAGCTATTTCCTTGGGTAAATAGTTTCCTGGTGTTGCTGCTGGAGCGCGCTGCTGGGAGCTGGAACGTGCGATGTGGTGCAGTAGGTAGGGGCTGTGTGGGAAGGGAGAGGCAGCTCCGCAGCAAGCCTCTTCTTTTTGTGCCTGCTTCAGATGAGAGAGCTCTCACAGCAGCAGGATGGGCCTTGAAGAGAAGAAATAAAGAAGAAGAAAAAAAAAGGGGCAAAAAAACCCAAACCACCAACACAGAATAACCTAAACCCAGCAAACCCCAATGCTATGGATGTCAAATAGATTCCAGCAGTCAAAAGGCAGAATAAGCAAATTTTCCAGCTTGCCTGGCTGTGCAGTCAGCTGTGTGCTCTCTGCTGGGGGTTTTAGAGAGATTCCCCCCCTGTAGTTGATTTAGAGTGACAGTGCCTCTGATCTACATACCTGGAGGGCCAAGGTTGGCTGGAGGAGGTGTGGAGGCTGCAGCATTGACTTTCATTGCTGCCTTTAGAGATTCTGATATTCTGTTAAAAAATAGCTAACTCAGTGTGAACAGGTGGGGGCTGAGCATTTCCACTCTGCACAGCAGGAGCATGGACACCAAGGGACCTGCTGCCCAAGTTCAAGCTCATGCAAGCGTGTGATGCTGCACGTGCCTCTGTCTCCTGTCTGTCAGGTGTTTGGCAGCTCAGGGATGCAGAGGTTTTTCCATGAGAAAAGTGATTGTGTCTTACAGACCTATGGAGGCAGGTTTGGATCCATTCCCTAGCAATATTGGGACTGTGTTCAGCTCTGGAGCCCTTAACACAGCAAGGACATGGACCTGATGGAGAGGATGCAGAGGAGGGCCATGAAAATGATATGGAGTGGAGCAGCTCTGTTATGAGGACAGGCTGAGGGAGCTGGGGGTGTTCAACCTGCAGAAGAGAAGGCTCCAGGCAGACCTAACAGCAGTGTCCCAGTACCAGAAGAGGCTACAAGAAGGCTGCAGAGGGACTGTGTGCAAAGGCCTGCAGGGGCAGGATGAGGTCAATGGTTTGAAATGAGAGCAGAGGAGATTTAGATTGGATGTTAGGAAGAAGTTCTGCACCATGATGGTGCTGCAACACTGGAACAAGTTGCCCAGGGAGGTGCCAGAGGCCCCATCGCTGGAGCTATTCAAGGTGAGGCTGGAGAAGGCTGTGAGCAAGCTGCTCTAGTGGAGGATGTCCCTGCTGAGTGCAGGGGGTTTGGACTGGATGAGCTTTGGAGCTCCCTTCCAACCCAACCCATTCTATGATTGTGCTGAATTGGTAATCAATCCAGATTTCAGAGGGCTGTGGAGGAAGGAATTACATGGCTGTCTCTGAATGCCATGGAATGAGCAGGTCTCTACGTCTGGAAAAAATTATCCTGAAATGGTCTTCATTTTCTGTAGGCTTTGTACAAACTCAGTGCTGTAAGTGGTGCAGAGCAGACACTGCTTTGGAAGAATGCATGTCACACGTCAGCCTGCTGTGCAGAGGGAAGAAAAATCCATAAGAAATCTTTTAATCTCTTAGAGAAAAAGTCCCTCACTTTGTTAGGGCTTAGTGCTGCAGAGCATTGGCTGTAGGGCTTTCCAGCACTGAGCTGGAGCAAGAACTTGGCACTCAGTGCTGGTACCTGGGTCACTTCTTGCCTCTGCTGTCTTAAAAAGTTTAAATTTAAAATGCCTTTGACCTCCTTAAACTCACAGAAGGTTGCCCAAAGATGCTACCTGCTAAGCTTCCTTAAGACAGAGGCAACTCTTTTAGGTCCTCTGTTGTGGAGAAGATTACCTTGAAGTGCACACAGACAGAGGCACTGAATCATAGAATCAAGCAGGTTGGAAGAGAGCTCCAAGCTCATCCAGCCCAACCTAGCATCCAGCCCTGGCCAATCAACCAGACCATGGCACTAAGTGCCTCAGCCAGGCTTTGCTTCAACACCTCCAGGGATGGCAACTCCACCACCTCCCTGGGCAGCCCATTCCAATGCCAATCACTCTCTCTGGGAAGAAGAATGATAGGGGTTGGAAGGGACTTCTAGAGATCCTCTGGACTAACTGCCCTGCCAGAACAGGATCACCCAGGGCAGGTGATTCTGCCACTTTGCTCTGGTGAGACCTCACCTGGACTACTTCATCCAGCTCTGGAGCCCTCAGCACAGGAAGGACATGAACCTGGTGGAGAAGGTGCAGAGGAGGCCATGAAGCTGCTGCTTTGCACATAGACTGGTTTGTATTTCCCATCTCTCAGAGTCCTCTGCACCTGCTGCTTGAATGGGAAGTGTTACTAAAGGAGCTGTTAAACGTACAAATCTGCTTCTCAAATGCCTCCTACAACTCAGAGCAGTCACTTGAGTTTTTCATCATGAAAACACACCTAGCTAAAGGGGGCTAAGAATCAAATTCATTAGCAAAGTTTTGGGAAACTTGGGCAGTTCTCGCAGCATGAATCCCATTCTGAACCTCTTGTGGCCACGCCTGGAACTAGTGGGGGCTAACCTTCCAACTTCAGCACAGAGCTGCACCAGCACCTGGCTCCTACCTAGAGTGTGGGAAACAGATGACACTCCTTTGGTGGCATCATGAGGTGTCAACTGGAGTCTTTTAAATCTGCTTTGTCAAGTGGGGGAGGCAGGAGGTGAAGAGAAAGGTGAATTCAGCTCTTTGTTAATGCATTGCCTTAATGCCACCTCCAAAAGCTCGAGTGGTGGCACAAGCGCTGGGTTTAATTGAAACCCTGGGGGCTGGAGCAGGGGTTTGTCAGCTGCTAACCTAATGATTAAGAGGCTTACTCAGCATGTGAGAGAACCTGATTTGGATCCCCATCCTCAAGTGATGTGGTGTGAACCCACACCTCTTCCTGGAGTGGCCCAAGAGAGAGTACAGGTAGGTAGTAGCTGAACATGACTCAGCAGTGTGTCCAGGTGGGCAGAAGAACCAATGGCATCCTGGGCTGGCTCAGGAGCAGTGTGGGCAGCAGGACAAGGGAGGTTCTTCTGCCTCTGTGCTCAGCACTGCTCAGGCCACCCCTTGAGTGCTGTGTCCAGTTCTGGGCTTCTCAATTCAAGAGAGATGTTGAGGTGCTGGAAGGTGTCCACAGGAGGGCGCCAAAGCTGGTGAGGGGCCTGGAGCACAGCCCTGTGAGGAGAGGCTGAGGGAGCTGGGGGTGTGCAGCCTGCAGCAGAGGAGGCTCAGGGCAGAGCTCATTGCTGTCTGCAGCTACCTGAGGGGAGGTTGTAGCCAGGTGGGGTTGGTCTCTTCTCCCAGGCAAGCAGCAATAGAACAAGGGGACACAGCCTCAAGCTGTGCCAGGGCAGGTTCAAGCTGGATGTTATGAGGAAGTTGTTGTCAGAGAGAGTGATTGGCATTGGAATGGGCTGCCCAGGGAGGTGGTGGAGTTGCCATCCCTGGAGGTGTTGCAGCCAAGCCTGGCTGGGGCACTGAGTGCCATGGTCTGGTTGACTGGCCAGGGCTGGGTGCTAGGTTGGACTGGATGAGCTTGGAGCTCTCTTCCAACCTGGCTGATTCTGTGATTCTGAGAGAATCCAGGGTAGAGCTGCAGAACTGTTACCTCAGCCTCTTACCTCCTACAGCTTTGTAAAACCACCTCAAATCCTGGCTGCTCCTGGGTATGAGCACTTGCCCCCTTGCCTCCAGGTGAATGCCATGGCCAGCAGAGGCTGGAGGCACCACCTTGTGCCCAGAGCCATGGCAGGAGCTCTGCAGAAACTGGAACACTGTCAGCAGGAGAGGAGCCACCTTGGCGTGCTCTGGGAGCCAGCGATTGCAACACTCGGCAGACTTGGGCGAGGCTTAGGTCTGAATAACAGCCTGGGAGGAGGCCAGCAGGGAGTCTGAACCAGGCTGCTGCTGTGGAGTCCAAAACCAGCTCTGCTTCCTTTTTAATCTTCAGACTTACAGGCTTGGGACAGTGTGGCTGGAGAGCAGATGGCAGAAAGGGACCTGGGGGTTGTAATAGACAGGAGCTGAATCTGAGCCAGCAGTGTGCCCAGGTGGCCAAGAAGGCCAATGGCATCCTGGCTTGTACTGAAAATGCTGTGGCCAGCAGGAGCAGGGAGGTGATTGTCCCCTTGGACTTGGCTTTGGTGAGGCTACACCTTGAGTGCTGTGTTCAGTTGAGGGCACAGCAATACAAGAGAGATGTGGAGGTGCTGGAGCAGGTCCAGAGGAGGACACTGAAGCTGGGGAAGGGTCTGGAGAGTAAATCTGATGAGGAGTGACTGGGGGAGCTGGGGATGGATAGTGTGAGGAAGAGGAGGCTGACAGCAGATCTCATTGCTGTCTACAGCTACCTGAAGGGACATTGTGTAGAGGCTGCTGCTGGTCTCTTCTCACAGGTCACTGGAGACAGAAGAAGGGGGAATGGCCTCAAGCTGAGGCTGGGCAGGTTTAGATTGGACATTAGGAAAAAGTTTTTCACAGAGAGTGGTCAGGGACTGGAATGAGCTGCTCAGGGAGGTGGTGGAGTCACCCACCCTGGATGCGTTTAAGGGTGGTTTGGATGTGGTGTTGGGGCTGTGGTTTAAGGTGGATCTTGTAGAGCAGGGTTCTAGGTTGGACTTAGTGACCCTGAAGGGTTTTGCCAACCTGGATGGTTCTGTGACTCTGTGATTTGCCTGTGAAAAAAACTCTGTGTTTTAATTCATGCTCTTTAGTCTATTAGACTGGAAAGTCATTACCAGAGAAGGCTCCACCAAAATCAGCTTCTATGGATAATTTATTTGCTGACAAAAGTTCCTGCAGCTTTGATAATCAGAATTTTCCAGTCAGCATTAGGTAACCTGTTTGTGGCTGTGAGGAGGGCTGAGTGATCCAGCCTGGCTCTTGGCACCAACATGGGCTGAGCTTTTCCCAGGTATCGCAGAATCTGCCTGCATCACACCACAGCCTTGGGCTGAAAGAGCAGCCCTGGGAGGAGGTTAGAACAAAATGGTCAAGGAATCATGTGGAAATGGAAAAGCCTGTTGTAAGGGGATCATGTTGGTACCACAGGTGCCAGGGTGCCACAGGAATCACAGGATCACAGGATGACAGGGGTTGGAAGGGCCCCAAAGAGATCAACCCTGCAGAAAGTGTCAGTGCTTGGCAGAAAGATCTGCCTGAATGGATGTGTTTGCAAATTTCACGTTAAGAAGAGCCAAAGCTTTGTACTTTGACACCAAACTTCTACTGTGTAAGCAAAAATGCCCTAGACATCCAACTGACTGCCTTTTTAGTATGAGTGATGTTGTTATGGAGCTACTTCAGCAGTCCAGAGTGGGTTTGGGTTTTTAGTTATTAACAGCAAATTGTGGAAGATCAAATTAGCACCAATCTGCTTCTGGGTAAGAATTGAATTTTGAAGAAAGAAGGCAAAACCAGCAGCTGGAGCTGGGTTATCATGAGGGATTTCAACCTCCTATGTGAATTCCAACCAAAACACTTGGCCCTAATGGGGTCACAGCTTGAGTCCTGTCTTCAGCTCTGAGTGCCACAGGATTGCAAAGAAGCTGAGATCCTGAAGGGTGTCCAGAGAACAGCAACAAGCCTGGAGAAGAGGAGGCTGAGGGTAGATACTTTTGCTGTCTACAACTACCTGAAAGGAGCTGTAGTGAGGCTGGTGTTGGGCTCTTCCCCAGTGAGAAGATGAAAGGACAAGAGGAAAAGGGTTTCAGTTGTGACAGGGGAAATTTAGGTTGGACATTAGGGAAAACTTCTTCACTGAGAGAGTGGTGAGGGGTTGGAACAGGCTGCCCAGGGAGGTGGTGGAGTCACCATCCTTGGAGGTCTTCAAGAAGCTGCAGCTGTGCTGCTTCAGGATATGGTTTAGTGGTCACAGTAGCTGGGTTATGGGTGGGCTCTGTGGTCTTGAAAGTCTTTTCCAGCCTTGATGATTATATGATAAAAGGAAGAGCTGCATAGTTAGGGGTTCCTCACCCAGAGCAGAGGGAATCATGGAGGACTAAAAAGGCCAGTGGTAACCCTGCAGTAGGTATTTTCAACACGTTTAATTGCCAGCAGCTTTAAAGTCTTTAATCCCAGGTACAATGATAGGAGAGAGATGCCAACCAGAGAGTTGTTAAAGCTCCTGGCTGCCGTCAGGGTGCTTGTTTTCAAACCAGGTCTCTCAGTCTGCTTCCCATCACAGTGTCCTGAGAGGACCTTGCTGTAGGTGTTGTTTTTTCAGAGCTTTGCTCTCTGTTCTTCCCACGATACAGACAAGTATTTCCATTAGGGTTGATCAATCAGCACCAAACACCAAATGCTTTTACCATTAGTGGCAGCAGTGGGTGTGTGAGGACAGAAGCCTGCGTGTGAAGCGCAGCAGGGAGCGCTGGCGAGTGGTAGCTCTCTGCTAACATCCCAGGCAGGGCTCCTGCTGCATTTCTCTGGTTGCCTTTTGAGATGGAGCTGGATCAGGATCAGGGGAGCATAAAAGGTGCAGCTCGTTTTCTAGTTATAGACTTTACCACCTAATGGAAGTGGGAACCTGTGCTAGGAGGACAGGCTGAGGGATCTGGGGTTGTTCAGCCTGGAGACTCTCTTTGTGCCGGAGGAGGTCTAGGCTGGATGTTAGGAGGAAGTCCTTTGCAGAGACAGTCATTGGCATTGGAATGGGCTGCCCAGGGAGGTGGTGGAGTCCCCATCCCTGGAGGTGTTGAAGCAAAGCCTGGATGAGGCACTTAGTGCCATGGTCTGGTTGCTTGGCTAGGGCTGGGTGCTAGGTTAGGCTGGACGAGCTTGGAGGTCTCTTCCAACCTGGGTGATTCTATGATTCTATGAGCTGAATGCATGTAGCACAGAGTTGTAGAAGGGACCTGGAAGGCTCCCCGCAGTGAGAAGGGACATCTTGAGCAGGTGGCTCAGAGCCCCATCCAACCTGACCTTGTGGTAGATGCCCATCCCAAGAAATCTCTGGGCAGCCTGTGAGCATTTCCCCACCTTCACTGCAAAAGCATCCTTTATGTCCAGTCTGCATCTCCTCCTTTCAGTGTAAAACCCTCCCCCTTTGTCCTGTCACAACTGTCCCTGTGAGAAGTCGGTCTCCAAGTCTGTTGACTCCTCCAGGGTGTTGTAATTTGACTCTAGTGGGCTCAGGTGGTGTCAGATGCTCTGGCCTGGCTCTCATACAGTGTCCACACACAGGCTTAATTTGGGAAACCGGGAGGAGGCTTTGTGCTGTCCACACATGTGTGGTTGTTGCATTTACTATAGGACATTGTGCAGACATAATTTGATGTATGTTCATTAAGCACATTGGATTAATGTCTAATGAGCACCACAGATACAGTGATCTCTGAGGTAATTGGCATTTCCATGCTTTGATTCATTGCTGCATTTTCCTCTTGTTCATTCACCAGGCATCAACATGTATGAATTTCTTAGCTGCCTGCTTCAAACTGGGTGTTAGCAACGAGGGTGAGGGTGGTGGAACACTGCAACAGGTTGCCCAAGGAAGTAGCTGAGGCTTACATGTACCCAAAGCAGGAAAATGTTTTCATCAGAAGACAAAGAGGCCTTTTTATTTTCAGTGCTCCACCAATTTGAGTCATTTCCAAACTATTGATTGCTAGTATATCTCATTTTATTAATTCACCATGCTGGCTTTTCCTAATGGAGCAGTTACCCTCCTGATCCAGCAGCAGCTGCTAATGCACACAGGCTCCTTTGATTCGTTTTTTGGGACTAAAAGGGCAGCTCTGTTGCTGGGGATTTTGTGTCTGTCACTGTTGCCTTGCACTGATGAGCTCAGTGAGCTTCAGCTGACATTGCCCTTTGACATAATCCCTGGAACCTGTGCTTCCCTCTTCGTCTGAAGTGCTTTGGTAAGCAGCAAGATGGTGCTTCGACTGTTTGTATGTGCTGTGGACCCATAAAACTCCCCTAGAGGAGTGGGATCAAGTTGTAAGGACACCTTCAGTCTGTTACCAGTTAATGACACCACACTGAGTGCTGCTGCTGTGCTAGAGGGACAGGAGGTCATCCAGGGGGACCTGCACAAGCTGGAGAGGTGGGCACAGGTGAACCTCATGAAGTTCAATGAGACCAAGTGCAGGGTCCTGCACCTGGCTCAGAACAAGCCTTGTTGTCAGTACAGCCTGGAGGATGAGGTGATAAAAAGCAGCCCCGCAGAAAAGGGGTGAGCCAGCAGTGTGCTCTTGCAGCCGGGAAGGCAAGTATCAGCCTGAGCTGCATCAAAGGCAGTGTGGCTGGAGATGGAGAGAGGGGATCCTGCCCCTCTGCTGAGACTTCACCTGCAGTGCTGTGTCCAGCTTTGGCTCTACACAGGAAGGACATGGACCTGATGGAGTGGGTCAGAGGAGGCCATGAGGATGTCTGGGGGGCTGGAGCAGCTGTTATGAGGACAGGCTGAAGGAGCTGGGGGTGTTCAGCTGCAGCAGCCTTACCCTTCTTTCATTATTGTTTCCTGCAAGCCTGACTCAGAAAACCCATCACAGTGAACCCCTGGGGACTTCTTCTGGAGGCATGGAGAAGAGGAGTAATTACCAGGTTTATGATAATCTGTTCTAATATTAATAACTTTAATTGCAAGAGCTGAAGATGAAGTTTTGACTCTTAGGACCGAATCCTAATGGACAGATGAGTTCAGGTTGGCCTTTAGCCTGAATGCAGCTCTCTCTGTTGTCAGTCCCTAGGTTGGTGACTAAGTGGTGCCATTTTTAGTGGGAACAGCAAATGTTTCTCAACAGCAGTGACCTCAGAGATACTCCAGTAATGCTGGATTTGTGTGGCTGGGTCTTTTCCTTTCCTGCATGTCGTTGTCCCTACGAGAAGGTCTGAATTTTCAGCAAATAGTGATTGAAATGAGGCTCATTCTGTGGCTTCCCTGAGATGCTGAGTCACACAGACTTACACGGGAGTCTGGCGACAGCAAATGGCCAGCAAACTGCTGGAAGTGACTGAGCTGGACTAGCCCAGATGGAGTTTTCCTGCAGCAAGAAGAGAATTTTCTGTCTGGATCAAGGAGGAAGAGGCACAGATGTGAGACTCACTGCATCCTTTATAGAGGAAGACTTGGAGGCAAATCTGATTTTAAAGAACCAGTTTGCTTCAGAGTAGCAGGCTCCCCCATCCTCTTCTCAAGGGTTTTGCACCTGGTGAAGGTAAATGCTGGCTTTTCTCCTTGTTTTCTGAAGTTCATGCTCCTGGACGCCCTTTGTCATGTGTTTCTCACACAACAGCAGTTTTCAGTGTCTCAGAACAAAGCCCTGTGGTATCTTTTCACTGCTGGTGATAGTGTTTAGCAGATGGGAGTGATTTAGAAGTCTAGAGCAGATATGAATGCTTTTGAATTTGAATAGGTTTCCATCAGAAATTCTTATCCCTTAAACCTCTTCCTGTGCTAATATCTAATCTATCAGCACACAAATAATATGGTGGGGTTTTGAAAACCAGGATTATTTAAGCTTCTATCAGCATTTTATGGCTGATGGGGAACTGGCAGGGCTGGATCTGGCAGAGCTAGGCCAGTTGAAAGGATTATCAGTGTGCATGTTTGGCATTCTTGGCCTGTTAAGTGGAGTATTTTACACTTAATGCTTCAAGATTAGCATGATGGATCAGCCTGCTCACTTAAATGTTTGCACAATTTATGCTCTTATTAACTGTCCTGTTGGTACTAGGAAATATGTCTTCTCTTTTTTCTCCTGATGGATGTCGTGTCACTGCCAGACCTCAGCTTGTGCATGGGAGCTGCTTTATGCTGTGCTGGGGCTGTGTCACATGGGAAGTACTGAGATAGGCATTTGTGAAAGAACATCAGGAAGTGCAAAAATCTTTCTACTGACTTCAGCTACAAACCAGCAAACCTGCCCTGTTGCTCTGGTGTCATCCATAGCTGTGATTAAATTGTGGTGAACTCCACTGAAGGTAAAACCCTAGAATGGTTGGGGTCAGAAGAGACTTTGGAAGGTCATTCAGTCCAACTCCTCTGCAGTAGGCAGGAACAGAAGAGACTGGGCAATAGAAGGTTCCAGCAGACCTAACAGCAGCCTGCTAGTACCCGAAGGCTGCAGAGGGACTGTGTGCAAAGGCCTGCAGGGACAGGATGAGGGACAATGGTTTGAAGTGAGAGCAGAGCAGATTTGGATAGGATGTGAGGAACAAGTTCTGCACCATGAGGATGTTGAACGCTGCAACAGGTTGCCCAGGGAGGTAGGTGAAGCTCTGTCCCTGGAGCTATCCAAGGAGTGGCTGGAGAAGGCTGTGAGCAAGCTGCTGTAGTGGAGGATGTCCCTGCTGCCTGCAGGGGGGTTGGACTGGATGGGCTTTGGAGGGACCTTCCAACCCATCCCGTGGTTCTACACAACAGATCCAGCCTCAGCACATGGTTGTACCTGAGCTGGGGAGCCAGGGCTCTGGGCTTTGAACTGGGGCTGGCTCAGGCAGCTGTGTGTGAGCTTGAGCTGCATCTGGAACACAAACACCGATAGCATCAATCTCACCCCGTGGGGCCTCGGATCATTCTGTACTCTTTCAAGTGCCAAGCACATAAAATTGTTATGTCCTTCAAAAAAGCCTTTTTTTAACCAGGCCTGCTTCCAACCTTCACCTCAGAAAGAGTATTACTGACTCCAAGTTAAATAGCAGTTCTGAGTGGAAATAGAATAGAAGTGGTTGCAGTGGGTGTCTTTTGAAATGGAATTACTGCACGACTGAATAATGGCTGTTCTGCATTAATAATTACTGGATTATGGATACCTTTAGAAAAGGACAACTCTACAGATGACCACTTTTTCCTGGGAAAATCTCCAGCAGGTAGCTTGCAGCTGGGAGATGGTGGCAGCAATCTGTGGCTGTCCTCATCCTGTGCATTAAATACCTGGTCATTATTTTCATTACCCTTCCCTCTGTAGAAATAAATGTTAGATTAATACTGGACCTCAGTGAAGCACTCTCAGAATTAGCCCAGGCAAGTAATTCTCATAAATATACAAATGGATTTTTTTTTCAGCAGAGATTTTTTTTGCTTGGCTAAAAATGGCTTTTTGCTGTCAGTATCTTCCTGAGGCTTGAGGAGCTAAAGATCTTTGTGGCAAGGTTAGGTGCTTAAAAGGTGCAGATGAATCTTCAAATAAGCATCGTGTGTGCATGGGGGGAGGCATTTGTAAGCCAGTTTTTCACGATCAGAGTGAGGGCTTTGGAGGAACTGCAGAGTGGTGTTGTCTCTGCTGCCTCCATTCTGTTTGCCCTCCTCCTTTCCACTCTCCTGAACAGCAATTAATGCCCAGGATCAGCGCGGCTGCTGCTGCCAACAGAGTGTACTGCAGGAGGAACAAAAGAATGACACAGACTTTGAACAGGGGCCAGATAGTGACAAATTATTACAGCCTGCTTAATTATGGCCTTGTTCAGAGCAGCATGTTTAGTTTTGCATCGATTCAGAAACTAATAGTTTCATGGCTCTTGTGGGAACAAAGAGAGGGAAAAGAAAGCTGAGCTGCAGTGTGAAAGGAATGGGGGTTGTTTATATACATATACACTGCATTGTTTTTTAACTGGAAAAGGTCAGGCTGCAGACCAGCTTTAAATAAACCATTTCATTAAAAAGAAGCAAATACCACCTAAAAATACAGAAAATGTGATGCAGCCTTCCCACTCTGCTGGAGATTGGGCCCCTGCTGCTGGCACAGCTGTTAGCTTAGATTTTGGCAGGACCAGTAGCAGGCTGGGGCAGCAGCATTTAATCACACCTGTGGTCTTTGGTCCTCACCACCTTGTTTAGCAAAGAGGCAATGGGAGGGGAGGTGTTTTGTCCTCTCTGAGGTCTGTGCCTGCTTACCAGGCAGTGCATGAGATGGCTTCTCACCGTGTCCCTCTGCTTTGCTTTCTGTAGGCTCCGTTTGTGCGGTTCCCGTCCTAGCAGAGGGCTGCTGGGGCATTGTGGCCAGCTGGAAAGAGGGAAGGCAGCTTGCCCCTTGTGCTGCCAGAAAGGATCAGCCCTTCAGGTGTGCAAGTGGAGCAGGCAGATAATCTTTCCGAAATCTTGGTGTCTGTCCCACCCAAGGGCCCACAGCACCTCTACTGAGCTTGCTCTTGCTCAAACTGCTTTCCAGATGAGAGCTGCAAAGCGGGGAGTGGGGGGGGGGGAGGGGGAGTGCAATTCTTCAAATAGCCAGATTAGAGATTAGAGCTGATGGTGGTTGGACTTGTCTGACCTAATCTTCTTGAGGTGGGCTGTGGGCATTAATGTGAACCTCCCTGTTCTGAGTGCTGGCAGTTTCTCTTTCCCGAGCAGCAAATGTCAGCATGATGCTGCTCAACACACAGATGCACAAATGTCTCTGTGGGCTATGCCATGGCTTGGGGACACCTGATCAACCTCTACATGCCTTCTGCATTCCATGTGTCCTTTAGAAACACCCTGGGGGTTAATGGTTTTTAAACCACTCTCTGCCATGGCCCAACTTGAGTTATCCTCTCTGCCCTCTTGTCGAGACATGGGGAGCCTGACTCTTATCAGAGGATGAGGTTTAACTGGTCTTGCATTGGCTGAGCTCTGCGTCCTGGGGTAGCCTTTGTCTTCTGTTAATCCAAAGGAGAAATGGAGCTGAAATTTTGCTGTGCTGCTTTGCACAGCTTACTTGGAGTTAGGCAGACAGGCATCAGACTGGGCATGGAACTATTGATTTCTCTTTTACTAATACCATTTTAGTATTGATCACTGGATCAGATTGATTCATTGTGTGCACTGTGACCTAGACCAAATGAGATCTATTTCAGACAGAGTAAATCTGGGACCAGCTTGTAAAAATGCTGGAAATGAAGGTACCTGGGAGTTGATAGGGTCTTTACTTTGAGAGCTCTTTCATTTGAGGCATTGTCTCCTATTTGGTATTAGCATCTGAAGAACACTTTGCTGAAGGCTGGAGATGGTTTAGATGAGATTTGATAAATTCTCTTCAAGGCTTTTTGGGAAAGGTTTTTGCTATGAAATTCATTGGAGAGTAACTGGATCTGTAGTTTCTGATCCTTCCATTGGGAAGGACAGAAGAGGGGAACATCCTAATCGAGTATCTGAGTATTACTCCTCAAATGTTGCAAGAAGGATAAAACTGCAGCATTTTTCTTCTGCCTTGGATGTTTTGTTGCTTTTTTGAAATCTAAATAAGAGTTTTTAATAACTCTGCATCTTGTTACCTACTTCTGTCAAGGTCCTGCACAGCTTCCTCTGCTGGGAAGCCCATAGATATTCCCTTATACTGCATGTGTAAAATCTTATTTACCCTGAGCCTCGGCAGGTGAGTGTCATCATAGTGCTAAGGCACTTCCACACTCGTTCTAAACTGGCAGGCTGGTTTGCATGTTTGTTTTTGTAATAGTGAGAGATAAAGCAGCTAAACACCAGGAGCTCATATGCAAGAAGAGAATACTTTGTCTGCTTCATTTCTGTCATGTGAAAAAAGTCCCTAAATTGCTTTTGGCAAGTAGAGAACCTAGAAAGAAATGGCTTTAGTGACAGAAATGTTTTGAAAATAAACCTTGGAAGTGAGACTGTGAAACCTGTAATTATCTGATGGAGGGCTGAGAAGGTTTCTTCAAAGTAAAGCAAATGCCAAGCGCTGGAGCTTGCTGCAGTTGTCTCTGACCTCTCCCTGTGCTGTGCTCTGGCCATGCAGTGTGGATATGTAGGGCATCGTTTTCCAGTTTCCCATGAGGCACTAAGTGTTTTGGAATCGTGGAAGCAGTGGAGGGCGTTTGCATGGGAAACATTTGTGTCACAAGTAGCTGGGTTTGTGGAGACCTTACTGTCCTCTACACCTACCTGAGAGGACCACAGAGGGAGGTGCTGGTCTCTTCTCCCAGGTAATTAGCGACTGAACAACAGGCAATGGCCTCAAGCTGCATCAGGGGAGGTTTAGCCCAGATATTAGGGGAAAAAAGACCTTTCTTGAAGAGTGATGAACACTGGAACAGGTTGCCCAGGGAGGTGGTGGAGTCACCATCCCTGGAGGTGTTTACAGGTGGTTCAGATGTGGTGCTTAGCAGTGAACTGGGCAGAATAGGATTAATGGTTGGACCTGATGATTTTGAGGGTCTTTTTTTCAATCTGAAGGTTTCTGTGATTCTGTGGCTCTAATCTGAGGCACCAAATGCAGGTCTTTGCTGTTGCAGCACAAGGTTTACATTCATTGCTGTGGCAGTTCAGCAAACCTGCCTGTTTCTGTTGGCATCCAGCTACATCATGACAAGTCTAGGTCACGCTGCCTGTACTGCTGCAGGGGCATGACTCTTGCTTATGTGTCTGTACTGGGATTATTAGTGTCAGGAAGCTGAGTAAATCCTTATTCAAGCTGATATGTAGCTTTAAAAATGTCTCTGTCACATCTTATGTCCTTGAGGAAGATCCTGAGAGCTTTTTGGCTTGTGAAAATTGTGAACTTTCTTATTTGCAAGCTGCAGCAGCTTTGGTTAGAAGTAGGTAGCTCCTAGAGACTGCAATGACAGAGCAACACCCTGAGTAAAATGTGGATCACCTATGGTAAAATGAGGCAATATCAAGAAGCTTGTTAATAGCCTTTGCAGCCCCCTCCAGGATGGGGCTGGGATCAGTTTCTGCCCCTGCTGCCATGCTGGTTTAAACTCCTGAACGGTGATAGGTTGTGGGAATCCAAGGTTAGAAAGAAAAACAGTGAGCAGTGTATAAGCACTTGACCTTCACTGCCATAGCTTCAGGATGCCTCCCACAGGGGAGGAGAGATAGTGGGACACCTGTCTCAGGGGAAAAACAGGACATGATGTGTGTTAAAGACTGGGCTGTGCTCACCTACATTTTGTTAATGTGTTATTTATGTGATGGGATAGAAGGATCAGAGGCTCACAGCATGTCAGGGGTTGGAAGGGACACAAAGAGATCATTGAGTCCAACTCCTCTTCCAGAGCAGGACCATACAATCTAGCTCAGGTCACACAGGAATGCATCCAGACAGGCCTCAAAAGGCTCCAGAGAAGGAGACTCCACAGCCTCTCTGGGCAGCCTGTGCCAGTGCTCTGGGACCCTTACAGTGCAGAAGTTCCTGCATGTGTTGGGGTGGAACCTCCTGTGCTGCAAAGTCGCTGCGAGGGTGCCAGGGGGCTTTTGGTCCTCTGTCCTGCGTGGGTCTTACACTTGCCCTGGCCTAGAATAAAGAGCAGCTTGCTTCCATCCAAAGCGTGTGGTTGTGTTTGTCAGATTACTGGCAGCAAGAATAGGTAACAGCTTGGAGATGCTGATTTCACAGAAGCATTCAGGTTGGAGAAGAGCCTTGGGATCACCAAGTCCAGCTCTACAAGGTTCACCCTGAACCACATCACTAAGTAGCGCATCCAAAGGAGGAGGCTGGTGGTGGCTGACAGAACATGTCTGATATCGGAGACCCAAGGGTGGAGGGCTCCAGTGGGTTATGTTTTTGTTGAACCCTGACTTTTGTGCTCTTTTGGTAAAAGTAAGTAGAAAACTGAACAAACACACAGCCAGGAATGCTTGCAGTTGTTATGGCCCAAAGAAATCGTTGCTTTTAACTGGCACAAGTTGCCGCTGTTGCCAAGTGAAACAGTCCCACCTTGCCCTGGCAGCTCCATCGCATTCCTGCACCGCTGCCTCCTCCGCTGTGCCAGCTCCAGGGTATGTGCAGCTGTGCATTGCCATGGGCTGAGGAACCGACACAAGGTAACCCTGCTCCAGGGGAAATTGATGCGTTTGTGTGGTGCTTTTCTCTCGGACCAGTTGGGTGCTCCAGCCTGCAGCCTGCCTCTGTCTGCCGCTGCCAGGGGAGGAGCCACGCAGGGCAGCAGCAGGGGACCGGCAAGAGCGAGGTCTGCTCGTGGGGTGACAGTGTGGGACTGCGGGAGAGCTGTGCTGGGCTGAGAGAGGGCTGCATGAAGGGCTAAAGGGAGAAGCTCTTGGGTCTGTCACCTTTTAAGTCTCATGGTTTGCAGGACAGTGAAGTGAGCAGTGTGCCAGCTGCCATGGTGTAAGGGCATGAGGCAGGATTCTGTTGTTCTGTTTGACTTGTCAGCTCTCGGTGACTTCATAATGCTCCACGGAGGCATGGCAAGTGCTAGCCTCTCTCACATAGTGTGAGCTAAGACCTCTGCTTTGAAGAGGAGAATAAGCAAATGATGTTTTCATCTTTACAAAACCTTTCTGCAGTTCTCTGGATGTTCAGAATCCCCAAAGCCTCTTAGTTCTGACTGCAGCAGTGTTCAAACCCAGGCTGGATGGGGTCTTGAGCAACGTGGTCTAGCAGGAGATGCTTCTGCCCATGGCAAGGGGTTAGAACTGGATGGTCTCGAAGGTGCCTTCCAACCCAAACCAAGCTGTGATTGTATGATAAATTCTCACTGTATGGGATAGTCTTTTTGATGTCCTTGCTCTGGGTGGGTGGTGTGTGTGGACACTGTTACACAGCTTCTGGAGGGGTTTTTCTGTAGGTTTCCTCTGGCTCTATTTTGCTGCATAATTCTCATTAAGAGTACTCCTGCATTAAACTCTCCTGTGCCAACCAGAGCTGCTATGCTAGTTTTAACTGGAAGTCTGTGCAGAGACCATCTGAAAGCTCTTGAATTAGTCAAGCAATGATTGCTGTTATCTCTGAAGCTGTTTTCTCCTTGAGTTAGAAAGAAAACAAAGTGAATTGCATGTGAGTGGGCGTTAAGAAGCCAAGAGAAGTTTCCTGCTAGGCCCCTGGATGTGTGTTGCAAGATATTTGCTTCCTTGTGCAACTCCACTGACTCCTGTCCAATGTTTTTTTGTCATGAAGTGAATTTGTACAGGCATATTTATTGATCATGAACAGCTCCTGAGCTTTAGAAGCTCTCTTCTCTCTGCCACCCATTTGAATTCAGTATCCTTTCCACAAACAGCTGTGTCAAAATTTGCTTAGAGAGCTGGACTTAGGCTTGCAGTGTCTTCTAGCACACAAGTGGGAAAGGCAGCTGTCCTTAGGAACTCACCCTCTGCCTTCTACATATATATGCACACACATGCAGATATAAAAGAAGGCACTTGGGAAAAGATTAATTAGTAGAGCTGCTTCTGTATGTCACTTCTTCAGCTAGCACAGCTTCTGCTGTGCTCCTGGACGTCCTGTGTGTTCAGAAGGATGCTCCTCTTTGGCCTTTTTCCTTATTTTCCTTCTTGCCATGTCCTGGGCTCAGCTTCCCTAAAGGAGCCAGTGCAAGCCCCTCTGCCACAGAGGCAAAACACTGTGGGGTCCTTGGGTCCCTCAGCAGCCCCTCTCGCTGCAGCTTTGGTGCAGAACTGGGGAGGTCTTGGCAGCAGCCTCTGGATCCCTGCACCTCCAGGGCACCTGGACCTTCCTTGCTGCTGCTCTCCAGGCCTGTTGCTCTGTTGCAGCTGCTTTGCAGCATCAAGAGGAGAAAATGAGGCCAGGGAATGGCATTGAAGGGATGTTTTGTGAGGTGTGGAGAATTTATTTCTTAATAGGAAAACAAAGCAAGCCAGTAATGATAAATCATCCTTCTTTCACAAGCTGGGATCCCAGCCTCACCGGCTGGCTCTTCCAACATGTGTTATATTACCGCCTTTGATCTTCTTATCTCCAAGGACCTTTGTTTCAGTTCTCTGGCCAGTGTTGGAAACCTCAGGGCAGCTGTTACCTAGTTTTGGCAGACACCTCAGAAAACAGTGAGGCAACCTTGGAGCTGGGAATTCCTCATGTTTGAAGGAATAAGCTACTGCTGGTTCACCTCTTCCTGCCTGTTCTAGCCTCATTGCCCCAGTGACAATCAGTGGCTGCTGCAATTTCCACCCAGCACAACCAGAGCACTTTGTGGTGCTCCACACCCTGTGTGTTACAGCTTGGGAGCTGTGGTTTGTGACGATGCTGGGAGCAGTGCTGGGTTCTTAGGTTGGACTCGCTGATCCTAGAGGTCTTTTCCAACCTGGTTAATTCTGTGACTGTGTTATGTTGGTGCTAGAGGGGTACCGATGGAGTCTGGTCCTTCAGGCCTCTCTAGAGGTAACATCCAGTGCTGCCATCTGCATGGCTGCCTACACCTGCAGTCAATTTGCAAACACCCGAGGGGATAAATACAGCAGAACCAAGCCTTGGTCTGAGAGTAGGGAAAACGTGAGGCTTTGGGCAATTCAAAATTAGCTTTAAAGAACTTGATGTTGGTGGCCCTGGAGACCTCTCCTCCTGCAGCAGGTGTTCAGTACAAGCTGGCACATGTTTGTGATGGCTCTGTTGTGGAAAGCTCTCTCTAGTCTGAACACACCACTCGGTGAGCTGCCTGCTTTGCCTCTTCCCTCCTCTCACCCACTCGTTTCCAGATGAGGTTGATGCTTCACAGCATAAGCTGAAGACCTCCCTCCCGAACCCTGGGTTCTGCCGTGGTGCTCTCCTGCTCATGGTTATTTCATTGGCCCCCTTCTTGCTCTGGCAGCCCATGTGGTGGTGTCGCACTTGGGGCGCTTTGCCCAGCGCTGAGACGTTACGAGCGGCCCCGGGTGGAAACGCTGACAGGTCTGTTCCAAGATACATCTGCAAGGCTGTATGGATCCAAATGCAAACACCCAGAGCTGCTTCTGGGTTTGCTAACTGGTTGAAGGTTTATACCCATGTGTCCCTGGGGAGGCGTTTCTTTCTGCGTTGGAAATGACGGCAGGTTTCCCAGGGGAGAAGACAGCCCTGTTCTTGTTTTGATGTTCCCCATGGCTTATCTGGGATCCTCAGGCATCCATGTCCTGGATGTTCACAAGCAGAGCACTGGCAGCTCCTCCAGGTTTCCAGTGCTGACCAGCCCTTACTAAACTGTTAAAGGCAACTGTCAAGAACCCCCACAAACCAACACTTGGTGTTGGTGTAGTCAAAAGGCATTAAAAGGTCCAAACCTGAGCCCAGGAAGGAAATATTACCTGTGCTTTCTGAGGTGCCTGCCTGTGCCCTTTGCTTCCTCCTGACTGAGCTGGTATTTGAGTGTATACTTAGAGTCAGCAAGTGCCCAGGTATGTTCCTGAATCCTGGCCTGGCCTCTGCCTTGGAAAGAGGCTTTGACCTCTTATGCAACTCTTGAGGTTCTCTTTAGTTTTGCCCTCTCCCAGATGATGACTTGTCATGTTTAGCAAACCCCTGCATCACTGCCTAGAAATGAAATAATTTCTTCAGAAATGCTGACTGGCACATTTTATCTGCTAGCCTAAGCAACTGCTGCCCTGGCCTTGATCAATGTGCTTCAGTCAAGGGTGCTGGCAGCCCAACAGCTTGCAGCTCCCCTGCATCTTTTAAGAGCCTAAAAGACAGAGAAGGTCAAGGGCAATTCCACCATGGAAGGAATTAATGGGGAGTTAAGGCAGCTCAATAACCCAAGGACTTAGACCAAAGCCTGCTTTGTTTATTTGTTTTCCTTTTTAATACCAGTATCAGCACTTAGCAGTCAAAGGTTCATTCATTTGTGGGGAATGAGTGAGGTAAATCTAGCAGCTGTGACTTCAAATAAATAAAACCTGCCTTTGTGCTTCTAAAAGTGGAGTTCTAAGCTCTTCAGAGAATGTTCTTTAAAAAATACTGACCTGGTCTCTTGAAGCTGTTAAAAGGTTGGCACAAACACTAACACAGGCTGTGACAGCTCTTGTACTGGACCAGTGAGTAAAATCTCATCCCTTTCTGTCAGTCCAAAACGTGTGATTTTGGCTAACAGAAGGTGTTTAAGTATGCAGCACCCTCTACGTGACTGTAGAATCCTATAGGCTGGAAAAGACCCTCCCAAGGTCCTGCACCATGCTCTGTGACAGACTTACAGGATTTATTGCTCTCTGGTGGTCCTTTCCCCTACTTATCTGCCCTTTCCAGCCTCTGCCCCAGTCCTCCTCACAGCTTCTGAGTCTTCTGACCTATTTTAACCATCATCTTCACGGTGGGCTGCAAAACTCTTGCATGTTTGGTGGGTGTTGCCACCCAGCTGGCAGAGAGAATCACCACAGCTCTTTTGCCAACAGGAAATTTGCAGTGGGAGCTCATTCTCTTTCAATCTGCTGGCAGTGCAGCTACTGTGGAAGAAATGAAACCAGACTCAGAGGAAGAGCATCTTTAGCTCGACTCCAGCAAATTCAACCACTAGACAAAAGCCATAGGGAAGCAGCCTCATTAGTGCTTCATTAGCTTTACTGAACCGACTCAAAGGGAAATGAGCGCTGTGCACAACTGCCGAAGGATGTTCCAAACGCTCCAGATCATTTTCTGGCTTCTGTTTCTCGTGAGCTGTTTCAACTGGCCAAACATCTGCAGAGATATTAAACAATGTTTCTGCTACTGGAAAATTGGAATAGTCTCCTTCTAAACTGCAGGATCACAGAATGTCAGGGACTGGGAGGGACCTCCAAAGACCATCGAGTTCAGCCCCTGTGCCAGAGCAGGACCACCCAGGGCAGGTCACACAGGAACGCATCCAGGAGGATTTTGAATGTCTCCAGAGAAGGAGACTCCACAACCTCTCTGGGCAGCCTGCTCCAGGGCTCCAGCACTCTCACAGGGAAAAAGTTTTCCCTTCTGTTCCTGTGGCACCTCCTCTGCTCCAGCTTGTTCCCATTGCTCCTTGTCCTGTCGTTGGACATCCCTGAGCAGAGCCTGGCTCCATCCCACCAACGCTGCCCTGCACATCTCTATCAGCAGCAACGAGGGCAGCCCTCAGGCTCCTCTGCTCCCAGCCCCATCTCCCTCAGCCTGGCCTCACAGGAGGTGTTCCACTGCCTGCAGCAGCTTTGTGGCTCTGTGCTGGATTCTTTCAAAGCAGTTCCTTGAGGTCCTTCTTGACCTGAGTGGCCCAAAACTGGACACGGTATTCCAGATGTGGCCTCACCAGGCAGCGTAGAGGAAGAGGAGAACCTCATTGGACTTAGTCACTGTATCCCTTCTAATCCACCTCAGGGCACATTGCTGGCTTATGAAGATCCTTCTCCCCACTTGGAGCCCCAGGTCCCTTCCCCCTACACCAACAGGTCAGTCCCCAATCCATCCTGATTCATGGGGTTGTTCTTTCCCAGATACAAAACTCTGTCTTTGGCCTTGTTGTGTGCAACCTGCTTCATTGCTCCTCTGCTCTTACCCATCTGCTTTTAGGTGACTTTAACAGCAGTCAGGCTCTCAAACTGCTGAACTTTGTCACAGGTGGCAATTTGTGTAGACTAGACATTCTTTTCACTCTAGATATATATTTTTTATCTGTGTCTGTTTATATAGACATAGTTCATATACCACAACTGTTGGAGAGACCCAGAGCATGTCAGGTTTTTCCTCTTCTAAGCCCCTTGCATATTTATGGTTGTTCTTAGCTATATTTAGTCTGTGATTGAGTTCTTTCAATTTAAACAAGAAGTGTTTAGAGAGAAAATGTTCCAAAGTGGGCCACGTGCTTCTCTCTTGTATGGCATTTTTGTTCCAACACCCAGCAGCTGGTGTCAGTGGAGCTGAGGCAGCTCAAGAAAATGCCCATTTTATAGACTCCAGAGGGTATTGGCATAGCCAGCAGTGCTAATACCTAACAAATGCCTTTCCTGAGCACCAGTGTACAGGAGTTGGGAATTCTGGAGGTCTGTGTGATGGAGCCTCTTTGTCCTTCCCAGGATTTCTGTGGAGAAAGGAGCTGTGGCTTGTTCCAGGAAAGCCATAGTGGATTCTGCTGCAACTTCACCTTATATTTTCAGCTCACAAGGGATAATTTCCTTGTCCTTTTTCTTACGGCTCTTGTTAGAATTCATGTTGCTTAATCTCGGTGCTCTGCTATTAATACTTACCTTTGTATTTCTACAGGCTAGGAGAGGCTAATCTTAGCTCCTGGTAATTAGCGCTAATTTAGTTCTTTGTGCTCCACGAGTGGCCAACAAAGGCCTAATACAGGATGTGCATATTTTATCTTCACAGTAGGCTAACAATCCAATCACTGAAAAGACTTTTTTCCCCCCCTCTCCATAATTCCTGTCTTGCTTTTCCCTGTCCCCCTCTAATCGTATAAACCTTTGGATGTGTTGAGATAATGCTAAGAATCAATTTATCCGTGCTCCGGTAGAAACAGCAAGAAGCAGGAATCAATAGCAAGAGTTGGGCTGCAGAGGCTGAGCTGAAAGGGGGACAGAAATGCCTTTTGAAGGAGCAGTGTTTTCATCTGCTGCCAGAACGGAGCTGTTTGCAGGGCTGTGCATAGCAGCTGCTAACACAGCAGAGAAATCTACCTCCCAGGACAGCATCTTGAAGAATTCTTCCCAACAGCATGAGGATAGAGCTTGGACTCTTGCCTTGAGACCCCTCTCTGCCCTCCCCAGCTCCAACCACATCAGAAACCTCCTTGCCTTTCAGGAGCTGCCTTTCTAGAAGCTCACCCTGCAGAATGAACCTTTTCCTTGCTTAAAAGCAGCGTTGCTAAGCTGCTGCTGCCTCCTGAATGAAGCCAGCAGCGCGCAGCCTGTGGTACCTCTGTGCTCGCAGAAGTCTCCCATCTCTGATGGCTGTTCAGTGATGGGAGAGAAGATAGTTTGATATGGTCTGCCTAGCACAGAGAGCTGCTCTTGGGGAACTCGGGCTGCTGTGGAAGGGATATTGGGCTGGATGGTCTTTTGAGACCTCTTCCGACCCTGGGATTCTGTGATGTTTTTGGAACACGGGCTAAGAACCAGGCTTGGGGCACCCTAGCAGTAGAGTGCCATGTCAATTCCCAAGTTATGTGAATGTGTGTGTGGGGTCATTCACCTGTGTCAGCTCTTAGCTGAAGGGACTGTGCTGGGCACCTCAGAGAGGCACAAGTAAGCAGCTGGTGGAATACGTTTCGAACTGTAGGTTTGTTTGTTTGAGTGATTTGCAAACTCCATGCAGAGGGCTGCTGCCGAAGGCTGCTAGAGGTAGATCTAAAGCACAGGTAGTTAGTTTGGAGGGAGATGTGCAGGCCCCCAGCTTTAATCTCAGACAGCAGTTATCAGCCAGCGCTGACAGCTTCCTGCCGCTAGCAGGGAAGGGTTTGTGCTGTGGCTTTGCGCCGCGGAGTTCAAAGCGAGAGCGTTGCGCTCTGCAGCCGGGCGGCGGGGCCGTGGTGCGCGCTCCAGCTGGAGCTCCGCTGGGCTCTTGCCTTTCATTTCCCTTTCCTCTGCTGCTGTGAACACCCAAAACCGTTCCCATTGTTCTCACCGGTTTCGATTTCCAGTGCCAGCAAAGGCATCAAAAGCAGCGTGGCCAGCAGATGGAGAGAGGGGGTTCTGCCACTCTGCTCTGGTGAGACCTCACCTGGAGTACTGCTTCCAGCTCTGGGAGCCCTCAACACAGGAAGGATGTGGACCTGATGGAGCAGGTCCAGAGAAAGGCTATGAAAATGGTCAGAGTGCTGTAGCACTTCTGCTATGAGGACAGGCTGAGGGAGCTGGGGGTGTTCAGCCTGCAGAAGAGAAGGCTCCAGGCAGACCTAACAGCAGCCTGCCAGCACCTGAATGGGATACAAGAAGGCTGCAGAGTGACTGTTTGCAAAGGCCTGCAGGGACAGGATGAGAGACAATGGTTTGAAATGAGAGCAGAGCAGATTGAGTTTGGATGTTAGGAACAAGTTCTGCACCATGATGGTGCTGGAACACTACAACAGGTTTACCAAGGAGGTAGTTGAGGTCCCACCTCTGGAACTATTCAAAGTGAGGCTGGACAAGGCTGCTCTAGTACAAGATGTCCCTGCTGACTGCAGGAGGATTGGACCTTTGGAGGTTCCTTCTCAATGAAACCATTCTATGACTTCTATTATGTGTGATATTGCAACTGGTTTCTGGGGCTGTGTCATTGAGAAGGGCAAAAAGCAGGGCCTGCTGATGATGGATGGAGGTTTGTGCACAGGATGTAGGGCACAAATCCACAGGAGAGGCTTTCTTGTTCCAGTGTGGGCAGGAGAGCTTTCCTTCTGGTGGCATCCCATTAATTGTGGTTCTATTGGATAAATGTTAATGTATTCCTGCCTGCTAGAAGTGCTGTGTTAGCATGTGTCTGGCTGCCATTTGTGAATCCAGAGCTGCAGTTCTGCTGTGCAAGTAGCTCTGCTGTTCAAAAGATGTGAAGTGAACTCGTGGTGACTCTTTCACTCTAGGTCAGCCTGCAGCTTCATTCATACAGAAAGCATTATGTTGGCAAATCAATAAATGCTCTCTCTGAACAGCTTGCTGCTGCACAGAAAAGGAGGAGTGTTTGGACAGAGCTGGTTTTAGCATCTATGAGATTTCTAAACCCCATTTTCTTTTCCTTCTGGAATTATTTTAGGTAGCGTGGCAGCCTCGTAGGTTGTACAGATCCACTTTTATGTTCTCACCACATTGGCTGCTTCAGCTGCTAAATATTGGTTAGAGCATCTTCTATATAAAGACGAGTTGCCAGGGAACGTTCAGTGTGCAGAAAGTCAGTAACATTGAGCTCCACTCTCCAGTCAAGAAGCTGTACGAAAGGCAAGATGGCTGAGCTCACTGGGTTTGCACTTGGGGAGCTGCTGCACTCTGGACTCCTAGGAGGTGCTAAGACTTTGCATATGTTTCACAAGCCAGTTAAAAACTACCACTTGGTGCTGACTTCAAATAATGTCATTTGCAGATTTGATAAGTCTTTACTAATGCTGCTATTGTGAAGCTTCTTCCATTGACTGTCTCAGCCAGAACTGAAAATGGGGCAAAGAGGGCTTGCAGATTTCGAGTGGAAGTCATTAGGTCCTTAATGTACATAATTGATGAACGAATGGGCAAACCTGATAAATAATATATGCATCAAGTGCAGCCTGCCTGCAGACAGCCCTGAAACAGGACTGCATAAGCAACAGCATTGCAAAACATATTCAGAGTGAGAGGAATGATTTTCACAAGCCCCCGAGATCAATAAGGGCATGAACAAGAGCTTACAGCATTGCATTAGTGCTAATAGAATGCCCTTCACTTTATGTTTAGAAGTAGATACCATATGGCTCCTTCTGAGTCCTGCTGTGACTCTGGTTTTGATGGAGCATATGTTTCTGCTTCCTATCTGCTTTGCTTCAAGTGTGCAGCAAAGCCCACTGGTTTCCTAGCAGCTGGGTGTGCAGGGCTGGGCTCTCAGCAGGGCAGCCTGCCCGAGGAGTCCTTATGCGACTTGATGGCAACTTTGTAGCTGTGTGCAGGCTTCTTTGGTGTGAGCCGTGCTCTGCATATCTCAGTGTGTCTGCACCAGATGAGGGGTCCACAAAGGTATTCTTTGCTTGGCTGATCCTGTTCAGTGTCTTTATTGATGATCTGCACCAGGGGATTGAGTCCAGCATCAGTAAGTTTGCAAATAACACCGAGTTAGGAGCAGGCGTGGATCTGTTGGAGGGTAGGAGAGCCTGGCAGAGGGACCTGGCCAGGCTGGATGGGTGGGCAGAGGCCAGTGGGATGAGACTGAACAAGGCCAAGTGCAGGGTTCTACACTTTGGCCACAACAACCCCAAGCAGCACTACAGGCTGGGGCCAGAGTGGCTGAGAGCAGCCAGGCAGAGAGGGAGCTGGGGGTGCTGGTAGATAGTAGCTGAACATGAGGCAGCAGTGCCCAGGTGGGCAGCAGTGCCAATGGCATCCTGGGCTGGCTCAGGAATAGTGAAATACAGACAAGACAGTCAGTGTATGTGTCTCTGTTGCAGTCAGTGTCTGTTTTCCCCCCTGGGCTTTTTCTGTGTAACTAATCCTTCTGCTTCTAACCCCCCTGACCAATCCTCCAACCTCACCTTGCATATAAAACCAACTCTGGGGTAAGGTAGAGGGGTGGAAAGAAGATGGAAGGGTGGTTGAGAGCAACGAGAGAGTGGAAGCATTTTGGAGGCAATTCCTCAGCAACAAACCTCCCCCTCGGACAGACCCAGCCTCAAAACAACACACTCAGAGCTGCAACTTTCTTTTCCAAGTGCTAGCGAGGAGCCCTGTAGTTAAATGTCTGCCTTTGGAGGGGGATTGGATGTGAAAGCTTGTGCAGCTGAGTGCTAGGGGAGTCTGACTGGCTGTCAGCTTTGGTTTATCAGTCAAAGGCTATTTCTCTCTTCACGCAGGGTGGATCAGAGCGGCTGCAGCCCGGGGGGCTGCTCCGGCTGGGTTGGGTATTCACGGCAGTGTCAGAGCGCTGCGGAGGAATGCTCTGTGCAGCACACGGTGTGGGTTGGTGCCAGCCACAGACAGAGGCAGTCTGCCTGAGTCTCCTCTCAGGAGCAGTGCTCAGAGGAGAGCTTGGCTGCGAACATCTGAAAGTTACAAACTCGTACGTGTGAAGTGCGAGTTCTTTCGGGCGATGCTTTGGGCCATGGGGCTCTGGCAAACACTGGCACAAGTGGGTGCCTTTCCCACTAACATCAGCTCTTCAAGATGCCTCCCCCCTGCGGCTATTCAAGGCCAGGTTGGATGGGGCCTTGAGCAGCCAAGTCTGGTTGAGAGGTGTCCTTGCCCATGGAGGGGAGATTGGAGTAGGTGATCTCCAAGGTCTCTTCCAGCCTGAGCCATTCTCTAGTTAAGGTGAGTGGCTTTCACGTGGCCTCTCTGCACATCTCCAGGCAGTTTCTCAGTGTCTCAGTTCCTTGTCTGTATGACACAGACCTTTCTTTCCTGTCCCTTTTCTCTTGTCCCTGTCTGTAGTGCTTGCTGTCTGTAGCACATCCAATCTCTCACAAGCGTGGACAAAACCTCCAGGTTTAGCTGGGGCCTGGAGGTGCTGCTGAATACTAACAAAAGGGGAGGCCAAAGCCATTTCTATCTTTCTAGCTGAGGCTGCCTGTGTTTTGGAAGGTGGTGGCTTTGGTCATAAGGAGAGACAGAGTACTTACAGAGAGTAGATTACCAAACTTGTACAGCCCTTTGTGTCTTGCCAAGAATTAAGAATTCGATGTATGTTTAAAAATTAACAAGCCATTAATTAATCAGAAGTGGTGAAACATGTAACTAGTGTGCAGCTGAGTGCAGATCTTTTAGGCCAGCGCAGTGCACCTTCCCAGCTCTTCAGTTCTCATAGCCTGCCGAGGAGGCTGGGAGGTCGTCCATGGCTGGTTAGTCTCTGCCCCAGCACCTTGGGAAGGAAGGAATTCAAGCTGGGCTTTGGCAGAGGGCCATGTCTGCTCTCATGTATGAAGAGCAACCCCTGCTCCCTTCCTCGTTAGAGTAATGCTCTTTCCTTTTTCACAGCAGAAAAAGCAGCTCAGCCCAATAAACCGTGTCCCTACCCCGGTAAGGCAGTGGCCCCTGGTGACCTCCCCTCCCTGATCTGCAGCAGAGAAGCTTGGATGGTCGCAGTGGTGAGGTGTAGGAGGGAGAGACGGCCTGATCCAGAGAAGTGGGTTAATGCAGCTTTCCCAGGCAGCGCCGGCGTGCTGCAGGAGCTCCATCGCAGCAGCAGAGCCCTGGGTTTCCCTGCCAAGAGTCATGTTCTGCTGCATGTCCTTATTTCATCTATAAAAAGAAGAAAATGGAAAATGATCTTGTCAGTGTGACACAGGCAGAGCAATAAAGCAGGAAATCCTATGCATAGGAAAAACCTGCAGCAAATAAAAATAGCAATAAGACCATAATGATG
This sequence comes from Pogoniulus pusillus, assembly GCF_015220805.1. Taxonomy (NCBI): domain Eukaryota; kingdom Metazoa; phylum Chordata; class Aves; order Piciformes; family Lybiidae; genus Pogoniulus; species Pogoniulus pusillus. The sequence goes on from NC_087287.1 coordinate 1,710,485, forward strand.
TCTGGCTCTTTAGTGGCTCACCTGCTTTGTGACCAGTCAGGAAAATGGAGCATCTGAGCTCTCTCCTGCTGAGTAATGAAGTGCTCAATCATTACATGCAGGAAAGGCTTTGACAGGTCACATGAAAGAGCGTTTTCTGTTCCGGCAGCCAGGCTGGAAGTGAGCTTTTAGCGCTGCGAGCTCGCCGGTTCCCTGGAAAGCGCAAGCTGCGCTCTGAGGCTGGCCTCTGCCCGCTGCGCGCCCCGCCACGCGTCGGGCAGCCTCCTGGCCCTGGCTGCCAGGCTGGCCCAGTTTGCTTGAGCATCAATTGGCTAGAGCCAAGCACCATCTGCTTGAAACCACCTGCTGCAAGTGGAAGGCTACACTTGAAACGGTCCTAGGTCAGATCAACGCTGTGCTCTGCAGCTCCAGAGCTGAGTGTTAAGAAGCAGAAGGAAAAATAGGACAGCAAACCTTTGCATACAGATTGTGCAGGTAGATAGATGAGCGTCAGTCTTCTGCAGAAAGATAGTTGTTTTCAGACATAAATCAAAATTCTTCTGTTCTCAGCACCATTAAATGCTTGCCTTTTGTTGTATAGTGCAGTCACTAAGAAATACCTGTGACTCTAAAACTCTGTCCTAGGATCTGCTGACTGTGAGCTAACCCAAACCGCTCTGTGAGCAAACCCAACGGACCTTTACTTTTTGCTGCTGTGGTTTAAAAGGAAGAAAGAAAAAAAAAAACTCTACAAAACCCAGCCCAAACTTTCCCATGATCTTGAAGGAAAAGGCTCCCACATCAAGGACCTCAGAAGGAAAACTCTTATTGTTAGCTCACAGCGGGGGAGCAAATCCCAGCAAGCCAGGAGGATAATACTGTGGGTACCTTGAGCAAATGTCCTTGCCCCTCCAATCAGCCAGTATTTGAAGGGTATTATCCTTGCTAAACTTGTCATCCACTTTGCATGGAAGTTGGGCTGCAAATGTACCTGCTCTACTTAACATGACTTTTGAAGGAGTTGCCTCTGCAGTGCAGGGGCTGGGTTTAATTCTTGGAGATATAACTCTGCTGCAGCTTTGTTTAATCTGTTTATTTGCTATACCATTCTCCCGTTTATAATCTAGTCAGCCTGCAAGAAAAACTGCTAATGAATATGCAAAATAAGCAGGGAACATCCTGGAGGGGGGAAATAGCTGAGAAGCTGAATGTCAGATTCAGTGAATTTCTGTCTTAGAGTAATAAGAAATAACTGTGTGGTGGGGAGCAGAAATAACCTGTTTTGGCATGGAATAGAGTGGTGTGCTTGAATGATTAGTGGAATTGTGAGCCAGCCTCCCTAGCCAGTGCATCCCACATAGTGAAGCTGGAATTGTGAGGGCTTCTCATGTTGTTGCTGTCAGTTACCCCTTTGACTCCTCTGTTTTGTCCTGATGTAGCAGTTTGAAGGCTAAATATTTGTTAGCTTTATAGTCACCACTGCTTCCTCATCCAAAGACTACCCCAATCTCTGGCAGCCATTGCCTGGAAGCCACAATCCTCAGCAGCTTCAGCTGCAGCCAGTCACTGCAGAATCTGAGGCACATTTCCCCCTTTCATGAGGTATATGCTAAATCTATCCCTGCAGATGTAAATGTAGGCACCACATATCAACCGTGAGTGCAGGGAGCATGTGTGGGGGGGGTGTGCATGCTGGCATCGTCTGACACTTGGATGTAGTTGCTCTAGCAGGCTGGTAAATCGCTTAAAGGAGAAATCATTTTCTCATCTGTGGACATTTCCCTGAGACCCAGGTGGAGACATCTTCTAAAAAGGAAAAGCACAAAGCAGCAGTTGCTGTTGGCATGCTGCAGGGTGCTGGGGCAGGGAGGCAGATGAGGCTGTAGTTCCTTGCTGCGTAGTTTTCATCCTCAGGGTGTCAGCTCTCTTTTCCAGCAAAACACCTGCATACTCGATCAGTTTGCATCAGAAATTCATCCTCCCCACTTCAGCAGGTGTGAAAGACTGGCAGCTGGAGACTTCCACCTCTGCCACATCTTCCCACCTGTGCCATGCCTTGCAGACCAGCAGTTTGTCCCATCAGTGAGGCTCTGCAATATAGAACCACAGCTTTATGAACCAGAAAGCCCTCTGCAGCTGAACCCCAGGTGATGTGGTAAATCAGGCAGTACACGATGCTGCCGAGTTTCAAAGCAAAACCAAGGTACTGGGCAGGAACCGACTTCAGCTGAGCTAAAGAAGTGCAGCTACTCAATAGCTCAGCTACATGCCTGCAAACGTCACTCTGGCTTTTAATGGTCTGCCTTTAGCTTTCAGAGGCTGCTGGAAGTGGAGCAAGTGGTTAGCCACAGTTTGTTCTCCTTAAGATACAGAGGAAGCCAGTATCACAGCTTGGAACAGTGCCAGTGACATTTTGCCTCCCTGCAGCACCAGTTTTGACCAGCTGCAGGATTTCTCTTCAGTGGGTGTTCCAGGTCATGGAACCCTCCAGAAGGATGTGGGTTGTTACAGAGCTGTTGAACTTCCTCCAGGAAGTGATTCTGTGACTCTGGGAGCAAATGAAGAGATGAGGGGAAAGAGAAAGGGAGCTGAGCAATCGCTGGAATTTCCTCTCTGAAGTCTCATGTGCCACTGCTGGAGGACTAAGATACTAAAAAAAAAAGTCTTTCCTGAACTTTTAAATCCCTGTTTCCTTCCTAGCAGAATGTGACTCACTTAGCTTGCCACCAAAAGGCTGTGACCATGCTCATGTGTTGGTGGTTTTGTCACTCTTTGTATGTGAGGTAATTAATAACTTGATGTTTCCAAACAGAAGCCTGACTGAAGTCAACCCTGGCATGAATTACTGTCTGGACTCTCCCCTTCAGGAGGAATCCCCTTCCCTTAAAAGGGTGATATTTAGCTCTCACAAAGCTGCCTCTGGTGTTCTTTGCATGCATTGGATTATCATAATCGCTCTAACCTCCAAAGATGTTTTCATTTAGGTAATTTTTCAACATGTCTATTCTTTGGGCTTAGGCAGGTGAGAGGTAATAATGGTCAAAAGGAAATGAAGGGAACTGCTTCAGAAATATCCTAGCTCTTGAGAAACAGTCTCCTAATATTTCCAGGTGGCTCAACGAGATAGATATAAAATGTTAACTTTCTTCTTTGGGATTTGGGAAGTTTTGCTTTGTGTACATCTTGAGAGATAACCCAGACTGACTGGAGTCTGGTCCTGTGCACTGATGGTGATAGATTAATGAAGTAGCTGAAAGAGGAGCCCAGTTTAAAAGCTGTGCTAACAGTGAACAAAGGAATCCTCTCAAAATCCTGCACAGTAAGTGGGGGGTTTCTCTTCAGGGAGGAAGGTTCTGCTGCTCCTGTGGGAATCACGTTATTAGGCATGACACCTATAATGAGGGCTTTGGCCCATTAGGTTAATCTACTTTCCAAGGCAGAGAAGGGAAAACAAAAATTATGACGATAGAGTAAATGCAAAGGTTTGATATCTCGTGTTGTGAACTCAGCCCTCAGGACAGACACAGCTGGCTGCTGAAGGCAGTGCTGGGGTGCTGGAGGTTGCACCTTGTTCTGCGCCAGCACTGTTGCTTTCCTGCTCTGTCAGTCAGGTTTGCTTGTGTGCGGGCAGAGTCAGGCAGGCAGCAGCATGGGTCAGTCATTTCTTCATTTCCCATTGTCAGAGCAAGGGGGATGCCACTCAGGTTATGAGAGAGCTTCTGGAAAGCCTTCTGGAATGCCAAGTTTTATTACAGAACACTCCATCGGCATCTCCTGAGAAAAGCAGATGTGAAACCAGCGGTTCTCTAAAGCAGCAGGCAGTAGCAGAGATTCAGTGTGGGGATGTCTGACGTGATAATTGTATTGAGTCTTGTGGAAGTACACCCAAAGGGCTGGACTGGAGACCTACTGACCTAGAAATTGTAGCAGCTCTCCTTTGACCGAGTCAGAGTACAGCACTGTGCACCAAAGGGCTTTGGGGTTTTAAAGGAACAAGTAATTGAACCAGACTTGCCCTGGGATGACCCAGCCTGCCATGTGTTTAGAAGTCCTGCTGCTGCGTGGGGAAGCACTGCCAGTTTCTGACTCTGCGGATGCAGGGAGCCAGGTCTGCAGCTGAGACAACACTGCCTGGTCTGGAGGAAACCTTTCTGCTGCTCTGTGCTTCACGCCTGACAGAGGGAGGTATTCAGATGGTGACAAGATTTCACACTCTGTTCCCATCAAAACAGGCTCAGCTTAATACAAGCACTGCCATTCAGATAATCTGAAGCACTCTGAGCAGCTCTTTAGTTCAGCACTGGCAGTGATAAAGGTGAAGGAGCCTTCTAGGGAGACACCACAGCCGGCACGTGTGAACCGCAGCAGAAGGGAGGAAGGGGTGGCAGTATGAACCCCAGGAGGGGAAGGGATGCCCCATGTGGCTGGGTCAGTGTGTCTTTGCCTGGTGTTCTCCTCACTTACAGGATGGGTGACGATTTTCTTGTGTTCTGTGGGGAAAATGGCAGTCATGGAATGCTTAAGGTTGGAAGGGACCTTTAGAGCTCATCCAGTTGAGCCACCCTGCAGTGAGCTGTACACACAGGTTTGAGTCTCTCAGCACAACAGCCTGGGTGTTGCACACATGCTAATGAAGGAAGGTTTCAGACATTTACAGAACTAATGGCAACAAAGGACATAAACATATCCCACTTAACTATTGATTACATCAAATGTCCCTCAGAAGTCACAGGATCTTGGGTCTGATCACTCACCCCTCCTTAGGACCCAAGAAACCTGAGCAGAGAGGCTGCTGCTGGTCTCTTCTTACAGGTCACTGGAGACAGAACAAGGGGAAACGGCCTCAAGCTGAGACTGGGAAGGTTTAGACTCAACATTAGGAAAAAGATTTTCATGGAGAGCATGGTCAGGGGCTGGAATGAGCTGCCCAGGGAGGTGGTGGAGTCACCCAGCCTGGATGTGTTTAGGGTTGTTTGGATGTGGTGCTTAGAGCTGTGGTTTAAGGTGAATCTTGTAGAGCAGGGTTCTAGGTTGGACTTGGTAATCCTGAGGGGCTTTGCCCACCTGGATGCTTCTGTGATCCTGTAAATAGTGCACTGAGGTCAAAGGTAGGCAAGCATGCTGTGAAAATAGATGGCAAAGGGTGAGAGATTTCCTGGCAGTAATTTCAACATGCTCTGTTTTGTTTGTTCTCAAGACATTGCTTCATCTGTGCAGTGCTACTTTTCTTTGCACAGAGAATGATTAGGTGAGGGCAGTGTAGGGAAGTTGTATGCAGCTTGCTCTTAGGACTTATTTTTCCTCCCAAACTCCATGGATGATACTGCTTTCCTGCTCTGGAGCTTTAGATACTGTGCTTAGTCTACTTCAAAATGCTGCCTGCTATGGGCAGTTAGGAGGAATGCATCAGCAGGTTTTTGCTTTCTCTTTCAGTTTGTATTCATTCAAATCTAGGACTTGAGCAAAGCCAGAGTTTGACCTTCTGGATTTAGTTTAAACAGGAGTAAACGATTCAGCTTCAAACCAGCAGAAAATCAGGATCTCCTCCCTTTCACGAGCTGGTTCAGATGGCTCTTGTCCTTGTGGAAGGAGTTGTTGTCATCTGAGGTTTGTGAGGCAGCTCTTAATGTAAGGTCCTGTAACTGAAACTGAGGCATCCAGTGAGGCTGTCTCTACAGTAGGAGCATGTCTCTTGTTTTGCTCTCACGTAGGTGTGTTGGTCTGAGTTAAGCTTCCCAGAGACTCAAATACCTAACAGGACAATACATGAATGGGATGCTTTCCTCTCTCCCCCTTTTGGAAAGAAAAAGAATTAGAAGTGGAGAGGAAAAAAGAGGTAAAACACCTAAAGAAGAGTCTTGCTTTGATTTGGAAGTTAAAATAAAACACTTCAACAATAGACACCTTTTATTTAAGGTAGGGGAGTTACAAAGAGGTATAGGGAAGGGAAACAAGGTACAAAATATATATATACAATCAGATTGATGGCAATGGATGGAAGCAGGTTCAGGAAGGGGTGGTCCCACCATGTGGTAGGCTGGCCACATGGCAAAACAGGAGCAGCAGGAACAAGGGTGGTGCTGGCAGCAGGCAGGGAGGAATTTCCTGTTTCTCTCTCTCTTTGCCCTCTGTTTTTGTAGGGGGCTTAGGCGGGGAAGTGGGAGTGAGCTAACCACTACACCTGGAGTCAGGTGCAGACCACCCCCAGGAAGGTTAACCCTTTACATTATCTACATTTACACTGCTAAGTAAGATTCGGGGAGTGAACTCAGCCCTGGTCCTGCCAATAGTTCATCCCCCTGTTAGCATGTCCTGGGGCAGTTATCCTTCTGATGTGCTGTGCAGCAGGGACCCTGCATCCTTTGCTCCCTTTGTCCTGCACTGTTCTCTAGCACTGCCTCAGTGTGTTTTGGAACCTCAAGCACCCCCTGATGCCCTTTATGCCACAACCCAGGGGACGAAAGGCACATCCTGCAATTCCCTGCTCTAAGGCTTAGTGGCTGCAGTGCAGTGGCAGCGTTATTTCAGGCACCTAAGGCCAGCCAATGAGCCTGTCCCTGTTTTATTTAGCTGTAGTCAAGGAGACTAGAAAAGATTGGGCTGTGATTCACAAGTGGAGATAAAGCTGGCAGGGTCTGCTTTTTCCTTGTCCCCAAGGAAACAGAAAACAGCTTGAAGTGAATGGGCAATGTCTGCTCAAGATGAGAGTTTGTTGGTGCTTAGAAATGCTGCGTGGCTGAGTGCTGGGCACTTGCCCTCCATCCCTGCATTGCACTGCAGCCCTCTGCAGAGCAGCTGTAGTCATGGCTTTGCCCAAAACTGTGGTCTGCCACGACAGAGGCTCTCACACTATGGGGTGGTTGGCAGTGGTTTCTACAGGCAGCTCACGACAGGCTGGGTTTGCAGTAGCTCAGAATAGCTACAGGAGCTTTGTAGCCTGTGCACGTGCTGTCAGGGAGACCTTACCTTGGTTTCCTTGCTTAGTGCTGCTGTGCTGTCCTGCCAGCCTCTGCCTGAGGATTCCCGGGAATAAAGACTTTGTAGGATGTGACTGAACTCTGCTAAGGTTCCCCAAGCTCTGACTGCATTGTACAGCACAATGTCCCTCTTTGTTCTGTCAGATGCTGAAATGCAAGAACTAGACTTTGTTTGTCTGTGTGTGACATCATTTTTAGCTGGTAAAATTGAAGATGTTCTGGTCAGTTACCAGTCTGCATAGAACAAGCTGCTGAAGGTGAGGCAGGTCCTTAGAAGGGAAGAGTCCTTGCTCGTGGCAGAGATTTGAGCAGATGCCTGGGCTGCTCAGAGTCCATTAGCAAGCCTGACTCAGTATCTGTAGGTTGGCTGAGTTGTCAGAAGGCTGCTGGTGGCCATTCATCACTTGGAGGTTAATGCTTTTGATCTCAGAGGCTGGATGCTTTCCCCTGGTGCAGCATGACATGGAAATGAAAGCGCCCAGTGCTGACTCACAGCTCGGCTGACGGGCTGAGGAACCCAGTGTCTGCCTCTCACATCTTTCCAGTTCAGTTTCTCTCTCAACAGCCTTCCTGAGTAATTGTTCACTTTTGAATTACAGGAACATGTTTTAGAATCCAAGAAGTAACAGAAGCTGAGCTGCTGAGTATTAACCAAACAAGTGCAGTCAGGTTTCTGTTCTAAATGGGATGCTTGAATTCACAGAGTCCAGTAGAATTCATAGAATGGGTTGGAAGGGAGCTCCAAAGCCCATCCAGTCCAACTGCCCTGCAGGCAGCAGGGGCATCCTCCACTAGAGCAGCTTGCTCACAGCCTTTTCCAGCCTCACCTTGAATAGCTCCAGGGATGAGGCCTCAGCTCCCTCCCTGGGCAACCTGCTGCAGTGTTCCAGCACCCTCATGGTGAAGAATTTGGTCCTGACATCCAAACTAAATCTGCTCTGCTCTGTGCTAGTACTTAGGAAGATTAATACTTGTGGCACCAGGCTTGGCAGCTGGATTGAACAGGAAGCACAGCAGCAGCACTGTTCTCTTTGCCTTCGTTGTCCTCACTGTAGAGCTAAGTGCTTGAAGGTGTGCACTGTTCACTTCTAACCCCTCCATCAGTCAGTGTTCACTGTGAAGTGCACACTTTTGCCTTCAGAACTGAATTTGTCTTGAAGAAATAGTCAATAGCTTTCCAGAATGTTGATTCATTTTCTCTTTTAAGACTCCTGTTATTTTAGGAGAGCAGAAATGGGAACTTCAGTGATAGGACAAGGAGCAGTGGATGGAAGCTGCAGCACAGGAGGTTCCACCTCAACAAAAGGGAGAACTTCTTGACTGTAAGGGTCACAGAACAGGGAACAGGCTCCACAGAGAGAGAGGCTGTGGAGTCTCCTTCCCTGGAGCCTTTAAAGACCTGTCTGGATGTGTTGCTGTGTGACCTGAGCTAGATTGTGTGGTCCTGCTCTGGCAGGGAGGTTGGACTCGATGATCTCTTTGTGTCCCTTCCAAGCCCTGACACCTGTGAGCCTGTGACGTTCCCTTTGGTAGAATTGAAGATCATCCAGTTCCTTCGTATTGGTAGCTGCCCCTTTTGTGCAGTCACACTGAAATAACCTGATGTGTCTAAATGGGGGGTGTGTGGGGGGGGCTGGTTAGCTGCTCTTCTTATCAATAGAAGTGTACCCCATTTCCAGTCTTGAGGCAGGCATTTCCTCAGGTAGCTCACTGTGGAGGGATTTTAAGGCACTTTCTGTGACTCTGTAGACTCTCTCTAATGAGAAAGTAACTCATCTTTATGTAGAGACCTTTGCAGTGTAGACATATACATTTGACCTGATTGCCTTAGGCTCCTTTTATAGTTAAAGAACAGAAATAAGCCTTTTTAGGATGTGATTCACCTGAACTATTTTAGGTACACACTGTGGGATGAGCTGAAATATGCTGTAGCAGAGCTGCTCACCCCTTTGATGACACAGGGAGTTGTAGTTGGTCCTGGCTTCCAGCACATCATAGTCATTCCTTCTGCACATAGCCTGTGTCCTAGGTGGATTTTTGTTACATGCAAGATGATCTCTTGTCAAGCTAAGTGCTTGACGAATGCGGCAGCCCTCAGACAACTTGGGCATCTCCTCTTCTGCTTGCAAGTACAAGAGATCTGTTCTCCTTCTTTTATACTGTAATACTTCTCTGCTTTTCACACTTGTATGCTCCTTCAGCGCCAGGAGGATTGCAGAGCAGCTCAGTCTGCCTCGTGTGACTGAACCCTGCAAGTCCCTTTGAGCCACTGAAATCCTGGTGTGGGGTTGCCTTGGCAATAGCAGATCGAGGACGATGTGTGGAAAGCACAGGAAAGGTGTCAGAACAAATGTCTTGTGCAGCTGGAAGAAGTACTTGTATCAGCCAAAAACAAGGGAAGGAGTTAAGCTTGTATGGGACTTTTTTACTTGTAGCTGGTAGTAGGTGAGATGAAGTCCTGCGTGTGCCTGGCCTGTGCACTTGTCCTCTCTTGGTTGACCTCTGAGGCTCTCCTCAAGCAAGCTTTATCTTTTTCAGCAGGGCTGCCTGGCTGCTTGCTTAGCAGAGAATTAACCAGGTCGGAAAAGACCTCTAGGATCGAGTGCAACCTATCAGGTAACCCTTCTCATTAACTAACCCATGGCCGAAGTGCCTGATCCCAGCCTCCTTTTAAACACATCTGGGGATGGGGTCTCCACTGCCTCCCCAGGCAGCCCATTCCAGTGCCAGTCACCACTTCTGTGAGTGGGTCAGGCCATCAGATTCTCTCTTGATTGCTTTCTAAGCAGGCCTGGAGATCTTGCCTTGTTCATACAGCACAAGTGGCACAAAGAGGTGGCACAGTACCACTGTTCAGATGGCACTGCAGAGCTTGGCTGTGTGGCTTTTATCCACGCCTGGTGCAGCTCCGTTTGTTTTGTTGTCTAAGCGCAGGGTAGCACAGCCAGAAATGACTGGCAGGCTTCTCACTCTGTGAGGCAAGTGGAGGGGGTCTGATCTGAGCACAACTGAAGGGTTTGGCTCAGCTTTCATCATCTGCATATCTAGATGATGATGCTCTAAGATGGGAAGCATGATGACAACAAAATGTCTTCTGTGCATGAATGCACAAGCAAAACAACTGTTTGCTTTTGCTGTGCTGCTTTCCTAGCGAGACTGGCAGCTGGCTGAGAGTTACTGGATGTGCTGCAGTGCCACTCTGGTTTCCTTCATCTGGAACAGGCTTGCTTGCACAGGAACACCTTTCTCCTTCACACACAGCGGGCATCGGTGTTTCTTCTCTGTGGAGAGATAGCTCAGTGTTAGATCTCCTGGGCTATAAATACACTGCAATCTACAGCATATTGCTGTAGCCTTGATTTAGTTGTGGTGAGCAAGTCAGCCATCCGTAGCCACCCACAGGAGATGCTTGACTAAGCCTGTGGCCTGCGTTCTGGAACTGGAAAAGAAATTGAATTGTGGCATTTATTAATATCACAGTAGTCTATGGGCTCAGATCTGAGCTGGGCTTCTTTTGGTGGAGCCAGGAAGCTGTCCCTCACCTTGTTGCCAGGAGACTGTGTCACTCCTTGGACATATTGCTGCTTCCAGAGGCTCTCCAACAGCCTCTCTCTTGAAACTCCTGAGGAGCTGCTGTTAGTTTTGCCTGATATTTGCCCTCCTGTTTGGACTGAGCTTTGCTGTTGTGTATTGTGAATAGGATTCGTTTTGATCCAGCCATTTCCACTGAGGTCCCTTCCACCCCAGGCCATTCTATGAAAAGCAGAACTCCCAGTGGCCTGCAGTCAAGTGTAGACACAAGTCCATTGCTTCAGACACCTCTCTGCATATTAAGGTGTAGATGGGTAATGGAGTTGAGAGCATGTAGCAAAGATGTCAGTCCCAAACTCAGACAACCTGTGGTCGTTTCTTCTTTCCCCGGCTCAGACAGACACCTCAGTGATTCTGGGGAGGTGTGGGCAGGAACTATTCTCCCTGCTAGCTGCTATTTAAAATTAATGGCTTAAAATTAAGGCTTAATATAGCTCAGTTTTTATCACCACACAATCCCAGAGTGTCTTGGAGTATTTTCAGCCACAAACACAGGAAGTAATCCCTCATTAGGCTGAATTATCTAGACATAGCACAGGCTAGCGGGGCCACTGCTCAAACAGCACTGTATTGACAAGGGCTTCCTGCTGGGTGGGGGAAGGTCGAGGCAGCCGAGATGGAACCACAGCAGCAGATCCAGAGTTCCTCTCGGCGGGTGCAAGGAGCTGCTGTGAAAGTCCCACTCCAACAAAAACAAAACACCAGCTTTTGGCAGCTGGCAGGAGCTTCCCTCAAGAAGGGCATCCAAGGAGCTGCTCTTTACATGGCTTGTAATATTTGTCAGCCTGTTGGGGTTAAGCACCAGGCTTAACAATTTCTCCTGCTTTTGCTTACCAGCACAGGCTGGGCATTTAGAGATCTGTACCAATGCATAAGAACATTTGCTAGGTGCATTTAAGCCAAGAGCAGGAGCGGTCTGATGAGCTGCAGAATGGTGGAGGTTGGAAGGGATCATCCAGTCCAACCCTGCCAGAGCAGCATCTCCCAGGGCAGGCTGCACCCTGGAACCACATCCAGGTGGCTTTTGAAAGTCTTCAGAAGAGGAAACTCCACAGCCTCTCTTGGCAGCCTGCTCCAGGACTCTGTCAACCTCACTACGTTGAGGTGGATCCTTCTGTGTTCCAGCCTGTACCCATTGTTTCGTGTCCTATCACTGGCACCACCAAAGAGAGCCTGGTACCTTCACCCTGACACCCACTTCTTAGATATTTATAGAGGCTGATAAGCCCCCCATAGCCTTCTCTTTTACCCCATTTGTTTCATCTCCCTGCAGTCTATTGGTTTGAGGCATCCATGGCAGCTGAGCTGTGCCTGTGCTGATGGAAAGGTGGATGGATGTTCTCTGTGGTGCTCCGAGGGCTTCAGTGATGGTTGTATTGAGGAGAGTGAACCTGAGACCTGAATGAATTTGGCACCAGTTGATACTGGCCTCACTTTCTGTGGGATTTTTTGTATAGCCATGATTGGGGTTTGGACTCCTCTAACATGAAATGTCACCATCCCAAATCTGTCTGTTCCCGTTGAGATGTGGTCTTTGGGTCACATATGAACTTGTCAGTAAAAGAGAAACATAAGAACTCCTAGGTGATGGAATCCCAGCCCCTGGGACGTGCCTGTTAGAGTTCTCCTCTGCTCCCCCTTCTTCCCAAGGGGAAATCCTGAATTTCAAGCACTGAAGTTGAGCCGCTCTGATTTGTAGAGCGTGTTGGGAACAGCACTGCAGGGTTTTTGCACGGGCCCCAAAGCACAGAGGTAGCTGCAAGGGTCAAGAACGAGGAGAGGTCCCTCCACACCTTAGCTTCAATAGGCAGGTGAGAGAGACTTTAACTTCTTGCTCTCCCGTTCTGTCATTTTAGAGTGGTGCACTAACAGCCCTTGGTGTGTCTGTAGGCGTGTTAGAAATGACTCTCTGCCCTCGGGTGCTGGACACAATATTCCCCATCTGTTTATCAAAACCGTGTCTGGTTTCTTTGTTACCATCTCTGTGAAGTTGCCATCCCTCCAGCTCCCTGGAGTAACCTGAGAAAAGGGTATTTCTCACTGGTGCTGGCCGTAAGCCCTGTGCATAGGCAAAGTGATGGAGTTTAAGGATCTAATCCCACGTGTGTCCATAGATAGCCTTGGTATCCAAGCAGTCTGTTAGTATTTTCTTGGCTCTGGTGTTATTTATATGCTGCAGAGGTCTCCTGGAGAAAATAGTCCATGTGGACAGATTGCAGACTACCTTGGTTAAATCATCAGAGTTTTGCTTAATGTAAATTGCTTTTATTTCTAAGCATGGGCTTGTCCACATGTTTTTCTATCCCTGCTTTGTTCAAATTTATCCATCTCCCAGATCCTTGTGATCCCCCTTAAGGTACTTACTCAGCGCAAGAAGATCCCCCCCGTAGCCTTCTCATCTTCCAGTACATACACTTAAGCTCCTTGTCCTGTCATCTTAGCAGAGGCCCTCTCTGCTTTTGGCCAGACTTGTGTCTCAGAGGTTTTCTATGGACTGTGTGCCTTGCTGATAGGAAGGTGCCCTGTGCCCTTCTCCATCTGATGCCCCCAAATGGCTACTCACAGTGACATAGGCATCATTGTCTTTTAACACTGCAGAAGCATTCTCTGTGAAGCTGGAGAAACCAGAGCATTGCTCTTCTCCTGGGTGAAGTGTGCCAGGAGGGGAAACTTTGCTGCTGTGGCTGTCAGAGGAAGGAGAAGCCTTGCAAGAGGGGATGGCAGAGGTCCTGCGCTGTCGCCTTGATGGGAGTGGTAACTGGCAGAGCAACCACTGTAACATGGGACGCAAGATCAGCCAGCAACTCAGCAGAGGATGTGGGAGATGGCTGCTGAGAGCAGTGTAAACAGCAGGCTGGGTCCAACACACATGGTCTGCAGTGAGCAAGGGTCAAGGGAGGACTTGCTTCTTGCCAGACTCTATCAGCAAATGTGTTCCGTGCTGGTTCTTTTTGCTTAGGTGCAAAAATTAGTGGGGTTGAAACCTTTCCTTGCAGAGTTTGCAGCCTGGTGTTTGAATCACTTCGCTACTCCTGTCTGCTGGGAAGCCTCTTTGCTTTCAGGAAGCCTGGCTCAGATGCCTTGAGAAATGAGCAGACGAATGGTGATGGAGTCTGTAAAGATACAATTGGTATTGCTGCAGGCACGGAGAGAAAAGAGATGCTAGCCCAGCCTTGTGCCCTTCAATGACAGCCTGGCACGAGGATCAGAGGTTTAGCTGGGGATTAAGGAGGAAGAGCAAGGGACTAGAGGAAGGAGAAGACAAACCTGTATGCTCTGGTGCAGACCTGTGGGGCTGAGACCTGTGTGTGCTCATCAGTCGTGCCATTCGTGGTCGTTTCAGTGCTGTGAGGCTGCTCCTCAGTGTAACGTTTGGTTTAAAGGCACAATTACAAACCAGAAGATTATGGTCTGGATTTTTGGTCCTTTGATTCTTGGTCCTTTTCTGAAACACCTTTTGCCTTTGAGGGAGAGGAGCAGCAGTCCTGCACAGTATCTCATGTCTTCGATGCCCCTGGTGCCAGTGCTGCACTTACCTGATGTTATAGCTAGATGTCAGCCTCAGATGTGAAGCAGAGCCCTTGTCAGTCAGAAGCACATTTATCTGTGCTTCTTGCCTCTTGGTTCCACTGACTGCCAGGACTTGCCCAAAGCCTGGCCTAGGGGATTAATCATTACATTCACCAGAGCCATCAGTGTTTGCTTTAAACAGCCTGGGAGGAGTATCCTGCTCATAGTGAGGCCTGACTTTCTGTTGCCTCTCTTTTGGAGTCTGGTGGGCTTCTTCCTTTGCAGGCAGTGCCCTCGCCCATAAAGCTCTGCTCACTGCCTTTCCCTGACCGCCCTCCCTCCCTTCTGCAGCAGTAAGGAGTGCCAGAAGCTTCAGCAGCAGCTCTGCCCAGGCTGATGTGCTGAGATACTGAGGCAAGGCCAGTTTCAGAGCTGAACAAGCACAGCAGCAGAGGTGCTGGCAGAGGAGTGATCCAGCTGTTCGGGTAACCGCTCAGGGTGACCGATGGCACAGCAGGGCACGTTCTGGTGGCTTTGGGGCTGTGAGTCGTGCTGAGAGCAGCAGAGGGTGGTGCAGAGCACCACTGCAGTGCAGAGCTCAGGCTGCCCCAGGGTAGAGCAGCGGTGACTTTGCCTCCGCCTGCATGCGGCTTGCTGTGTTGTGCAGTAAACCCAAGCCTGGCTGGCAGGAAGCTGCGTTCGTGCATGTGTTAGGGATGGGCACGCAGCAGCTCCTAGCGACTTAGAATCAGGGAATCAACTCGGTTGGAAGTGACCTCCAGGATCATCCAGTCCAACTTTGTCAGTCTTTGCACTGTGTCACTCCCTGCAAGATGGGACAGATGTGCAGATGGTTATTCATTGTTCTTCTCGTGGCTGTCAGCATAAAGCTGTGATTTTGAGGAGGTGAGGGGTGTATGTTCTTTGTTAAAGCCAGCAGGCAAGCAAAAAGGCCCTTGCCTTTGTGTTGGGCTTCAGCAGAGGCTGTTGAATGCCTGTGCTGCTGGGAGCTTGCTGTGCTGCGGCAGACAGTCCCAGTACCTGCTTCCAAGTGGTAAGCAAACAACAAAGTGCTCTGCTCCTGTCAGACCCCAGCTCAAATACTGTGTCCAGTTCTGGTGTCACCTTGGCAGTTAGAAGGACACAGAAATGTTGGAGTGAGTCCAGAAGAGAACACAAAGGTGATCTAAGGGCTGGAACATCTCTGCTATGGGGAGAGACAGAGGGAGCTGGGGGTGTTCATCCTGGAGAGGAGAAGGCTCCAGGGGGACCTTAGACCTGCCTTCCAATACCTGAAGGGATCCTCCAGGAAGGCTGCAGAGGGACTTTTCATGAGTGTCTACAGCCAGGACAAGGGGGAATGGTTTGAAGCTGAGGGAGAGTAGGTTTAGACTGGCTCTTAGGTAGAAGTTCTGGCACAGGCTGCCTAGGTAGGCTGTGGCTGCCTCCTCCCTGGGCGTGTTGAAGGCCAGGTTGGATGAAGCTTCTAGCAGCTGAGTCTAGCTGAGGGGTGTCCCGACCCGTGGTGGGGAGGTGGAACAGATCTTTGAGGTCCCTTACAGCCCAAGCCATTCTATGGAAACACCAGTCCCAGCAGGGGAGCTTGGCGTTCAGCAGGCTGGAAACGTTTGCTCTTAGCCTGCCTCTGCCATTCCTGGTGACTGCTGGTGCTGTGCTTCTCTCCTTCCTGTTAATTTCAGCGCTTGTCTGCTCACAGATGAGTTCCATTCCTGCTTTTGCTGCCTGCCAGGCCCGGGGTGAGGAAAAGCAGCAGGTGTAAACACAGAGCTGTCAGCAGAACAAACTCGGAGCTGGCATTTGGAATGCTCAGGTGACTGGCTGGTGGAACAGGAATGTTTCGTTAGGGTTGTGTTTGTGCTGGGAGAGACACTTGGTCTCCCTTCTCTCTGCCCTTTGTGAGGGCAGGAGTTGCCTCCTGACTCAGAGGCAAAGATTTGGTCTCTGTGCCTTAGTTAGGAATCATCTAAGATAATTTATGTTGTAAGGGATGTTTGGAGGCCATCTGGGAGTGTGTGTGGAAGTGTATTGTGGCATGCCAGGGATGTCCCCTGGAAGGGTGCAGCCTTCCACCCCTGCTCTGCACAGGTGGCTGGACCATGGGCACACATCCTGGCATTGCCACCTCCTTCCCTTTCACTGTCACCTTGGGCTACTCAGCGCTGCTCAAGGGTGACAGCAACTAAACCGTTCTGGTCACCATGCTCCAGGAATTTCAGCAGACCTTTCAGCAGAGGCACAGAGGAGGTCAGACTTCTGGCACCCCATCACTCGGTGCTTGCAGTATGTCGTGAAGGACATCTGAGAGCAGCTCCTTGGCAGATACTGAGTCATGTTTGGGAGGTGCTGCTAGGGACTGGCCTAAAAAAATAATGCTGGCTCAGAGGTTGTGATTTGGATTTTCTGTGCATCCTTATTCAGCTCCAGACGTTACTGCCCAAGGACTTTATCTCCTGTTCTGTGCATTTTAAGTATCCCAGGGGAAATAACTGTAGCTCTTGAGTGCCCAGCCCAGTCATAACAGTGAGGCAAGCTGACATCTGCTTTCCTTTCAGTAGGCTGTCCTTGACCCATGGAGAGCTCTGTGGCTACCAGGCATGTTTTGCAGTCTGTCCTTGCGCAGCTCCTGCATATTGTAGCAGCTCCTGTATAACTGGCACCCGTTTGTTCATGGCTAAGGCACCTGCAGACCATGTGAATGAAAAGTAACTGTTGGGAAAGAAGTGTATCAAATAGCCAAACCCTGAGTAGTGTCGAAAGTGGTTAGTTTCTCTCACTCAGTGCATTTCTTACTCGCTGCAAGTAATGAACACAGACAATTGTCTGTAATAAATGTGACAGTTGATGGTGGCAGGCAGAGAGTGGGGATCAAGGGCACAATGTCCACCTGCAGACCAGTGGCCTCCTCAGGAGTCTGTGCTAGTACCAGTGCTGTGCAACAGCTTTGTCAGTGACATGGACAGAGCAATCAAGTGCACCCTCAGCAAGCCTGCAGATAGCACCAAGCTGTGTGGCACTACTGACAAGGTCTTGCAATGACAGGACGAGGAGGAATGGGTTTAAACTGGCAGAGGGGAGATTCAAACTGGATGTTTGGAGGAAGTTGTTTGCAGTGAGGATGGTGAGACACTGGCACAGGTTGCTTAGGGAGGTTGTGGCTGCTCCCTCCCTGGAGGTGTTCAAGGCCAAGTTGGATGAGTCCTTGAGCGACCTGTTCTAGTGGGAGGTGTCCCTGCCTATGGCAGGGGGTTGGGACTGGCTGAGCTTTGAGGTCCCTTCTAACCTAAGCCATTCTATGAATTACCTTATAAAATGCTGAAGATGGTTAGTGGTGTGTAGTAGGGCAGGAGTCAACTCTGACAAGAGACTGCACTGAATCTTCAGTGGAAATGCTTCAAACATCTGGTTTTGTGTTCGTGTCGTTACTGATGTCATGTGCTGCCGTGCCACAGGGCTAAACAAGGACAGTAAATGAGCTGTCCTGCTCTGCCCGGGTTCACAAAGCCTGCAGAGATGCTTGGTTCTCTATTTGATGGCCAAAAGTCAGGTGAGGACGAGAGCAGTCCTTGGGTAACAGAAGTGGCCAGGAAATGCCAAGAAGTAGGAGGTTTGGCAGTGCCACTCTCGCTTCTGAGTCCCTAGTGAGCTCAAAATCTGAGCAGAGAGTGCGGGGGTGTAGTGACAGGGCAGACTGGTTGCCTCTAATCTTGTTTTCATGTATTTATAGTGTGTAAGATAACATTTTCTCTGGCCTGAGCCCTCTTGCAGGCCCCTTGGCACAGAGGGACCGTTTCCTACCAGCATCCTCTGAGGCAATGCTCTGATGGCTCCAAGGGGATCATGGCTGCTGCCTCGCTAAGTTTTGCCAACTATGTCTTCAGGTTGAATTTGAGAGCCCTAATGGCCTTGATTACAGACTAAACACCAGCTTTGGAGCCATGCTTAGACCCTGAGTAGGAAGAACAGCAGGCAAAGAGGGAGCTGGAATACAGGCCTGCTGGGACGGTGTCCAGCTCTGCCTTGCGATCTTTCTTTGTGCTCCCCAGATCTACCCTGTCCCTGAGTCAATTCTGATTTGACACAAGTGTGAAAGATTGCTCTAATGGGGCTGGTTCTTTGTTTCTGAGCACTGTTTGCAGCCAGTGTCCTTAGCAATTGCATTTGCTTCCACATTGTTCTCTTTTATTGGCTGCAGTTATCTGCTCCTAGCACATCTCCGCTGCACAAAGATTTGTGTGTGTGCCCAGGCGCACACACGTGGGCAGCTGCTGCCCTTTCTGCTCTGACTCGAAGTGGTGAAGCATAATAGGAAAGGAAGATGAACAGGGTTGGGTTTTTTTTTTTGGGGTGGGGGGTGGGTGTCAGAGGAACAGAGCTGTTTCCAAGGTTGCAAATAGCAGCAGAGTTCCCTCACCCTCCTGTTTATGGGGCTCCAGGGAATCAAAATAGCGAGAGTGAAAAGAAAGCTAAACAGTACCTTCCTGGACTTCTGCCTTCTCCCAGCGCTATCTGCATGACTCTCCCCACTCCTCATCTGATCTGTCTGGGACTGGCTTGTGCCATAAACATGAAATCAAAACAGATACTCACATCAAAAGAGAGAGCTGTTATTTTAGAGTGCTTTCTATATATATTTATCTGTGCAATCCATTTATTAGGCTCTGTTTATTTCAGCTCTTCATTAGCTTGCTTACACATCCCACCGGTGCTTGTTTGTTTGTTTTTTCTCCCCAGTGTTTTTCTCTTTTCCATTTGTTGAACTTTGGCTATCTCCACTTGGCACCTGCTCTGCTGTTGTGATTTGTGCAGGTTTGGAAATCATTAGAGCTGTTTTGTGTAGCTGCTGCTGCATGCAGGCACCCCTGTCCCCAGACATGCCAAAGAACCCTTGTTAGTAGGCTCTGCTAGAGAGCTGATGTTAGCTGTACCCTTTAGGAAGCGCAAAATTGGAGTCACAGAATGGTTTAGGTTGGAAGTGACCTCTAAGCTCAGCCAGTTCCAGCCCCCTGCCATAGTCAGGGACACCTCCCACTAGAACAGGTCACTCAAGGCCTCATCCAACCTGGTCTTGGACACTTCCAGGGAGGCTGTGGAGCACAGAAGCACCCAAAGTGATCTTCGATCACTTTGGGTGCTTCTGTGCTCCACAGCCTCCCTGGGCAACCTGTGCCAGTGTCTCACCACCCTTGCTGTAAAGAGCTTCTTCCTGACATCCAGTGTCAATTTCCCCTCTGCCAGTTTAAATCAGCTGTGATGCTTTGGCTTTTTTAGTTTTGCCTTGCTGAGGAGCCCACAGCATGACTGATTTTAAACTCTTGGGTATGTTTCCTAATTCCAGGCGAGGCTGATGAAAGAGGTCACATTTGCTAGTCTCTGCTCTTCTCTAGGAGAACAGTTGCTTCCTTTGCCTTCCTTTTGGGTTTGTCCATGAGTCAGTAGAGGCATCTCCACATGCCCCAGTGTGGAGGAGCCTGACCTTAGGCACTAACTGCACTGATGACTTCTGTCTGGAAATGACATCTCTCTCTGGCAACATCTTGGCGTCTGAGGCCTCCTGTTACCGTAGCTGTCACCGTGTTCGAGCCGCGAGTGCTGGTGGCGGGCACACGGTGCTGCCTTCTCGCTGCTCTCGGCTAACGCCAGGTTAAGGCTTTGGCATTTGCTGCTGCTCCGGTTTCGGTACGCTCCGCTAATGACTCTTCTCAATGGGAACCGCTGCTTCAGCACAGCCTCAGGGAGGCTGCAGCAGGCTCGGCGCTGCTGTGCTGCAATCCGTGCGGGCGCTCTGGGTCTGCCCGGCCAGAGCAGACATCACCGCGTTTTTATTCAGCTCGTGGTGCTTGTGCATGCCTGTGCACACACAGTTGTCATTTTTGACTGCTGGACTGGCAGGGAGACTTTCCAGAGGAATTTCTTTTCCCTAACATCATGCTGGAAACGTGCTGGTTTTGGAAAAGGGGCACAGCTCTCTGCAGATGGAGAGGAGGCAACGCAGAAACACAAATAATTTGCATCTGTGCAGAGGGACTGAAAATGGTAATTAGCCAAGAATAAAGGAGTTCTTTTGGAAGCCCCAGAATGGTGAGCCAAATGGTTTGGAAAGGTTTTGTGCATGATGGCATTTCTCTGTGCAGAGGGTGGGTCCGGGATCCTCGGGCAGAAAGTGCTACCTGTTGGCAGGGAGAGCAGTGGGAAGCGAAGGCTGCAGCAGGAAATCCTCTCCCTTTCCAAAGTGAACGGTGCTATTTCAGCGTTCGAGTTCCGATCATTAGCAGTAGCAGCTCATCCTCAAGCTGCTCTTCTAACATCAGGTGGTCCAGAATTGCACGAGGTGACTTTAATGTGCCACTTAATCTGAGTCTGTAATTGGAAAGAGACAGGAAGAGTTCACTGCCAGGAACTGCAGGAGCTATTGACGGCAGATTTCCGTTCTCCTTTGTGTACACACTGCTGCTGCAGAGTGATGCACTTCAAAGGTTTTGCTGTAACATTACGTAGCAAATACTAATTTCTGTTGCTCAAAGTCTGTCTTGGAGTGTACTTCACAGGCATTTAGCCAAAGCAGCGTTCTTGCCTCCCAGCTGGCTGTTACCATACTCCCCAGTGGCTGACTTTTTTCGGTGTCCCCCCATATGCTCTCCTCACCTCTCACATGGATGTGGCAGACTCCTTGGGTGTGAGCTCCAGTATCTCATGCCTTCTTGCCAGCCTTTCTGGTGGCCAGCAATCAGTGACAGATGCTTCTGTGCTTCCTGGCTTATGTTACGCCAGCTCCTTACCTGCACTCTATAGATAGAATCAGGATACTCCTAGAACGTTACTGAGGATTCAGTGGGTAGCAAAGGAACCTCCTGGGATGTCCTGGTGCAGTGGTTTTGCACACATGTTACGTCCTAGAGTGAAAAAGTGCATTGTGCCTCACATCTTGAGTCCAAAAACCCATTAATGCAAGCTTGCCTAAGGTAAGTTGCAAGTGTAGGCACCTGCTTGCTAAATGCCAAGTGGTAGCACATTTGTGTTTGTGAGATGTGGAAGAACTGAAAGAAAAAGCCAACTTAAACATGTGCTGCAGTTTCCCTCACAGAATTTGATCTGCTGGTATCTTCTGCTGGACCTCCTGCCTAAGCATTTTCTTGCGTGGCACCAAGTTGCTGTTGAGAGCTGCTTCTCGCTTTAGGTTCTTCCAGGGGGCCCTAATGGATATTAATCCATTGTTTATTTTCCTTTGATTCAGGAGTCATAGGGATTGGAAGGGCCCTCAGAAGACTTCCAGCCTAACCTTAGAGCAGGGTCAGCTATGAGATCAGATCACATTACTCAAGGCTTCATCCAGCTGGGTCTTGAAGATGTCCAAGGGCAGAGACCGCACAACCTCTCAGGGCAGTCAGGCAGTGGCACAGGGTGCCCATACGGGGAAAGGTTCTCCTTGTAGCCAGTCTGAATCTTCTGGTGCAGTTTGTGCCTGTTGTCCCTTGTCCTCCTAAGGGCATTGCTGTGTAAAGCCTGGTTCTGCTGCCTCAATAACCTCCCCACAAGCAGCAGAGGCTGCTGCTACTGCTCTTAAAGTCAGCTCTCCTCCAGGCTGTGCAAGCCCCATGCCTCAGCCTCTCCTCCCGGGGAAGGTGCTCCAGGCCTGAGCATGCCACTGAGCTGTGCAGCCTACACTCAGTTCATATAGGCAGAGTGGAATAGAGCCATTTTGTCCTTAGTAAAATCCATGTTGTTTTGCTCCTGAGAAATGCAGCTGTCATCTCCTGTGCTTCCTGGCTCAGTAACAGCTCCTCATGCTATGCTGCTCCAAACCATTCCCCCCTGCCTTGTCTCTAGCCACCCTGATGAAAAGCCCCTCTGCAGCCTTTCTGTGGGATCCCTTCAGGCACTGAAAGACCCCCAGAGTCTTCTCTCTAGGCTGAACACCCCAGCTCCTTCAGCCTGTCCTCACAGCAGAGGTGCTCCAGCCCTCAGATCACCTTTGTGGCCTCCTGGACTTGCTCCAGCAGCTCTGTGTCCTTTTGCTGGGGACACCAGGACTAGGCTTGTTACTGAATTACATGTATCGAAAGTCGAGGCTATGTGTTACAAGGATCTTACTACTAACATGGCCGTGGGAAACACAGGAGCTCCTCAGTGCTGTGCCTCTGTTTGTTCCTTGGGTTTCGGTGATAAACATCAGCCAGATCTTCCTTGGGGTGATGCAGCATTTTAGGACTGTGTGGTGTTTTGGCACAGACACCCTCCCAAAACCACTGCAAACACAGAGAGCAGCCTTAGCAAAAATGACATCGGAGTGTGTAAGGTAAAAGCAATGCTGCCAGGTCGTTATTCTGTGACTTTCAACTGTGTGAGTCACTGCAGCATCGTGGGTAAAGGTCAGGGTGGCAGGAAACCTTCGGAGGGAATAATATCCTGTCACCCTGGAAAAGTAAAATTGATGAGCTGTTGGAATATCAGAGCTGTTTGAGGCAACAAACATGTCCTGAATCACTACACCGAGCACCTCCTCTGTTTTGGTATGGAACAGGCTATTGGGACAACATCCAGTTGGTTTTTTTAATGTCATTTTTGGGCAGTGGATATTGCAGAAGTCTGGAAAAAAAGGGTATTAAATCAGTAGGAGAGTTTAGTTGTGAGGTTGCTAATGGGAGATGAGAGAACAAAGGAAACAGACATCTGAGGGGGAGCTTGGCACTGCCATGCCTGAGGCTGCCTGGTGGCCCTGCAGCACTTCAGCTGAGTTTTGGGTGGTAGGTTAATGGGGATGTTGAGGAGCAATTGTTGCTTCTGTGTGTTCTTGCAAAGAGAGCTTTGAAGCTTTCTGGTTTCAAGTTGAGCGTGGTGCCTGTCAGGCTTGGGTAAGCCTCTCCCTGCAGCAGAGGTGACTTCCAAACAGCCACCACTGCTTTCTGCCAGCTGCCTGCAGTCTGGGGGAATCCTCCTCAAGCTGCCTCGTGACTGAGCATCACACTGGAGATGGAGGTGGCAGAGGGACTTCTTTAGATGTTGACTCTCAAGAATGGTCTTGGGTTTTGATCTGAAGCCTGACTTATCTGTGTGTAGATCTGAAGATGTCTGGTTGAAATTTTTGACTGAAGAATTTCAGTAGGACCCCAGTAGTTTACTCCAAATTTTAGCTCCTAAGGATATGCTTTTTTTCTTCCAGGAACTGCAATGTGCCCTTATGGCCAAGAAGGCCAAAGGCATCCTGGCTTGGATTAGAAGGGCTGTGATCAGTAGGTCCAGAGGGGTCCTCTTCTGCCTATACTCAGGCCTGGTGAGGCTGCATCTGGAATACTGTGTCCAGTTTTGGGCCACTCAGGTCAAGAACCTCAAGGAACTGCTTTGAAAGAATCCAGCACAGAGCCACAAAGCTGCTGCAGGCAGTAGAACATCTCCTGTGAGGCCAGGCTGAGGGAGATGGGGCTGGGAGCAGAGGAGCCTGAGGGCTGCCCTCGTTGCTGCTGATAGAGATGTGCAGGGCAGCGTTGGTGGGATGGAGTCAGGCTCTGCTCAGGGATGTCCAACGACAGGACAAGGAGCAATGGGAACAAGCTGGAGCAGAGGAGGTGCCACAGGAACAGAAGGGAAAACTTTTTCCCTGTGAGAGTGCTGGAGCCCTGGAGCAGGCTGCCCAGAGAGGTTGTGGAGTCTCCTTCTCTGGAGACATTCAAAATCCTCCTGGATGCGTTCCTGTGTGACCTGCCCTGGGTGGTCCTGCTCTGGCAGCAGGGTTGGACTGGATGATCTCTGAGTTCCCTCCCAGCTCTAACGCTCTAATTCCGTGATCAAACCAGGACAGTCTTTCCCTCGGGGAGCTGTGGAGGTAGCAGCATTCCTGTCGAGGCATTGCCTTCAGCACTTTGTGCCTCTTGTATCACGGCGGACAATGAGGGGCAGTTTGTCGGTGCCTCTCTGCTGACACGTTCAGAAATAGCTGGTGTTGGTAACATTGCAGTTAATCATTGTGACATGATACAGTGCATTGCAGGTGACCTCCAGCAGTGACCTGCTCCCGAATGGTCGCCTGCTGGGAGTGCTCCCTTTTTTTGGCTTCCAGGGAAGAGTGGCTGCCTGCAGACTCTGGTTGTGAAGTGTCCTTGGCAAAGCTTGCAAGTTGCTGTTCTCTGATAGGGTTGGCAGCTGGTGAGCACCACAGGCCCTGCTTGCATGGCTCCAGAGCTGCGCTGTGCATCAGTGGCTCGACTGGCTGCCTGAGCTCAGTCTGCAGGAGGACTTCTCTGATACAAATTGGTTGATGATATGTGCGTGCGGATGGGAGGGAGATAAGGGATAATGGAGTGCACTGATGGGAGGGAGATTACAGAGCTAGGGTTGCAGTAGCTATCGAGGGAAGGTTTTGGTAAATACTTCTCATTTGGAAGTCAAATTCTGATGTGTGCTGTAGAGAAACCTTATTGATTTGGAGCAGGTGAAAATCTGACTCACCATTTAGTTTGAATAGAGACACTTTGCTCTTTACAAAACAGCTGAAGTTGCTTAATGATAATCTGGCCAATTTGTGTTTGTTCAAAACTGCTGATGTGGGAGAGATTGGTGACAGCTGAGGCTGGGTTGGAATGATTAAGCAGATCCAGATGAATAAAAAGCTTTGAAATACAGCCTTTTCTTCCAATCCACTTCTCGGATGGATTCTACCTCTAGGTGCTGATGTCTGCGTCAGATGATGGAACAGGTGTATTTGAGAGGTGCCAATAAGGGACAGCAAGGTTGCAGAGGGTGACTGCCTGATGATGAGATTGATGGCTTGTTAAGTAGTGGATTCTTTTTCTCTGCCACTTCTTGAGAAGATAAGAGAATGGCAGCACAGGGAAAAGAGCAGTTTTTTAGGTCCTCTTCTTCATATTTCATCTTAACTTGATGGTCCTTGATGTCAGGAGTGGTTTGTGGTGTTTGGATCATCACTGCCTTCCTTCTGTGCTGTGCTCATTAGTCACAGGTACTTTGTTTTTCCAAATGCATGAAGCTGTAGGCAATGTCAAAGCAGACATAAAGCAATGCAGGAGCTGGTGCCTTGTGGAAACAAAGGGCACAGGGACAGATTGAGAATCTCCAGATGCACATCTGTCAAGAAGATGTGATTTGCAGGGATCTTTCTTAAATGGGATTGGAATATTTATTCCAGGTGCTGTTCATGGCATGGAAAGGAGATGTCTCTTCTTAGGGTCACAGCCATGTGTAAGCTGAGGTGAGCTGTAGGTTGGCATCACAAAGCTGGCGTGGTAGGAGCACAAAGATTATCTCTGTCTATGTCTAACAGCAGTTACTCCTGTGACTACAGTAGAGACATCCAGTGTGCATCTAAATCCTGCAGCACTGCAGAAAGCATTCATTGACATGAGCCTTTGTGCTCCTCGTCCCTTTCACTCCTCTTGCTGATGAGCTGAAGTCTGAGGAATGAGCTCTACATGCAAAGTCAGATGAACCTTCTCAAAGCCAATCACAGAACCTGCCAGTACATCTGTCTGTCTCCAGCCAGCTGAGCCCAAGTTTTATTAGATTCTGAGAAATGGATATGGGTGCATACCAAAAGTGATGGAAACATAATGAAATCAAAGATGCATTTGCTATGTCACTAGAAACTCAGGTAGCTCTTGAGTCAAGCACTGCTGGAGTTTGTGGAGTCTCCTTTAGAGACATTTGAAACCCACCTGGATGTGTTGCTGTGTGACCTGCCCTGGGTATCCTGCTCTGGTCGGGGGGACCTGGACTAGATGATGTTTCAAGGTCCCTTACAACTGCTGTTCTTGTGAGGTAGATGATTGTGAAGTGACCACACAGTCCAACCACGAATGCATCAGCCTGGAACAAGGTGGGAGAAGTATTCCAGTGCAGTTGTGATGTCAGCTCCTACCGTTCTTGCTTTGTTACAGACCCACAAAGACTTCTGGTGCAGGAGCAGGATGTAGTTCAGACATTGTTCAGAAGATGCTCACTGAAAATGATGCCATTTTGTACCACCCTGCCTGAGTGCCTGACTGTGTCACTAGTGTGGCTGGTGGAAGTTGCTGTGTGTCTTCTGTAAGCCTCTGACTGCTGCTCTTGGCCAGGTGGAACCTAGCTTGTGTGTTTGTTGAAACATGCCACTGTTATAAAATGAGATGGAATTAAACCCAGTGAGAATTGGAAATGTGTCAGGGGATTACAAAAGGGATTTTAGATCAGAATTAGTGTAGTGCAGACAAGATTTCTGTGAAAAGGACTGGGAACAGGACCAAACTCTGTTCTATATAAAGAACTCACATGTACAGATCGTAATTGCAGTGGTGAGAGGATGCCAACTTATATAATGCTTCTACCCACACTCCTCTTTTCCAACCTCTGCTGTTGGGAACACAACAGGAAAAAATGAGGAAGCTTGATCCCATTTACATACCTTCTGGTTTTTCTTTCATGAAATGATATCCTAAATCTGTAGATGAGATCAGGCATTGGCATATTCAATATCTGAAGGGGAGGACCTACAGGAAGGCTGGAGAGGGACTGTACAGAAGGGCCTGTGGTGACAGGATGAGGGGCAAGGGTTTGGAACTGGAGCAGGGGAGATTTAGATTGGACTCAGGAGGAAGTTCTGCATAGTGTGAGAGTGGTGAGATGCTGGAACAGGCTGTGCAGGGATGTGATTGAGGCCTCATCCCTGAAGACATTAAAAATCAGCCTTGTTGTGGCCCTGGGCAGCCTGATCTAGGGGTCCCTGCTGACTGCAAGGGGTTGGACAAGGTGACCTTCAAAGGTCCCTTCCAATCTGCTGCAATCTGTGAGTACTGGATACTCTGCTCAGGGGCAGAAGATGGATGTGCAGAACGCCTGCAGTACCAAAAATAGGCCTATATTTATTCCTGTCATAACTTCACTTAAGTTGATGGAGTTGTGCCAGGGCTGAATGTACCCACAGTCTATAGGACAGCTGGCTGCCTGGCACTGGTGACGTTTGACAGGGAGGTTTTGTAGGAGCAATTAAGCCTTCTGATAGTCACAGTACATGGTGACATTTTAGGAACATTCATCTCGGCTTAAAATGATGTTCTGGGAGATCTCAGATACATCTGCAGTGCCTGAGAGACAGGGGGACAAGGAGAGAATTGATCCAGGTATTTTCAAGCCTCGAGTTCAGTTCCATCAGCAGTTCTGACTCAGCAGGCCAGATAACGAGGTGCTCTAATTGATAGAATAATTCTACATTGTTTTTCCACTTACACTAATGTAACATTTGGCTTCCTTAAGGATGGATATTAACTGCAAGTTGAAAAGAAGGTCTGGTTCTCTGATCCTTCACTACATTTCATAAAGCTTTTAATTTTACTTGCAGTACCCACGTGCAATCCATCTAGGTATTTGCTTGCCACTCGGGTCTAGAGGCACTCTTCAGTTAATTGATGGTGTATGAGCAATGAATGCAGCTTCACAGATCTGCTGTTCCAGAAACATTCATCTCATTCATAAAGATCATCTGCTCAAGAGCAGTTGACCCTGGGTTTTGTTCTGTTTGATTGAGTTTGTTTGGGGGTCACAGAATCTTAGGGGTTGGGAGGGACCCCCATAGATCATCTAGCCTAACCCTCTGCCAGAGCAGAATCAGCCAGGGCAGGTCACGCAGGAACACATCCAGGCAGGTTTTGAATGTCTCTAGAGAAGGAGACTCCACAACCTCTCTGGGCAGCCTGCTCCAGGGCTCCAGCACCCTCACAATGAAAGTTTTCCCTTCTGTTCCCATGGCACCTCCTCTGCTCCAGCTTACATCCATTGCCTTTGTCCTGTCATTGGACATCCCTTAGCAGAGCCTGGCTGCATCCTCATGACACTGCCCTTGCACATCTTTATCACCAGGAAAGAGGGCAGCCCTCAGGCTCCTCTAATCCATGCTCAAGAGCCCCATCTCCCTCAGCCTGGCCTCACAGGAGGTGTTCCACTGCCTGCAGCAGCTTTGTGGCTCTGTGCTGGATTCTTTCAAGCAGTTCCCTGAGGTCCTTCTTGATCTGAGTAGCCCAGAATTGGATACAGTACTCCTGATGCATCCTTACCAGGGCAGAGTAAAGGCAGAAAAGAACCTCTCTGGACCTACTGACCACAGCCCTCCTAATCCATGCCACAATGCTCTTGGCCACGAGAGCATGTTGCCAGTTTATGGGCCCTTGCCTCTGCGTTGCTCTCCAACAGGTAGGTTCACATTCAGCCTTGGCAAAACAGCTATTAGGAGCCTGGACTGAGTGTGTTCAGAAGACATCATCTTCTCTTCAGTGGGCAGCACTGCACACCAAGAAATAGTTTCCTGTTCCCTCCTGTAACTGTGGAGTACTCCACCATCATCACAGGATCAGATCCAATAACTCTTACAGGAGCAAAGAAAAGAATCTTTTAATGTTGCTGGCGTGAGCTGTGTGTCAGTTCTGGTGCCCTGTAACCTAGCTGGCTTTCCAGGACGAAAACAACAACAGAAACTGGCGAGTTTGGTGCGCTGGGATCGGTGGCCTGAACCTCATAAAACGTGTAAGTGAAGAACAGAACATAAAGCTGTCAATTAGATCATCTAATAGCTTTTAAACATTGCTGTATTTTATTACAGACCTAAAATTAGCCTTGTTTTCAGACTTGGAGCTTTTACAAGTGTTTCATTCTTCAGCCCAATGCTCTTCTAGCTAGCAAGGCTGGGGTTTCAGTGCTGAACAATGGAGATGGTATTGCAGCATTGGACACATTTCTGCTCCCATGACTGCCAGTCCTTTCATAAAGTAGATCTGACTTTCTCCGTCAAGCAGTTAGGCTTTGAAATCTCCTACACAGTTGTGTTTGAACTGACACCGTGTTGGTGCTGTTATGGGGGTAAACACCAGAAGATCTGTCTCATATGGAGGGATAGAGATGTGCACTTTCCAGTTTGACATCAGTGCATGATGAGACTAGGGCTGAAAGCAGGCACTATCACCAACCACAGAAATTAGCCTCTTCAAGTTGGTACCAGTGAATTGCCAGTTCTGCCACTTACTTTGTAACCCTGGGTAAGTCATTTAAGATGACATCCACAGGGGGATCTGGCCTGAAGGTCTCCTCTGCTTTCTGTTATCTAACATGCTATCCTAACCCTGCTACCTAATCCTGAAGACACCTGCAATCCAGAACGGTATCTTAGAAGTCTGCCCCTTAGAAGTCTGAAGGCATCTCCTAGTGCTTGAGCTTCCATGCTGGTAACTCTAGAGATTGTGTCCCGGATGGAGCTCCTTGGGCAGAGCCAGGGGCATGTGCAGCTCCGCGGTGGGTAATGCTTAGCAGGAAAGAGGCTCTAACGGATCATGGCATCTGCAGAGCAGCGTGAGGAGGAAGCTGTGACTCGGAAGGCTTCTCAAAGCCAAGGGTGGCCGTAACCGGGCTGGTTACTCACTGCTTACTCACATTCCGGTTGATGCTGGCAGCGGGAGTTTTCCCGAACAGCAGCGAACAATGAGTCATCTCCAGGTGTTTTTATTTGAAAACGCTTTTGTTTGGTTTGATTTGGTTTAAATTTCAAGCAGCAGCCAGCACTGACCTTCCCCCCCCTCACCCCCTCTTCCCCGTACAGCTCCCTGATCCTCGCTGCCACCCCCGAGGGCCCCGCGGTGCAGCCCCGATCCCGGCTCGCCGCCGCTCCTCCCCCTGCGGAGGCAAGCCTTTTCTTTCACTTTATTTATTTATTTCCTTTTTTAATTCATGCTTGGAGCAGGCAGGACCAATCCGAGGGCCGCCCTGCCTGCACTCTACCGGCAAAGCAGCCGCCGCCTCCCGCCCGGGCCGCCCCCATCACCCCGCCCCGGGCTGCCCGGGAGAGGAGCGGGATGCGCCGGGCGGGAACCCGCCGCTCCAACTGCCGGAGGGGGAAAATGAGGTGGCTGCTGGTTTCCCTTCCGTCTGACAGCTGAACGATTATTATTGTTTTAGGTTGTTTTTCCTCCAGGTTTTCACGGTCAGCACTGGGGGAGCCGGGAATTTTTGTGGCCGCTAGCAGGTTTTTGTTTAAATTTGCTGTCAGTGGACGTTTCTCCTTCAGCTCCAGCATCGTTGTCCTGTTCACAGCTATTAAGGCTTAAGAAGCTTGATTCGCTAAGGCTCGTATCCAAGGGCATCAGTCATTAACACACTGAGCTACATCTGCTTCTTGGCTAAGACTGAAGAAAGACATCTTAAGCTGGAAATCCTGCTCACTCGCTCGCTCTCTAGTGCATGCGGAAGGGGAAGCATATGCAGCAGCAGGTTCCTTTTTTTTTTTCCCTTCCAAAAGGCTGCCTCACTTCGGAGATGCAGTGACAAGATAATGGAGTGAAAGTCTTCCGTTTTCAGGGAAGAACGTTACAGCAATCGGCCAGAGAAAGGAAGGAGCAAGTTAACAGCAGAAATAGGAAGGAGGACAGTGGTGAAAAACTGAAAATAGAATTAGAGGAAACAGGTGGAAGGCTGGCATAAAGGCAGGAGATCCTCGAGACTGAAGTGGTCTGTGCTGGTGTGCTTTTGTTCTGTTATTTTATTTTTTTTATTATCATTTTTATTGCTGCTTTTCTTGCCTAAGCTGGTTTTGGAGATCCCTGCAGTGAACGAGACTTTTAGTGTAGAGCAGCTTCCCCAACGTGTCTTTTTTCTCTTCCTGCCTGCTGTCTCTGCTGTTGCTGCTGCTGACAGAAACGTGTTAGGAAAGCAGAAAGAGAAGATGCCAGCCATCCTGGTAGCCTCCAAAATGAAATCGGGACTACCTAAACCCGTACACAGCGCTGCTCCGATCCTGCACGTCCCAACGGCCAGGGCCATCCCACAGCCCTGTTACCTGAAGTTTGGCAACAAGGTGGAGGTGACGAAGCCATTGTATTCCAGCCAGATTCCTCTCAAATCTCCTAATGGACAAGAAAACACAGGAGATGGACTCCCACCAAGGAAGAGTAGCTCGGTAGAAAATGGATTTGACACTCAGGTTAGAAGGTGCCAAGTGCTGGGGAGGTGCACTGAGGATTTATCCCTACAGTGAATGTGTGCGGCAGGCTGGCTGATGAGGGAGGTCACTGGTGGGAGCTGCAGTGAGGAGGGTGGTGGTGCGTGCAGTAAAACATCCCACCACTGCAGACAGATGTTATGTTCTGCACGGCGGCATGTGTGACCGAGGGGGGATCCTGTGATTTGTGCCAGCATGAGGGAGCTGGTGCTGGGGTGGTGAGGGATGGTGCTGTGCGTGCTCTTGGGCTGCGTTCCCTTCTCTGTCGCCTTTGCTTGAGTTTGGGGGACTTAGAGAAGGGAGGGCGTAGAGATGTTGTTTGTGGGGTGTGTTCTTTTTGTTCCTTCTGCAGGTGCTGATTGTGGTGTCTGCGTTGTGTGCCTGGGCTGGGATGAGATTGCTGGCTCCCGCAGATGCGTTTTGTGTTCGGTCATGTACTGTGCCGGAGCAGTGAACGTTTGGTAGTTGTAGTGGTGTGGGGAGTGAATGGGAGGCAGTGCCTGGTGCTAAATCGCAGTGTGCGTGCTGGATTCCATGGGTCCTGCAGGGAATGAGTACTGCGGTGCAGCGGTCTGGCTGAGTGCTCTGGGTGCATGGCATCACAAACGCAGCTCATCAGACACAGGCGGTTTTTTTGGACTTCCCTTTCGTGTTGGTCGATTTGTAACCCATTTTCATACGTGCCGCTTCCTCCGTGGGGAAGGAGCTTCAGCTCCTTTCGTGGCTGTCGGCTCGGCGCTGCCCGCAGCACGGCTGGCGCTGCCCGCAGCACGGCTGGCGCTGCCCCGTGTGCTGGCTGCGGCGAGCGGCCCCCGCGCCGCGTGTGAGCGTACTACGGGCTGGGGTGCCGCAAGCAGCAGCGTTCATTGGCGCTACGCGAGGATGGCTCCGTAGCAGCCTGGTGCCCTTTGGCAACCGCCGTGTACACTGCGAGCTGCTTCTGCCGAGGTCTGAGCCCAGCAGAAGGCGATGCCGCTGTACTGCTGGCACAGGGACATCACGGCAGACACTGATCCTGTCTTCTGCTCTTTCCTTCCTCAGGGAATCATGGGTGGTGCCTGTGCTCTAGATTCCGAAATCTGTGGCCTCGTAACCCTATTCTCTTAGAGCGAGTGTGACTACTGGCTGGGCAGGTCTGGCCCCGTGCCCCGGGTTTTAGGACGCGCTGCACTTTCGCTGCTGAAGGCAGGGTGACGTATGGGGCTGCTCAGGCCAGGCAGCTGCGACTGCAGCAGCTCCGGAGGCACTGGGAGCAGGAAAAGGAGACAGACAAGTCTTGGTGGCAGGGTGGTGGCAGCAGGCAGTCTGACCTGTGCATCACATCTTGTTCTTAAGGGAGAAACAAGTACTTCTTTCCCCCTATGTTGGAGTCTGTCCTTGTGATTGTGAAATGTCAGCAGTGCCTCATTCAGTGCTGCCCTCTCTCTCAGACACGTCTTGGTTTCACACAGAGATTCTGTATTCCTGTGAAGGTGGTTCTTATTTACAAATGCTTTCAAATTTTAGAGTGTATTATAATCAGAGCTCCTGCCCAGTGGGAGCTGCTTGCAGCAGTAGAGGGAATCCTATGGTGGATTTAACCCTTACATGCATGGGGAATAAACCCTAGGGTTTTTTTTTATGCCATGATGATGAAAAGGTCTTCATGCTAACTTGTTATATTTAATCAGGGAATGATTTTGGTCAGAGGAATTTTAGGTCCTTTTGCACTGTGAATGATGTCAGCAGCAGGAGAAATCCTAAGCTTTGTCACTCTCAGTAACCCCATATGGGTAGCAGTCTTAGTACATGCTCAGCACCTTTTAAGGTGTGAAGCAGTGAGGTTTGTTTTACTGTCCATTATCTTGAGTAAACACAGTCCTTTTTTGTTATTCTTATTGATCCAGCTTTGATCCCTCTGCCCACATAAGCAGGCAGGGTTTTGCCATTCAAGGTAGCAATTTGGAAGGTTGGTTATATCAGAAGGGAGAATTTTCCAGATTGGTTGAATCAAGGGCACTGTTCTTTTTCCATGGTCCCTCCCAGGGAAGGAGGAGCAGGATGGATTGACAGCAGGCAGATAGTATGGCAGCAGCTGACATGTTTTCATCTTGGAAAACCTTCAGCTGTGTTCAGGTGCAGAAGCTGTTTCTGGTAATAAGCCTAGTAAGGTTTAGTGGTACATGCTGTAGTAGAGCCACATGTACCAGGGGAGGTGTTGGCTGGATATTAGGAGGGACTTCTTCCCAGGGAGAGTGATTGACATTGGAATGGGCTGCCCAGGGAGGTGGTGGAGTCACCATCCCTGGAGGTGTTCAAGAAAAGCCTGGCTGAGGCACTTAGTGCCATGGTCTGGTTGATTGGCTAGGGCTGGGTGCTAGGTTGGGCTGGATGATTTTGGAGGTCTCTTCCAACCTGCTTGATTCTATGAAATGTCTCAGGAACCCTAGCCATGTCCTGTGGCACTGATCACTTGCTCCCCTGGATGTTTCATCTTAAGCACCAAGGCAGCCCTTTCCACTTCACTGTGCAGGCACTGCTGTCTCCTCTGATGGAGCGAAATTACTTCCTTATGGTGACATTATGAATTTAGATCCACAAGTTGGGGCAGTACTTAGTGTTTTGACGCCTGTTGTTTATAGGTCTTGGTCCCTGCATGCAGCTTGCAGCCCATGGAGGAAGGACATAATATCCTCTTGTGTGGGTGGAGAGAGAGTTAAGAGGTTGTGACACTTGAATCCAGTAAACCCCAAAGAAATAGAATGACCAAAATCTATTAAACTTGTGCTTTATTCCTTGCTGAAGCTGAGCTTGGAATTTGCAGTCCCAAACCATCTCTTTGAGTTGGAGGTAGAAGCTATTTCTATCAGCCCCCAAGGTGCTATCAGGACACTTCCAACACAAGTGGCTTTTGTTCAGTGTGTAGTGGGTAGAGCATTCAGTCAGAGTGGGCTATCTGAGTTCAGCTTCTGTGTCAACACCAGGGAATTTGAACTCCTATCATATCTCTGAAGGGTTTCATAACCAGCAAGCCACAGGATGTTCTGGGAGTATTTTAGGAGTTGCTGTTAATCCTGTTGCAATTGGTCCTCTTTGCACTACACAGTACAAAACTGAGTCCTTGTGCAGAACAAAGACAGGGAGCAGCTTAACCTCACATTTAGGACATCAGCTTAATGGGAGAGAGATGAAACTGGGAGCCATCAGAAGCATACAGATGGAGTGCTTTGGAGTGGGGGTCTACATGGCTTTTTCTTTTCCGTGGTGGTGTGTATGGACTTGCACTTTGACCTTGTGTGTGCCTTTTCTCCTGTACTTTACTGATTACTCTGGAGAGGAGATTGTCTTGAGTGCATAGACCAGAAGTTGCTCCCAGTGTGAAGATCCGTGGTCGTCTTATGCTGGTTTAGAATGCTACAAGCCAGTTGCACAGCCCTGCTGGATTCATGAGATCTATTGTTGCCAGCTGGTACCTTCCCTGACCCTGATTCTTCATAGAGCATGGGCACTGAAGGTGGTGTTCATTAAGGTCATCTTTCAGTGACAGCTGAAAGTCAAGGTGTGTGCCACTTGAGGAATGTGCTAGTGGAGAAAACTCCTCAATATCTTGATTATTTGTTGTTCTTGGTATGGTTTTACACGTGTAAGCTGAGCTGTACAGGAGATGTTGTGCCTAGAGACTGTTTAAGGGCAATGTGTTATTTAAAATGCTGTGCTACATATAAAAGCATCCTTCAGAAGATTTCAGAGGCACTTGCCAAAGGGAGGTCTGAGGATTTTAGCATCCAGCTCTCCGCAAATGCTACATGGAAATCTTAGGTTGATGAATCATGGCAGCATCATTCCTGTTTATTGTCACTGATATGCACCCTCCATTCATTTTTCCATATTAAATGCCCTCTGTTGTCCACAACAGTATCTTGCTGTTGCACTGCTGCTTGTGTTGTCTGCTTTGAAAACACCCCCAGCAAATCACAGCAGTGTGTAGAGAGCACTGTTTTGGAAATATTTAACTTTGTTACCAGAGAGACTTCCCTGGAGTAGATAGCACAGACAGAGATCTCTCCTAGACAGCATGGGATTTACTAGTTCTGAGT
This sequence comes from Pogoniulus pusillus, assembly GCF_015220805.1. Lineage (NCBI taxonomy): Eukaryota > Metazoa > Chordata > Aves > Piciformes > Lybiidae > Pogoniulus > Pogoniulus pusillus. The sequence goes on from NC_087287.1 coordinate 1,745,599, forward strand.
CCTGGGTATTGGGCTACTAAATTCACACTCATCATTGCAGACAGAAGTCAATGCCCATTAGAAGTCCGTGGGCAGGGCAGAACTGCTTGTGCAGGCTGCAAGAGGGAAGGTGCCCTTCCAGGAGCAGTCTCTTGCCATGTTCTTGTGAACTGAAACTCCTATCGTATCACTGCTGCCAAAGCTCAGGGAGGCTTTCAGTCAGGTGTGCTCTAGCTGCTTACAGATCACTTAAATAGGTTGCTCCAGTACTTTTCCACACTTGGAAGCTGGGCTGATGTCAACTGTTTGACAAGCCATGTATGACTTGAGATCTGTCAGAGACTGGCTAGCCCTCGCTGCCCTCCTCCTGTGCCATCAGCAATCCAAACCAAGCCATGCAGTTCAGATATTTGTAATTACTTTCCTGTGTTTTAATTAACTTTATCAGAAGCAATTTAGAACTCTGTGTCACTCCCTTGCTAATGTGAAGCTTCACAGAGAGAAAGATTTTAAAAGCACATTGGAGAGGAATTCTGCCTTCTCTTCTCACATGCGTTAGCATGTGACTGGGCTCCACGGTTCTGCTGCAGAACCAACTTGCAGAAGGGAGAGCAATCAAGCAAGTCTTTGTCTGGGCCCCATTTCAGTCAGATGAACATCAGCTGGTTTCAGTGCCATTGTGTGAGCGCCATCAGTGGTGTAAAATTTGGTCTTGCTACCACTGCTGAACTAATTAAAAGGGAAATTGTGAGGAGCATGGTCAGTAATAATGATAACTTAACCATAACAGATAGCTTTTTGCAATGGTGGGAGAAACCAGAGGAGGTCACCTTTAGGATGTGTACAAAGAAGATGTTTTCCTTGAAGAGATCATTCTGTGCTCCACAACCTCCCTGGAGGTGTTCAAGGCCAGGTTGGATGAGGCCTTGAGTGCCCTGTTCTAGTGGGAGGTGTCCCTGCCTATGGCAGGGGGTTGGAACTGGCTGAGCTTTGAGGTCCCTTCCAACCTAAACCATTCTGTGCTATTGAACTGCCTGAGATGGGATTTCCAGAGATAGTTCTGGTGGAGCTAATCATGCTGCTGTTGAATTCACTCAGCTTTCTGCAGTCCCCAGCAGTGTTTTTGAAGCACTCCTTCAATGTGACCTTTTTTCCTGCTTCCAATGTAATTTATTTTTTCTGCTATGTCTCTGATCTCTGCTAATAGGTAACATCCAAATTTTAATGTGCTTAACCTTAGAGCACTCTTTAGAGGCAGGGATATTGTTCTTGTTTTATCAATGAAAAGCTAAAGCACAAAGAAACTTCCCCAAGGTCAGGAAGTCTGCAGAGCTATAGAAAATTACTTCTAGTCCCCTGACTATTAGATAATCTTTCTCCTTTGCTGCTACTTGTTAATCAGTTCAAAATGCTCCTGCATATGGCGTCCATGTGTTCTCCCCTGCCTTTGAAAGTGTTACTGACTCTGTGAAATGCTGTTTTGTCAGGGAAGGCTCTCATTGCCTTTGTCTTTGTTTCACCAAGTAAGTTTTGTCACCTTCTGCTCTGACACTTGATGTACAGCAGCACCCAAGCAGGACACTTTGGTCCAGCTGTCTCCTACCTAGGAATGGGTTCGTTAATTGCTCTTCTTGCTGTCTTTCTCCATACCTCCCTGGCTGCACTGGTGAAAGTCTTTGCTAGCTTTTAAGTCTTCCTTCTTGTCTTTCCACGGTTGGTCTGTCTGTCTGTCTAGTGTCTTCCACAGAAATTCCCTTTCTTGATGTATGTTTTTTTAGGTTCTGTTAGGAGCCTCTGCTGGAGGCTTGTGTGAACTGAAATTGGCTTCATCTGAGAAGCAGTAAATCTCTCTACCTCTGTGACTGCCACCTGATACATCTCAATTCCATAGAATCATCATAGAATGGTTTAGGTTGGAAGAGACCTTAGAGATCATCCACTCCAACCTCACTGTCATGGGCAGGGACACCTCTCAGACTAGTGCAGGCTACTCAAGGACCTATCCAACCTATCCATGAACATCTCCAGGGAGGGGCATCCACAACCTCTCCAGACAATCCATTCCAGTCTTGTCACCCTCTTAGTGAAGAATTTGTTCCCAAGATCCAATCTAAGCATATACTACTGCCATTGATATCCAGTGGAAGAAATTAAGGAGCATTTGAAATCAGTCACTCAACCCAGCAAGTTTTGTTTGAGTCTCCCAAACTTGCCACACAGAACAAATATTGTAAGAGCTGTTTGAGGAGAGAGCTTTTTGAGTAAAATGATAGTTGGGCCTTTCATAGAAGGCTTTGTGTTCTGTTGTTCTCTTTTCCCTTCTGACATTCTTCTTATTCAAGATCTGGGGCTAGACTTTCTATTTGTATTAACAAGGCCAAGTGCAGGGTTCTACACTTTGGGCAAACAACTCCAAGCAGTGCTACAGGCTGGGGACAAAGTGGCTGGAGAGCAGCCAGGCAGAAAGAGACCTGGTGTTGGTAGACAGTGGACTGAACATGAGCCAGCAGTGTGCCCAGATGGCCAAGAAAGCCAATGGCATTCTGGCCTGGCTCAGGAGCAGTGTGGCCAGCAGGACAAGGCAGGTTATTCTTCACACATCTGGAGTACTGTGTCCAGTTCTGGGCTCCTCAATTCAAGAGGTGCTGAAAGGTGTCCACAGGAGGGCGACAAAGCTGGTGAGGGGCCTGGAGCACAGCCCTGTGAGGAGAGGCTGAGGGAGCTGGGGGGGTGCAGCCTGCAGCAGAGGAGGCTCAGGGCAGAGCTCATTGCTGTCTGCAGCTACCTGAAGGGAGGCTGTAGCCAGGTGGGGTTGGGCTCTGCTGCCAGGCAAGCAACAACAGAACAAGGGGACACAGTCTCAAGTTGTGCTGGTGGAGGCACAGGCTGGATGTTAGGAGGAAGTTCTTCTCCAAGAGAGTGGTTGGCACTGGAATGGGCTGCCCAGGGAGATGGTGGAGTTGTTGTCCCTGAAGGTGCTCAAGAAAAGCCTGGCTGGGGCACTTAGTGCCATGGTCTGGTTAATTGTCTAGGGCTGGTTGATAGATGGCAGTGGATGATCTTGGAGGTCTCTTCCAACCTGGTTGATTTTATGGTTTCAGAGAAATAGAAATATAAAATTGAATCCATTAATTGATTATCCCTCCCATCCTCCCAGCAAAGTGTAGAATCTACCAAACTCAGATTGCTTCTCCTGAGAAGTTTACCTGGCTAAAAATAAACTTGCTGAGTATTATTTTTAGAAGCATTTCTATCTGAAGTATCTGAGTGGTCAGATTTGCTGTGTATTATTAGGCATGATCTGTTGGTACATTTTGTAACAGGAAGTTGCTGGTTTTCCATTCACCAAGAGCTGGAGCCCACTCAGACGCTTGGCACTTGCTTCTCTGCCTCTAATTTTATCTGTAAATTGTTTTTTTCTGAACTAGTTTGTGGAAACATTCTCAGTTTCTTGAGTTTTACAAAGCATAGGCACGGAAATAGCTGCTAAAACTTAAAACAAATAAACAGGCTATTAAAAATAATTCAGAGGGGAGGTCACCTCTTATTTTAAAGCAGGCTGAGATCCCAGGCTTTATTCTGATTCCACCTATTTCTCTTTGCTCCTGACATTATTTTTAGGTGCATTATCCTTGGGATTATTTTTCATTTCACTTTTGGGTTGTTGGTGTGGGAAAACAATACCAAAAAGAAAACAAAAGGTGTCTTAGGTCCTGGATTGTGAAATACCCTTTTACCAGGAGGTTTTCCCCACATGCATCGAATCATGGAGTGGTTTGGATTGGAAGGGACCTCCAAAGCTCATCTAGTCCACCCCTTCCCACCTCCACTTGCCAAGGAGTAGAACAAAATGGATGGACTTGAAGAATCACAGAATTATCAAGGTTGGAGGAGACCTCAAGGATCCTCTAGTTCCAACCCCCTTGCCATGGGCAGGGGCATTTCCTGCTGGATCAGGCTGCCTGGAGCTACACTGTGCTGGTTTGAGGGTAACTGGAATATTTTAATGAGAGAAATTAGATGATGGGCTGTGAAAAGGAAACAGTGGTGATGGCTGCTGCACTCATAGGCTTGCTGAGAGGTATAAAAGCAAGGACACAAACAGAGGTAAGAGAGAGTGTGAGAGTCTCTCTCTGTCAGAGTGGGTGTCTGTGGTTTTCTCCCTGGGCTTTTGCTGCTCTGCTGGATTCTGTGATTCTGTGTAACTCAACTAATCATTCTGCTTTTGATCCCCCTTGCCCATCCTCCCAACTCACCTTGTATGTAAGGCAGACTCTGGGATAATGTAGGGGGGTGGAAAGAAGGTGGAAGAGTGGTTGGGAGCCCTCTGATGTCTGGGAGAGCTGTTGTGTTTCTGCAGTACTTTTAACTTGTCTATTTCTGTATATAGCTGCAAAGATTTCTGATATATGGTCAATATCTGCATGTATCTTGTGCTGAGCTGTGAATATAAAGCTTCATTCCTTAACTTCCAGCTGCTTGAGTCTAGCCTGGGTGACTTCATAAGGCGGGGGGGAGGAAACTCCCAAACCATCAGACACATCCAGCCTGGCCTTAAACACCTCCAGGGCTGGGGCTTCCAGCACCTCTGGTGAAATTTCCTGCTGCTGATCTAGCTTGTGTGATGGTGAACATGGCTGCTGGGACTTTTCTTGCACTGATGTATCTTGAAACCTTTTGAGCATTTAGAAGCAAATTCCTTTTTCTGCAGCCATGTCCACTGTTAGCAACTGCAGGTAACTGATTGGGTCCAAGCATTTCTGACAGACTGCATTTGAAAGTCCATGTGGTGGTTTCTCAGGTGAAGACATCCATCACCAAGAAATCATTTCTAACTAGCTTGTACAAGGGGTCTGGCAAATTTGCTTCCTCTGGCAGATAGAGGACTGTCAGGTGTAGCATTGTAGGATCAAGGTGTGTCGTGTCCTGTTGGAGTCAAAAATCATCCTTAATCCAATGCAGCATGAAGAGAAACTCAGTTTGCTTAGAGACATTTAGGCTGAGAATGGTGTCTCTGTGTGTGTGCCAGAGGGGATGAAGAGGACACATCCACCTCCACGGAGGTCAGTGTGCAGCTTTGGCTGGTGGAGACAGTAATCAGGGGATTGGTCTGGTGTGATAAACTTGATTCACTTCTGGATTAATCTCCACCACAAAGAGTCTTGCAGAAGTGTAATTAGTGTGGAACACTTTTTGAAGCATCCTGTGTGTTTTAAGGTCTGGCTCAGGGATGGGTTTTTCTTCTCTTCCTCAGTACCCATGGGTCAGACTGCTTCTCAGGATGGCCATACATGTTCCAGACTTGTCTGTGGCTTGGCTGGGACAGATTATTTTGGGAAGGAGTATTTTTATGTAACTTATTCCTCTGGGATGGGCTCTGGAGCGCACAGGGGTCTGATCTTCCAAGGTAGTGTGCCAAGGAAAGCTGGCAAAAAGCTGCCCGTGGGGCTGGAAAGGAGGCAGCAGCCTCTTATTTATCCCCACACAACCTCACCAGGGCAATTGTAGTGAACTTGCTTTGATTTACAAAACAAAGCCCCTCTCCGCTTTTCAGACGGGCAGAGCAGTGGTTGCCTAGGATCCGTCTCCAGGCGATGGGACACAAACTTTCCTCCGGCAGCAGTGGAGCTTTCCCTTTCGGTTCCCGCTAAGAGGTCGCAGCCCTTCAGCCTTTGGACCTCGGAGGGTTTGGATGGCTTGGAGTGACTTGTGGTGCCCTGGGCGATACCCACCCGTGGCCTGGGGTATCAGGTTGGATTGCAGGGCAGCTATGCTCTATTTTTAAATACAGAATTCACTTCTAGCCTTGTCTTGTTGAGCAGGTTAACTGCCCTTGAAAAAGGAAAGAAATAAAGAGCTTAGCTGATTGAATAGGGCTGGGTGCTAGGCTGGACTGGATGATCCTGCAGGTCTCTTCCAAGCTGGTCCATTCCATTCTATTCTATATTCCATTCCATTCACATACTGCAGTGTTTGTTGACAGCCATAAAGAAAAAACTGATAGAAAAAGAAAGCCAAAGAGGCTAAAAAAGGCAGAGGAAAGAACCTGAAAACAAAGCCACAGCCTGCAAGGCTCCTACATTCCTGCATTGCAGATCCTTCACTCTCCTCTCGCAGTTTCAGATTGGTGCTGGAGCTGAATCTTCTGGCTGCAGTGTGGCCAGGATAAGGTTCGGTGTTCCGTTGCCTCCTGAGCTCTCTGAGGCTCACAGAACAGGGCACTGCGGTGAACAAAGGCAGATACTCACCTCCTGTCCTCACGGTCTGAGGAATGCCTGTTGGTGTGAGGCGTTGTGCTGGGGCTGATGCCAACCTGGGCTCCCCTCCTGCTGCTGTGTCAGCCTGGCTGGGCCTCTGGCCCATCAGATCCACTCAGTGCTTGTGGTGCAGCAGTAAGCAAAGCAAGATGTGAAATGTCAGCATTGCACTGGCAATTCACTGAGTTCTAGAGAATTCTGCAGTGCTTCTTAGCAGCTTCTGTAAATGGGTTTTCGACAGGCTTTGCATGCACTCGGGCACCATTCAGTTGTGTGAACGACACCTGTGGTGGAGGGAGCCTCTTGTAAACCATCTTGTGACTGGCTGCAGCATCACTGGGTGTACCCTCCCTCCTCCTGCCTTCTCTGACGGCAGCTGAGATGGCAGGGCTTGGCTTGGCCACTCCTCGGCGTGGTAAGTGCTGGGCTGCGGCGGCTGGCAGCTCAGCTAATTTGCATGGTTTCAAATGCCAGCTCGGTTTAATGTGGAGCAGCTGGTGTATGCTTAACTCCTTCAGGAGAAAACTTAATACCAGCAGATCGCATTATCCAGGGCTACACTGCACTTACTTATTTATTTCCTGCTCCAGTCTCTCCCCTGCTTCCCAGCCTGCTCCCGGAGATGCTTTGTGTGGCTGGGGGAGGGCTTTGCTCTCTCTTGATATTTCTGTATCTCAGAGAGTTCACGAAGGAAAGAGCTGGTGCTGTTGTGTGACAGATAGGTGCGGTGACATCCTGAGCGCCCACTTACGCTGGCCTTAGCAGATAGGACTCTAAATTAACATGTGACATGGTGAAGGGTGGTGAGATTAGTTGCAAGAGGGACAGGTGTAGAGGCCTGGATTATGTGGATTACTGCATACTCAATTTCTTAGGGTGAAATTTCAAGGTTGGAAGTGGCTAATTCCACAATTAGGGAATTGGGACATGCCATGCCGTTCCTCTGGGTTCTGTGCTGGCTGCCAGAGTCACCCCACGAGGGAAGGCAGAGTTGGAGGATCAAAGAATTCTTTTGCTCCCCTGAAATAATTAGTGCAGCCTCAGTGAGAGGGAGCATAATCTTTTAATACCAACCCTTCTCGAAACTGACCTTGTCACAGGCAGGTTCAGCTCCTCACAGAGGGGCAGATGTGTGACAGTCACTCTTACTGTGTCACAGACGCTGGTGTGGTGCTTCACCCCTTGCCAGAATTCCCTTCCCTTTCCATGGGCGACAGTCCCTGCATGCCAGGGAGCTCTGGGTGTGCCTCTGGGTGAGCTGTGAGATGTTGTGCCCTGGAGCTGGACTTCACAAAGCCAAGGCTTCCTCGAGGTGCTCACCATGGAGCTGCTGCTTCCTCTGGGAATGTTGTATTCTCTCAAGTCACGTCTGTGAGCTGAGTTTTCTCATGAAGTAGCAGTTTCAGGTGGTCAGTGCCGAGGACCATTGTTAGTTAAGCTGGAGAGGAAACATCTCTCTTGGGTTCTTCTGACGTGCAGAAGTCTTTCAGCATTGCATCTGGAAGCTAAGCCTTTCCATTACTCTTTATAAACCTTTGTGTCACATGGTGCCACGCAGTGATTCAGCTGGCATCAATGCTGGTGCACAGGATGTGAGAGTCATAGAGTCAACCAGGTTGGAAGAGACCTCCAAGCTCATCCGCTCCAACCTAGCACCCTGTCCAGTCACCAGACCATGGCACTAAGTGCCTCATTCAGGCTTTGCTTGAACACCTCCAGGCATGGCAACTCCACCACCTCCCTGGGCAGCCCATTCCAATGCCAATCACTCTCTGGTACAAGAGAAGGGACAAGTCTCCTCTAGTGAAAACTGGTGCTTGTCTTTGCTGTGAAAGGGAAACCACTGAGAGGATGACCTCCTGTAGTCGTCTGCTCTGAAGATCACCAAGATGAAGTGCCCTTGGGGATGAAGTGTTCCATGTCGATGTGTAAGCTCATCAGGAGGCCTGCATGCTGTGGAAGATTAGGGCCCTGTACCAAACAACCCAATCACTAGTGGTGTAGTGTGTGCCAGCTGTAACTCAGCTGAACAGCTGAGGCCTTTTGCTGTGCATATGCCAATAGTCTCAGCCACCTGAGGGAAAGGCTGAGATGGTTTCTCTTGGAGGCAGCCAGTGTAGGTAAGCAACACGTATCCAGCTTTTACCTAGGCAGAAAGCATGCTGTGAGGCAGTTCAGGAGCTCCCATTGCAGCTGAGCTAGAACAGGGTGGTTTAGGATAGGTTGTCATGCACCAGGTCATAAGTAACAAGTGATGCCGTTTGTGTCTGTCAAGTCTGACTCCAAGCTTGCAGAGCAAGAGCAAATTGGCCAGCTTTTGCCTTAGGCTGTGTGAGAGAGCTGAGAGCTGGTAACTCCTCCCCAGCCATGCCACTTGGGTGTTTAAGGGTTGTTTGTCTCCTTTCCATATCCAAGGGATAGGTTTACTTACTTTAATGCTTCTCTCTTGGTTAATACAAACTTGCCGGGGTCCAGGCTTGACCTCTAATGCTTTTTATTTCATTCCTTGCTATTTTCCACCACAGGTATTTTTAACTCACTGTTTTTAGGACACTTCCAACTGGTCAAAAGCTTAGGAAAGCCTGTTCCACCCGACTGGTCCTGCTGTGAAAGCTCAAATGAGTGACAGGGCTGGATTTTACGGCACCTTCATTGTAAACTGTGCTTTCCTGCCGGGAAGGGTTTCAGTCCTTCAGAGGCAGGGAGGATGCAGTGGTGAGTGTGAGCCCTCAAGACCCACAGGCCAGCAGCATAGCTTCAGACAGAGTCACCTCATTGTTGCTTGCTGCAGTTTGTCAACAGCGACTGCCTTATCTCGCAGGTGTTCTGCAGAGATAAGCCCATTATAATCCCAAGCAGCTCAGGTAAAGTGATACCTGGAGCCATGGAATTACCTTAAATAGCTAACTCTGTGGCACTTAGCCTTCGTGCTTCTGTGAGCTGCTGTTTTCCTTAGGGATTTCTTTTCTCTGAAGGTACTACTTGAAGCAAAGCAAGAGGTGCTTGGTTCAAAACCCTGCCCACTGATCATTTCTAGGTTTTGATGGAACTTGTGACGAGAGGAGGTGCACCTTTAGCTCTTCCTTAGGAGGGAGGCTTCTCGGCTGTAAGCTGCCACCATTGCTGTCGGCTGTGCCTTCTGTGGACAGCAGTTTGTCCTTCACTGCTGGACGTCGTTTAAAGAGAAGGTGAGACTCCAAGAGCTGCACACACGCCTCCGAGTTAACACGAGGCGCCTGTGGGCTGTGAGTTACCATCTGCTCTCCACTTCCTTGCCATCTGCCCACACGGAGAGCATCACCAGTGGAAAACGGTAGGGTACCCTGCAGTTGTGAAGCCACATAACCACCAGTTACACATCAAGGTCTTGTGAGGTGTGTAATAAACCCCAGCCTTTGACAGCAGTGCTCTGGAGAGGAGCAGAGGAGTGTAAAGAGGGCCTGCAAAAGGGGATTTGAAGCCCTGTGACTCGCATGGCTGAGTGTGGGAGCAGAAGCACGAAGGCTGCAGAGTGCTCCTTCGTAGCCTGTTCCACAGTCAACTGCAAACTCTCTGTGAAGGGTGGAATTATGCTAATGTATGCAGCTCACATTGCTACTGCGGGTTAAAAATAGCTTCTGTTCTGGAGGGCCAGCGCTACCGTGTCGCTGCGCGCCGCAGGTTGACTTTGTGCTTAGCTTTGCAAGGGCTGCCAGTTGGAACACAGAGCAAAACCCTGCTTGTGGGCTCCTTTCATGCGCGGGTCCAGCTGGCTCTTCGGCACCGCCTCGCTGCCCTTCAGGGGGCTGAAAAGGCAGTGTTAGTCCTCTGGCTTAGGAGGGGCACAGAGGTATTAGTGGGGGCTGTGAATAGCTGCAGCGCCCGGCCTGAGGCTGAATGGCCTGGAAGAATAGTTCAGACTAAAGCCTGGTTTGGGTTTCTTGCCATCTCTGGTTTCCTTTTGTGGAGTTTGACGCCTGTCACTCAGGTGTGTGGTGCTTTGGAGTACTCTCAGGAGGCAATCCACTCACCCCCTCACACTGTACACACCCTTGGCTTCAGTGCCTATGGGATGTAAGGACAAAAAGGAGGGGGAGAAAACCCCTTCCATGTACTAGTTGTGATTAAAAGCAATTTTCAAGTTATCATCTCTGAGCTGCATTCCCAATGTGTGGGTGGAAGTGTGAACTAACAGGCACATTGCAGCTGCAGTCAGTGGGTAATTTCAGATTCTGATTTCTCACTTCAAATTCTGAAGGAGCAGGAATGTATCCTGCAGTTAAGTCACAATTTAGCTTTATGAACAAAATTGCAGTCAGTGCTGGAACTGGTTTTAAAGATGAAGGGGACCTGTGACAAAAAGTCCTGTTGTGTAACTTGCATTTGAACAGCTGTTACTCTGAGAGGAAGATGGGAATGGGTTTTGCCTACCTGAGGATAAGTCCTTTGCATCCTGAGGATGGATGTGCTTGGCTTTAGAAGGCTACAATGATGGGTGGGAGCCCAGAAAATAGAATTCCTTCTCTCTCCTTCTCCTCCTTTTGCCAGATCTCCTTTCACAGTCCTGGGATAAGTCTTTTGGTGAAGTGCTAATGCTTCAGTAGTAGACACTGCCTCACATTGTGCAGCTGCTTTCTTCTCTTTCCCTCCCAGTAAGCTAATTCAGCTCTTCCTGATGAAGCTGCGTGGGACTGGCTGCTGTAGCTTACCAGCCTTAAGAATCTGCACACAGGGGCCTCCTGTATCTCCTTTTGACTTCCCAGTGCATCTCCAGAGCAGTGAAAGTCAGTGTGGAACATGTGCCTGGAACAAGTGGGTGGCTTCAGGCAGGAAGGGAAGGGCCCAAGCTCTTGTGCTGTATGGAGCTGGCAGAGGTTTATGGTTTATCACATATATCTGAACTGGTTAATGTCTTTTATGTGAGACAACACACAGGAGAGAGGTTGTCTGTGGTGTTTTGGTAAAACCCCTTCTCTGACTCACCTTGCAGAGACCTGGATGTTCATGGCATGTCTCAGTAGCTGGTGTGGAAAGAGATGGGTATGGATCCAGCTCATTTAACAGAAACATCTTACTAGATTTTTGCCTATCTCATTGTGATTCCCAAAGGCATACTGGAGATGTGCCATCATACATGAATGTACCTAGCAATATATCCTTCCTACAGGTTGGTTTAAAACCCAACACAGATGATGTTTACTAAACTGCCTGTGAGGTTCAGAAACTGTATTGTGGAATGAGGCCAGGTTGCTTTTTGATTTACAGTGTCATAATCCAGTGGGATGCCTGTAGCTATATTTGTGTTTGCACTGGAGTTTCCATATACCAAAGCACCTCTGCCTCTTGATTAAACTTAGTCTTCTTTTACCAACTATTTTATCAGCTCCTAACTTGGAGAGAGAGCTCACTGAAAGCTGAGGAAGGTAAGCACCCTGTCTGATCTGATTTCTGTCCAAATGCAGGTCGTCAGAAAGCATCTTCCTTGCCTGCTGTTCCAGGTACTGTGTGTTTTGGGGCGCATATGCAGCATTTGAATAGTGAGTTAGCAGTGTGTTGTGTGCTATTACCTGAGGGTATGGAGCATCCTTTCCTATGTTCCACAAAGCACAAGCCCTATGAGGAGAGGCTGAGGGAGCTGGGGTTGTTTAGCCTGGAGAAGTCTCAAGGCACACCTCATTGCTCTCTACTACTACCTGAAGGGAGGTTGTGACCAGGCAGGAGTTGGTCTCTTCTCTCAGACAAGCAGCAACAGAACAAGGGGACACAGTCTCAAGTTGTGCTGGGGGAAGTACAGGCTGGATGTTAGGAGGAAGTTGTTGGCAGAGAGAGTGATTGGCATTGGAATGGGCTGCCCAGGGATGTGGAGGAGTCACCGTCCTTGGAGGTGTTGCAGCCAAGCCTGGCTGGGGTACTTAGTGCCATGGTCTGGTTGATTGGGTAGGGCTGGGTGCGAGGTTGGGCTGGATGAGCTTGGAGGTCTCTTCCAACCTGGCTGATTTGATGATTCTGTGAAGTTGCAAACCAGTGACAGCAGAAAATAGTCACCTGCAGGTAATGGCAAATTCAGAGCCACATCCTTCCATCTCTAAAGCAAAACACCCCAAAGAGGGGTATGCTTGCAGGGTTGGCTGCAGTGAGCAGCTATGCCTGGTGCATGGAAAGAGCAGGATTCCCTGGGTTGGAAATGAATGCTCACAGATCCTTAGGATCTACTTAGGTTTGAGCAGACCTTTGAACTCATTCATTAAATAAAAAGAACCCTCACAGCTATTCCCGTTTTTGCACAGCTAGCCTGACGCTGCGTTCAACTACAGCAAATTGGGATGGGGTGGTGGAAAGGTGGAAAAGGACCGGGAGCAGCTGCGGCAGCAGGCAGCTGCTGGAGCGCTTGGCTGGGCTGCTGCTGCCGCCTGCTGGCCAGAGCCCAGCACAACCGGAGCTGCGCTCCGCCGCCGCGCAGGCCTTGCGTGGCACTGCGCCTTGGCGTGGCCAGAGGCACAGCTCTACTACAGGTCCTTCTGTCGACGAGGGGAAGGCAGTGGCTCTCTTTTATGGGCAGCATTTCTTTTGGGGCATAGACGGGGCTGTTTAAAACAAAAATTAGAGTAATTGTTATATAGAATTAGTTTTACATAATATATGTCCTATATGGTGTGTGATTATAAAATGTATGGAATTGTGTTCTGTATAGAATCATATAACAGTTGTATTTTATACATACTTATAATACATGTCATTATATTATATGTGTAATGATTAATATATACTCTCACACACACACACACACATATATATATATATATATATATATAATTGAGCCTATCACAGGATGTTAGGGGTTGGAAGGGACCCAAAAGAGTTTCTTTTGAGCGTCATCAGAGTCTGAAGTTTTAGGGGAGCTGGCTGCAGTGTGTGAAAGGTGGTTGATGTGGGCAGCCCTTTGGAGAAGGAGTCTAAAAGAGTAGCTGAGAGTATCTGCTTCTGGTAGGACCTAAACTGCTGGAGTTGGCACTTGGCAGGGGAAGCTTTCCCTTGCGTGGAGACCCTTTGCCCTGAGTGGAGTGGGTAGTCGTTCAGGTCTATGGTGTTTTAGGTGGGTTGGGTAATGTGTAGCTGCCATTGCTCCTAATTAATCCTTCAAGCTGTGTCAGGCTCAGTCCTAGTGGTTAGCCTCAGCAAGCACCTGATTTCCTTTAGATTGCCAGAAGGCAGGTCTGGCAACCCATGAAATAAGTATGGTTGGTCTTGGGTGATATGAGGCAGGAGCCTCAGAGCATCTGCAGCAGAAACACACTGTGAGTTGGAGGCACATGGAGGCAGAGTTAATGAACGCCTCTGAATCGCTTCAGCAAGGTCCACTGCCAACCAGCCTTGGTTTCTGCAAGTGCTCAGTGTCGCATGTTGCTGAAATCAGTGGCTCGTTATCAGATCATGACTTACTGCACTTAATTGTGCCTTTTGTTGTCCTCTTGTTGCATGGAGTTTTATTGCAAGCCTTCTAGTAGGGGAATGCAGATCAAGTTGGAGCTACCAAGAATAAAAGGAGGTCCCTGTTCAGGGACAAAGCCTCCCTCTGTAGCTTCATCTGAGAATTCTCTGTCTCTACAAGACATCTGCATCTGCTGGAGTACTTCAGAGCTTCCTAATGTTTTCTGGTGAATTGCTGGCATAGGTTACTTGCTGTGAATTTTTCAGGCAGCACTTAGGAGCTAGGGTCATCTTTGTCATGCATGGAAATCTGCTCTGACCTGTGCTAGGGGTCTGACCTAAATGTCTCTTTCCCTCTGCTGCAGCTGCCATGTTACATGCTGCAGAAATCTCTGCTTCAGGGAAATATGTAAATTCACTGGAGTCACTAGCATTGCCTTGGCATTTTGGCTGAGAAGTTCAGTGCATAGCTAAGGTCTTGCAGGATAAAGATCTTTTTAAGAGAGGAAAATAAATAAATATGTGAAGCAGCCCTACTGTCCTTGAGTAATCTTTGGCTTTCCAAAGGTGATCTCCCCCTCTGAACGAAACCTGAAAGGAAAAGATGCTTCCAGCCCTTCTGCTAATAAAGACAGCTTTTGGTGCCAGCTGCTGCAGTCGTGTTTTAGCTGGCATGAGGAGTGTGTAGTGCAGGACATACCCCACAGGACTGGGTACCTTACTTGCTTTGTTTGATTTTTGCTGATGACCTTTTCAAAGAGAGAGGTGCAGATGTAGATGCTGACAGGGACTTTATGAAGGGCCAAGGGAGTTAAAGGAGATAAGCAAACAGAAAATTAGTCTGGTTTGTACCTCGGGGGTGGCCTCATTCTGTACCATCACTATAATGGGTTTATTGACAAGAGGAATGTGTCCAAGCACTTGATGAAGGTGTACTTTTGTCAGCTGCCCTGACTGCATGGTGAGTGGCACCACTCAAATCAATGCAAGCCTTGTCTTAATAATGTCAGACTGGGACAACTTGTTCCACTGGGAGTATTCCTCTTAAGCAGCCAGCCTTCTGGTTTGGGTGTTTGGGTTTATTTACACAGTTGTGGTGAGACCCTCCAAAGGCTCAGGGACCCTCATTCAGACTGAGGGAGCTGGGATTGTTCAGACTGGAGAAGACTCCAGAGAGACCTAACAGCAGCCTGCCAGTACCTGAAGGGGACTACAAGAAGGCTGCAGAGGGACTGTGTGAAAAGGCCTGCAGGGACAGGACGAGGGCAATGGTTTGAAATGAGAGCAGAGCAGATTGAGATTGGATGTTAGGAACAAGTTCTGCACCAGGAAGGTGCTGGAACACTGCAAGAGGTTGCCCAGGGAGGTAGTTGAGGCCACATCCCTGGATATGTTCAAGGTGAGGCTGGAGAAGGCTGTGAGCAACCTGCTCTGGTGGAGGATTTCCTTGCTTGACTGCAGGGGGGGTTGGATGGAGGGGGTTGGAGGTCTCTTCCAACCCAAACCAGTCTATGGAAGTTGTTTGGAGTAGTGTCCACAGACAATTGGAGCACACAGATAATGCTGAGACCCTCCAAAAAGCTGTGTGTGGCCTTCAGCTGGACAGAAAAGCTTTTCTACTCTCTATCAGGACAGGGAACTGGCCTCTTGGAAGTTACTTCATCAATCACATGAAGCCACCTCCTGCGTGAAATACAGGAGAAACTCCTCCGATGAGTTACAAGCTGATACCAAGAGCCTTCCCTTGGCACCTGATGACATTTTGGGTCTGTTCTGCTGTGCTGCTCCTTGACCAGCATTCTTCCAGAGCTAGCAGTATTTCTCAGGAGAACATAGGCTGCTTTTCCTAGCCTGTGCTTACCTCTCCAAATCGTGGTGTTCGGGAGATTGCTTGCGGCTAACGGTTGAAATGGGGACTGTGCACCCCTGAGGACGTGGCACAGTGCCCTGGAGGCTGGGGCATAGGGCCAGGGGAGGGCAGTTTTATGGGGCTAGTAGCAGCTCTCTCCTCTCTCTTGGCTGAGCAGGGCAGGCAAGGGGAACTGTCCAAGGCTGCCCATGCTGACGGCAGCTGCTGACTCTGAACTGCACAATGAGAACCGGGCAGTGCTGAAAGCTTGCAAAGATGATGCTCAGAGAAACACTGAAAACGTAATGGGATGGCCTCGTTTGTCTGCTAACACTGTCCTGGGCCAGCAGCTCACTAGGAGCAAGCCAGGGCATTGGGCCCACTTGCTTAAAGGTGAAGATGCAGGTTTGGAAAGCAGGGATGGAACTTAAATATGAGTAGCACAGCCCCGCCCAGGAGCTCCAGGGGACACTGGGAGTTGTTCTCTGAGATGGAATCAGTTGGGAAGGCTGTGCTTAGGGCACTTGGAACAGGTTGCCAGCTCTCTATATTTGTAGCTGTGTGCATGCATAAGTCAGAATATGAATTTCTGCTCAAATCTACCCTATAGGACATTTTGTTCACAGAATTTTGTGCTCTGGAGTTAGCAACAGCTTCATTTAAGTAAAGAGGAAGATTTGGGTGAGAGGAGCTGATGGGTGCCAGATGTTATCACATGTTACAGGTAGTTAATCAAGGCTCAGAGTAACAACTATCTTTTAATTAAATCTTGGTGTCCATTCTTTCGTGGGACAGGTGTCAGAAGCTGTGGTGAAGGATCCTTTGTTAGTGCTGAGCAGCTTTATCTACAGACTGCAATCTGAATACCTTTTACTCCTTGTGCATCTGACTCAGAGGGGATGGTTAGTTGTGTTGTGTGCCCCCCTCAGGAGACAGCTCAGTCTTAACTGGGGTCTGTGGTTTCTTCTGCCAGTAAGACTTATTGCTGTAGCTTAATTTTTGCTTACACCTCCTCCAGTCTTCCTGAAACTGGTGAGTGATGTGTAGTAGGACACGTGAGTGGTGTGATGTGGGTAAAGGTTGGCAGGGGCAGATCTGTAGCTGGTAGACATCCATGGGGAAGGTAGGAATAGCCTTTGATGATAAAGATTATAATAAATGTGATAATTTGCTCCAAACTCCTCCACAAAACTGTCCACGTGAGTTCTGAATCACTTTGATTTCTTCATTAGTTCATGTCATGATCTCATATTTGCCCTTACTCTGCTCTGACAAATGAAGCAGAGCTTTTTGAACCTTCTCTGATAAGTGTTTTCCAGGCTCTAAGTCATTCCTGTGGCTCTCCTCTGGAGCTCCTCCGAAGACCAACCAACCTGTTGAGCTGTTGTGCACAAGGCAGCATGAAGAGCAGCAGGTGACCAAGCCTATTTGTGTTTGCTAATCACCTGTCCTTGAGTGCCAGGATTTCATTGCCTCTATAGGCACAGCACAGACCCTGGCAGCCTGGTGGCACATCATGGCAGTGAAGCTCTTTCCAGATCAAGCCTTTCAGAGTTCACAGAGAGTCCTTTGCTCTCTTAGTTTGTCTTTGTTCCAAGGTTACACTTGCAGTACTGAAGCACATTCCGTGGCCCTGGGCTGTGATTTTATTCACTTTTACCATTCACTTCCCCCACAGCTTATGTGGCCACCTGCATAACTGTTTTGTGCCCCCTTCTAGGGCTTGCTCAGAAAAAGTAGGGCTGAAAATTATTCCTGCAAAGCACAGTCAAGCTGCTTATTTTCTTAATGCTCATTTCCCATTGATGATGTATTTTTAAACCAGTCAGCTCACTTTCAGCCCAGCTGATGCATTATTCTGGTTTCCAGCCTGTCAGGAGGCATGAAGGCGAGAGCCTCCTCGCGGAACCGCGTCTGCCTTATCGCTTTGCTTAGCTGCTGGGAGCTCAGCAGAAAATACCAGTTGAACAAGACACATTTTCCAGCAAGGGATACTCATGTGTCACAAATAATTCTGTCTGCTTCAGCTGTTGGCTAATTGAGTTTCTCTCCCTCATTTTGTACTTCTGGCTGGGACGGGTGGGAGGCTGATAGCCCAGTGGTTATCGAGGCCATCTCCCTCCCACACTTTGAATGCTGGTACCTGGCACAAGCTGTCTCTCTGTCCTCCAGAACCTGCTGAAAGTCCAGACTGACCGTTTGGGTAGCTCCTTTGTTGGGTCTGCTAACACGTACAAATGCTTGATTCAGAGGCTACTTCTCAGCAGCATTTTGAGAGTTGTTTTCGACTGGGAGTTACTGTTTAGCACCTGTTGGGATTCTGTGAGATCCTCTCCCCTCCTCCATCAGGCACAGCAAAATGTTGTTGTTGACAACTTCAGGAATTTTAACAGGTTTTTAATTTTGTAAATATTTCCATTTGGTTAAACATGAAAAGAAAACTCAAGGCTAAACTGGACCAGAGTAGATTTAAGTTGGGCATAAGGAAGAAGAGAGTGGGAAAATACTTGAACAGGCTGTCTAAGGATGTGGTCGTGGCCCTATTCAAGATGAGACTCCATCTTGAGCTGTCTTGGGCAGCCCCTCTAGTTGGAGGCGTCCCTGCTGATTGCAGGGGGGGTTGGACAAAGATGGTCTTTGATGGGGCCTTCCAAGCCAATGCAGTCTGTGAATCTGTGAGCATTTGCATTAGTAAAAACAAGAATGCAGCTTTCAGCAAACAGGAGATGGTGATGTTTTGAACCAAAATGCATTGCAGAACAGAATGAAACTTCCTAATACTCTGCTCTCCTTTTCCAAACAAATACCATAACGAAGCATTAGGTGATTAAAAAGCAAAAGTAATGGGCAAGCCCACGAGCATGCCTTTGGTTAATGACTGCAGAGAGAGCCGTTGGCACCCAGACTTTTCAGAGCCAACAATGGATTATTAGCGAGCGGATTTCCCCGAGCCTGCCCTTAGCGAGCGCTGCCCGGACAATGACTGCCTGCCCGAGTTCATTCAGAAGGGCTCCAACACCTGTTTCCTCCTGTTTGTCCAACAGTCCTATTTGGGAAGTGTTGGGAACTGGAATGATGTCTCATTAGAGCGTGGGGTGTGCTGGGGACAGACGTGTTTCTCTGCCACTGAAGACTTGCTGCTGAATAACAAGGGTATTGTTGGGCACTTTAATAGGGATGGTTGGCTGCCCGTTGGAGCTCCGCACAATGGCTTTCTCTGAAGGTTCAACTTAATATCAGCTCCGTGTCACCACGTTCATCTTCTCAAACTCCATGGTAATGCTTTGTGGTTAAAGAATTCAAATGCAAGGCAGTATGCCATCCCTGGTGTCTTTTGAAATCAGGCTTTGTCTGTGAAAGGCTGCTCCTCTCCCAGCTCTGCCGGCAAAGCCGGGGCACAGCGAGCGGGGAGGAACTCCTGCCGCGACGCTGCCAGGGGGCAAGAGGTCATGCATGGATTTTTACCAACTTCAATCCCAACCTTATCTCTTTCACTCTGCCTTAAAGAGAGATAGGAGGATGAAAGGCAGCTCCAAAGTCTTACTTTTTAATGGAATGAATAAATTCCGGTTACACCTGGCAACGCTGTCAGAGCTCAGGGGATCTTTGTCCCAAATCAAGTCTGGCTTAGGAAAGTCTATTAAATAAATGTATCTAAAAGCAACACAGACTTTTAATTAAGAGTATTAATTCATCTTAAAAGCAATTGGGAGGCACAGAATTTACGCTTTTCACCTCAGGAGCTTTGCTTCATTCAGATTTCAGAGTGCTCGTGGGTGAGCTTCTCTGCCCACCTGCAGCACCTGCAGCTGGCCCCTAAGGGGAGAAATCAGAAAGTGGTCCAAAGCTGAGCCCCTCTTCAGTTAACTTGGAAGCAGACAGCACACTGGGTTCAAGGAGCAAGACTGGAGCTGAAGAGTAGCTGAAGCCTATGTCCTTCCTTCCATATCTGGTGTTTGTAGCGGTGCCCTCCTTTGAGTGCCATGTTTGGCTCTACCCTGTTCCCTGGGCACTAAAGCAGCAGAGAAGGGTCCCAAAGAGGATTTTTTCCCCTGTGCTGCTGCACAGGAACCTGCCATCTTCTAAGACCTCTCCTTTGCTTCTCAGAGTCCCTGGTTTTGATGCCAAGTTGGGGTTTGAATGAAAACATTTGGCAGCTCAGACTGGCAGAGCAGATCATCAACAATCTTTTAAGAGGCTTAGGCGATGTTTGACGCTACCCTGACTTGTGCTGTGGGTCGTCTTGGCCCTTTGTACGGTCCTTAATCCCACAAGTGTCAAGCTCCTTGTGCCTCAGCTGCCTTGTTTTTTTGTCTGCAGTTGGTGTGGGTTTTGGAAGCAGAGCATAATCTTTCAGTCATGTTTAGCCAGGTGCCAGCACAGCGGTGGGAAGGCCTTGGGGTGTTTCCACTGTGTCAGCAGTGGGGAAGGGACACATTTCAGCTCAGCGAGGAGTGTGCACGGCAGGCACTGGCAGCTCCTCTGAGGGGCCGATGAGATGCTCCTACAAAATCCTTCCTGGCATCCCAGCCAGGCTTCTCCCTCCGAGTGCATTCATTCATTCATTCATTCATTCCTGGCTCTGTCAGCAGGTTATTGTCTCGGCCTGTGACCCTCCTGAGGACCATGCATCTTATGTTCAAACCCTCAATTGGGCTGTGACCTTCCCCTCCTTTGAATGTTGTAAGAGTGACCTTTCAGCAGGGTACTTGCTTATGTAGGGAGCTGACTGGGAAGATTTGGCTGTGCTAGGGCTTTGGTCCACGTTGGCCTGAAGTGAAAGAACAAGAGTCCTTTATTCTCAGGAAGGGGTTCAAATTTTACTTCTGTGGTTCCAATGTAACCTGTGTGTATAAAGTCTTTATAAACGCTTTCAACACGCAGCTCTTGCTCTGTGCGCAGCTATTCAAGCTGCCAAAAGAGTTGGTTGGGGGAATTCTTTTTTACAAGTGAAGGAAAATCATTACTGTTTGCTTCAATAATTATTCCTTTTGTCTTTATCGCCTGAAAGAAAATTAGGACTTGATAACAAACTTGAAGGAAATCCAAGCCATAGGAGCATAGCCAGTAAGGAGAGGATCTCAGTGAAGAGATGGATGTGTTTCTTGCAGATGGAGAGGTGTACAGGCAGGTTTTCAAATGCTTATTACTGATGTGTTGTTGTATTTCCTCAGCAGCATGCTGCGTGGGTGCATGGAACAGCCTGGCCAGGGAGACCAGAGAACTGGGAAAGACCTTGCCTAACAGGGGAGGGTTTAGCTGAGGAGATTATCAGTTTGGGTACAGCGGTTGGTTGGTTTTGGCTTTGGTTTGTTTTTCATGTTTTTGCTGCATTGTGAGAACAGAGTTGTTGTATTTACTCCTCTTGGCCCCTGCAGCCAGCTGTGGACCTTAGGAAGAGCTGTTACAAGTAGAGGGTCATGGATTTTGCAGGTGTAAACCACATCCTGAAAAGGAGCTGTGCAGCAGCCACTTTAAGGCTGGAGCCTCCAGTGATTCTGTGGCAGAAAGATGAGGTCTGAGTACTTTTGTGTGAAGATTGCATCTTTCTACAGAGATGCTGAAGTGGTTTACTCCTAGAAAATGATAGCGAGCTGCCAGAAGCTGTTAGCCATTTGATACACCTGTGGGCATTTCTTGCCTCTTCTCCTGCAGCCAGCAGTTATCTTTATGTGGCTTGCAATTGGTGTTTGGAGAGAGGCTGGGAAAAGGGCAGCATAGGGAACTGCTTCGAGCACAGAGGATTTATTCCACATTAGTTTGTGGCCTGGCAAAGCCAAAGCCACCAAAGCAATTGCCTGTTAGCCTCAGGCTTGGAGAATGCTGAACAAGGATGCACCTGTGCTGGGAGCTGCTGAGGTGCAGAGAGCTGCTGCTGGAGCTGCTGTGCTCTCCTCTTTCCCCATGGACCTCTCTGTCAGGTATGGCAGGCACCTTCTCCAGAGCAGAAGGGTGAGGAGCAACAGCCAAGTGCATTGCGTGATGCTCCTTTCCCAGTGGTGATTTCACAGGGCCTTGGGCAGGATCAGACTTGAACCTTCCCACAGTTCAGTGTCTAGACTGCTACTCAGGGCAAGATGCTGCAGGGAAACAGACCAGAGGTTTCAGAAGGATCCGAGAGGGAAGCTATGGAATAGTCTGGTGTTTACCTAGCTCTCTAATAGCTCTGTCTTAAGCCCAGTGTGTCAAAGTGTGGTATTTATTGCCGTTAAATGCAGCTGTTCTGGATACTCTGAATCCTCCTGCTAGTCTCTTGAAATGCAGAGGTTGTGTTGTGAAGCTGATCTGTGATGTTGCACAGATTGAGTCATTTTTAAAGGCAATACGTGCCCCTTTGCTCCATGTCCCTTTCACTAAGAGAAAGTCTTTCCCATCAAGCAGGCTGAAATACAAGCGAAAGCCTAAGTGGCAGCAGCCTGGAGTGCTCCAAATGCTGATAAAGGCAGGAGCTTTAGAGGCTGAGCTCTTAACAGCGCCAGGTTGTTAAACTCGAGAAACCTCCTGTAATTTAGTGATTCGCTCAGTACTCTGCGGCATCTGCCTTAACCAGGGCTCGCTTGGAGCTCTTCATTCCTGTTTTCCAGGACCTCTTTGCAAAGCTTTCCCTTTGCCTTTGCCTGACGAGTTACGTCCCTCTGCCCCAGCGTAGTTCAGACACCTCCCCGTTTCGCAGCCTGGTGCAGCGGTGGCGGAGGGACCCCCTCCTGAAGGGGTTAAAGGCGATTCCTCCTGCGGGAGCTGCCGGGGGAGGAGGGAGCGCCCGGCCCCGCTGCCTCCGCGCTTCGGGGTTCGGCACCATCCTGCCCCAACCTTCCCCGACCCTGCGCTTCCCCGGCCAGAGAGAGCAGCCGAGGATGAGCGGGCAGCAGCGGGGTGCCAGCCGGGCTGCGTTGGGCGGGATGCCTTTGTAGCAGCGCCTGGTCGGGGCTTCTGCGGCAGGTGCTTGGTGGGGACCGCGGGGACCATGAGTGTGATGCTGTGGCGGTGGGAACAAAACAACACTACCATGAAGCTGGTAAGGGTTTTGGGAATGTAACCTCGGAAAGCCTGCTCGTGTTGACCGGCTCAAAAGGCGTTTGCACGGCACTATCTTTCCTGCCTATTTCTTTTTCCCCGGAGCTTTTGTCTGGATGAGGAGCAGCGAAGGAGATGGGCTGGCGGGGCTGGTGCTGAAACCGCGTTCTCTCCGAGTGGAATGCTGTTTTGCAGCAGAGTTGCAGCCGGATCTGTTACTGATTAGTTCATCTTTTGGACCGCCCTAGGTTGTTTTGCGTCTTGTTTGATCCCAGTGGTTGAGCTCATTTAAAAGTAAGAACAGAAACGTGGGTTACGGGCAAAGCTTTCCCCTCACCTTCCTTTTTGCTTATTGTCTCTCACTTTTTCCTCTTGGAAGTAGCCTTGCTTTCTTCTTCCACTCTTGCTAGAATCCTTTTGTCAGCGGGCAGCTTTTTGGACCTTTGTTTTTAAAACCTCTCCCTCCCCAGCCCCCCCTCCTCCCCCTCTCCTTATTTTCTTTTTTCTTTCTTCCCGCCCCCTCCCAGTTTTTTCCCCTCTTTTTTCTCTTGTCAGGAAAGTTACCAACCCACTGTTCCTGTGGCTGCTCCGCTCCTCCGGCAGACAGTTCAGGAAGCCCACGTTTCTGCCTGTCTCTTTGAATTACTGTCCATGCCAAGGTTTAAACTCTGCTCAACATTTGGAGGGACTTCCTCCAAGCAGCGTTGTTGCTGTTGTGGTTTCAGAGCTATTTGATGCGCAGAATGCCGAGGCAGTGGCTGTCCGAGATAGCTCCTCATGTGCTTTCTCTGGCAGATTATTTAAACAAAGGAAAATGACATTTCTCTGCAGTTTCTGTGCAAAGGATCTAATTTCCCGAGAAGTTTATAATCAAGCTCAAGGATTTTCTACAGGTCTAATCCTTTGGCTTTTTATGTGAAAGCTCTGTTGACATCCGTGTGGGGGAGTCCAGGGTACCCGGAGCCCCTCGGTATCAGGCTCTGCGATCACCCAAGTGCACCTGGTAATTGAACAGTCTCTGCTTTTCCACGCTGTGCTCGGGAGGAATGAGGTGAGAAACACGTTTAAGGAGTGTTCCGCTCGAGATGGAAAAGCAGCTCTTCACCTATCTGCCATCAGATAGTTTCAGATAGTTCATGCATGAGTAGCCCCTGGAATAATGAATTTGTGAGCTGGCAGAGAAAGGGCTGCTGAGAGCGGAGGTTGCCAAAGCTTGGTTCCAGCCGAAGCTGAGCATTTAGGAGAGAAGTTTCCTCTCTTTTCATATGCAAAGACCTCTTCAGGAAGCTGTGTGCACAGGTGTATTAAACAGCCTTTGCATATACATGGGCTGTGGGACCAGCTGCCAATGGGCTCGGCAAACAGAGAAAGCACCTTGAGAGCTCAGCGTACTGAATGAAGCGGTGGACAGGATGTGAGATGAGGAATAAAACAAGCTGCTGGCATTCAGGGCACCGCGAAGTCGAACCAGTAGATGCTAGAAAAGTTCTGGGTTTACCAGCTCCTTTGTCGGGAGAAGGAAAATAAAAACCTCTTCATCCCATGCCCACACTCCTCCCTGTAAAGTGGGGGGCGTTTGTTTTACCTCCTGTGATTAGGGAAGTGTAGAGATGGCTCCTGTGGGGCTGCCTCCTTTGTGAGGGTGGTTTGGTGGCTGCTGGGGCAGGGAGAGCTATGGGTGCTCCTTGTTTCAGAGGGCTGGCAGGATGAGCTTGAGTTTTGTGCCTTGTGTCTGTACTGATAAATTGGATCAGAGTGTTTGTGGTAATAACTTAAAATGAAATTAAATCCTCAGCTAAGTGGGTAGCAGAGTAAATAGACCAGAGGATGCTCAATGAAAATGTCTTAGGCATCTGAAAATCTACACACACACACACACACACCCCAAATATTCTAATGGGCAACAACTAAAAAGAGGGACTGAAGGCCAGACTAAGAAGTTACATAAACCATGAAAATAAATCACTGTGTATCTTGCAGGAAATAAGACAGAGTGAGACATCCTCAGCTGCTTGCCTTGGTACTTGGCTGCTAATGCACATTTGCCTTTTGCAACGGGCAGTGAAGCTGTGCTGCTCCCTTGTTTTGCTGGCTAGGAGGTTGGACGAGACAGAAAATCTGTGGGATCTAAAGTTCCTCAGAGCTGTCCCTGTTTCTTTGGCCTAACCTTTCAAAGGATTTCAAAGTACTTCACCAGCAGTTTAAAGAGTGAGAACAACGTCCTGACTCCTTGCCTCGCTGCTGAAAGCTGGCACAGGCTCTGTCAACATTTGGGAGCGGGAGCAGAGGTTTTTGATAGCTGAGGATAAGGAACTGAACCAACATTGTGCTGGCTGGAGCCAAAGACAGAGGGTGTTGGTGAAGTCAGTGGGGCTGGTGAGGACTGAAAGGCTCTGAAAGATGCCTGCGATCACCAAACCTTTCTGCTTTCTCTGCACCCTCCTCCTTTTGGTCCCATGAAGTTTCTGAGGAAGAAAGAAAGAGAAAATGCTTGTCAGGGTTTGCATGGGGAGTGTGACCTGTGTGCCGAAGGTAACCAAAGACACGGGGTGAGAAGTCTGGGGGGTGATAGCAAGAGTCACTTTGTGCTTGGAAGCAAAGGACTAGGGAAGTTCTCTGGTTTGTAAAGTGGAGCTTTTTGGGTGGCTGGGGCTTGGCTCTTTTGCCTGCTGTTGTCACAGAGTCCCCCAGTCTCAGACCCTGCAAGGCTCAGTGAAGTTTGTGAAAAGGAGGACGTTGCTGTAAGTGCAATGCAGACATTGGTGTTGAAAGTCAGTGCTGGTAGCTCCTCCTCCAAAACACTGCTCTAGAATAGATTTTGGGGGGTGATGTTTCTGTCACATGCTGCCTTTGTTGCTGGAAGGGTCTCATGGTCTTCAAGAAGCTTGCAGATGTGGAGCTTAGGATATAGTGATACAGTGGTCATGGTAGCTGGGTTCTGGTTGGACTCAATGATCTCAGAGGTCTTTTCCACTCTTGAGAGGTTCTATGGGTCTGTGGTAACTGCTGATTTTGTTGCTGGAAGTCTTTCCTGGGCAACCATGATGAGCTTCTTGTCAGTCTTTCTAGAGCATCTTGATGTTACTCCTGGACTTTCAAAGACCAACCAGACCACAACCAAGATAGCTGAGTTAGCTCTCTTGGATACCTGAACAGACTGTAACTGCTTTCTAAGTTGTTGCCACCTCTCAGAAGAAAAGTGGTGAGCTTGAGTAGCATCTCATGGTGAGTGACTTGTGCAAGGCTGCTCACTCTGTCTGGCAGCAGAGTTCTTTATTCCTTGGCTTTTAAAAGCAAATATTGATTTCTGATTTTCCTTCTGTTCCAGGACACATGTAAAACCTTCCTCACTTGTTTTGTGTAGCTGTTATGAGTCAGCCACACACCTTACACAAACCCCTTTATTTAATGTAATCAAAACAAGCACCTTTCCCACTCACTGCTTTGCTGCTCTGAGAATTTGCAAGGGGTAATATATTGTTCTGGTGATGACTGAAGGCTGTTGCAGAAAGCATGGGATCCTTTTATGCAAGGTTTGAATTGTCCTGCTTTTGAGCAGCCTCCACTCACAGCCTCTGTGTACAACTGGGAAACCTAAGAATGTTCCAGCCTCTTCCAAGGTTTTCCCCTACTGTTCTCTCAGCAAAAACATGCTGAGTACCCTATCTGGATAGAACTGCCCACAGATAACCTTTCCAGAGTTTATTCTGTGCTTAGGGCCGGAGTTAGTTTGAGCCTGCAGGTAACTGGTGAATGAAAACAGTATGAATGTCTTCTCCAGAAGAAATATTCTGGGTCTGACATAGAATGATAAACCCATATGAAAAGTTTTATTTCTTTAGATGGGGCAAAAGAAACTTGATGGAAGAGCCACATTGGCGTCAGCAGGAGCTGGCATTTGATGGTGACATGTACCATCACCAGCAGTGTTTCAAACCCAGTTTTCAGGTGCACAAACACTTCAGCTTCTTAGGATTTTATTTAATGGAGTTTATCTGTGGCTCAGTTTGGGGAAGGAAGCAGCTTTTGCCTTTTCTCTCTTGGCGTTAGGCCAAAGAGACAACTGAACAGCAGGCTGCTCAACTCCCCCTGCTCACCTCTGTTCTTTCTATTTTCTGTTTATAACACTTGGGTGGTACTTACTATTAGGCAGAAAAACAAATCCTGTTTTGAGTTTTCTCTCCCTGTAGGTTTTTTCTGTGTCAATGTTAAGATGTTGGACAACATGAGAGAAGAAATGCACATTCTTGCACCTGTAATGTAGAATCATAGAATCAGTCAAGGTTGGAAGGGAGCACAAGGATCATCCAGTTCCAGCTCCCCCT
Source organism: Pogoniulus pusillus (assembly GCF_015220805.1). Lineage (NCBI taxonomy): Eukaryota > Metazoa > Chordata > Aves > Piciformes > Lybiidae > Pogoniulus > Pogoniulus pusillus. The sequence goes on from NC_087287.1 coordinate 1,772,430, forward strand.
GCCAGTGCAGGGACACTGTCCAGAGCCTCACCCAGCCTGGCCTTAAACCCCTCCAAGGATGAGGCTTCCATCACCTCCCTGAGCAACCCCTTCCAGGGTCTCACCACCCTCATGCTGAAGAACTTCTTCCTAACATCCAGTCTGAATCTACCCATTTCCAGCTTTGTTCCATTCCCCCCAGTCCTATCACTACCAAAAAAGTCCCTCCCCAGCTTCCTTGTAGCCCCCTTGAGATACTGAAAGGCCACAATAAGGTCACCTGGGAGCCTTCTCCTCTCCAGGCTGAACAGCCCCACCTCCCTCAGTCTGTCCTCATAGCAGAGCAGCTCCAGCCCTCTGCTCATCCTCATGGCCCTTCTCTGGACACCTTCCAGCACCTCCATATCCCTCTTGTAACAGGGGCTCCAGAACTGGATACTGTGGGATCAAATTCTTGTCATAGCAGCAGACTCTTGGTGTTGATGTGGATCTTGGTATGGGCTAGGTAAGAGAGTGTGATGCCTTCTGCTCATAGAATGAGGCTCAGCACCACCTCAAATACGTGCCAGGAGCTGAATGGTGCCCACTAGAGCAGTACCTGGGGTTTGCAGAAGTTAATGGGTCCTAAGTTAGGTAAAACACTGTGGGGTTTTAATGCTCTTGTTGGGAAAAAAAAACCCAGTTGTTGTTCTAAGGTTGTGCTTTAATTCAAAACTCTCCCTGTGAAGAGAGTGTTAAAAGATTTATTACTGTATAACATTTCTGTCCTGGTTTACACACAGCTTCCCCTTCTACTAAATATTTCCCTTTAATGCTCTTATCTCAATGTGCCTTCTGGACTCACGTGTGGCAGGGAGCAAAGGCAACAGACTTCTTGGGAGAAACACTTCATTCTGGGAGAGATTTTCAAGTGCTTAACTTAAAAACTGCAGCAGAAGAATTGCCAGGGCAGATAAGAGGTTTGGGAAGTTGTGATTTGGTAGACCTATTTCTGCTAGCTGACTTAGCTGTACTTTTCATTAAGTAAGGGGAAGAATCTCTGCAGTTCCTAAGCTTTTGCCATCTATATTAGTGACTTATAAGCAGTTTATTTGACTCATCAGAGCATTATCTTGTGGCTCACAATGGGCTTGATGTTGGAATCGGATCACAGCCTCTTACAGAGTTTTCCCAAGCAGAAAAGTTTGGAACCTCAGCCAGCTGATAGATGTCTGCACTGTAGGCTTAGTCACTGGCACTCTGCAAAGATTAAATGGCAAAGTGCAGTTCTGTGCTTCACAGGTTAGGAGATTTCTCAAAGACACGAGTGGAGATCATCATACCTTTCTCTAGAGTCACAGTCACAGAAATGAGGGCAGCAGATTGAGAGAGGGCAGTCTGCCTCTCTGCTCTTGTAAGATGGGGTTGTTCAAGAAAAGACTGGATGAGGCACTTGGTGCCATGCTCTAACTGACTGGCTAGGGCTGGGTGCTAGGTTGGACTGGATGAGCTTGGAGGTCTCTTCCAACCTGCTTGATTCTATGGTTTTACGATTCTATGATTCTAAGAACTTGGAAGCCCTCAACACAGGGAGGACATGGACCTGATGGAGCAGGGCCAGAGGAGGGTCACAAAGATGATCATGAGACTGGAGCACCTCTGCTCTGAGGACAGGCTGAGGAAAATGGGATTGTGCAACCTGAAGAAGTAGAAGGCTCCAGGGCTCCAGACCTAACAGTAGCCTGCCGGTACCTGAAGGGGACTACGAGAAGGCTGCAGAGGGACTGTGTGAAAAGGCCTGCAGGGACAGGACGAGGGCAATGATTTGAAATGAGAGCAGAGCAGATTGAGATTGGATGTTAGGAACAAGTTCTGCACCTTGAGGGTACTGGAACACTGCAGCAGGTTGCCCAGGGAGGAGGTTGAGGCCACATCCCTGGAGATGTTCAAGGTGAGGCTGGAGAAGGCTGTGAGCAAGCTGCTCTAGTGGAGGATGCCCCTGCTGACTGTAGAAGGATTGGACTGGATGAGCTGTGGAGGTCCCTTCCAAGCCATTCCATGATTCTGTACTCTTGACACAGAATCCTGTGAACAGAAAGCATTGTTAAAAAGAGACACACATCTTTGAGGAGGGTCAGCCAGGAGAGGACAACACAACTGAACTGCAGCATCAATCAGGCTGTGGAGAAGGTAAATTTCTTCCTAAGGGCTATCAGGAAAGATTCCTTAAACAGCAGTGAGGCAGTGTCTGTGCTATTTTTAGTTTAGTTTAGTTTTGGTAATTGTTTTGGTTTGTTTTTTGTTGTTGTTCTGTCCCTCAGAGGACACTGAGGGGAGATTAAAAATTGTAGAGGCTGCTCTAAAAGCCTTATTGTTCCTTGTCCTTCCAGTGACATGTGGCTGTGTGCTAACTGTGGTGGAGCACAGAGGGATGGGTGCAGATGGTTGGCATTTAGCACCATGCAGACTGAGGGATTTTTTTTTCCTAATTAATGCCAGATTTTAACGTAACAATGTAGTGATTAATGCAAGAGCATCTCTGTGTCTGTGGGCATAACATCTTAAAAGTACTGGGCTTGCATTCTCTTGGTCTGGCTGGAAGGATGCCCCCAGATCTTCCTCCCACCTCTGCAGCTCCGACACATGCTAGCTGTTAGGAATGAGTTCTTTATAGTGAGGGTGGGGAGACACTGGCACAGGTTGCCCAGGGAGGTTGTGGATGACAGAATCACAGAATGTGATCTTTGATCATCCACAACCTCCCTGGAGGTGTTCAAGGCCAGGTTGGATGAGGCCTTGAGTGACCTGTTCTCGTGGGAGGTGTCCCTGCCTATGGCAGGAGGTTGGAACTAGATGAGCTTTGAAGTCTCTTCCAACCTAGACAATTCTGTGATTCTATACTCAGCCTGTTCATATGCATCTGGGTAGTTTGGGTTTTTTTTGCCCCCAGCTCTTCTGCTCCTCTTCTCCCATGTTCCCAGGCAGAGAACATTCTGCTCTGTGAAGTTTAAATGAACCATGTTCTTAGAGGTTTTGTTCACAGGACAGGTTCTTAATTCACCAAATCCTTTCCTCTACCTTTTATCATCTGAATTCCTTCTCCTTGAATGCTGTACAAGATCTGAGTACAAGACAAGAGCTGTACAAGATCTGAGCTGGTGGAGTGAGTCCAAAGGAGGCCACAAAGATGATCCAAGGGCGGGGGCACCTCTGCTGTGAGGAGCACCTCGCTGGATGAGGCACTCAGTGGCAGGGTTTACTTAGCAGTGTCGGGTGAGAGGTTGGACTCAATGATCATAGAATCAACCAGGTTGGAAGAGACCTCCAAGATCATCCAGTCCAACCTAAGATCTCTTCCAACCTGGTTGATTCCGTGAGAGACTGAGGGAGCTGAGGGTGTTCAGCCTGGAGAGAAGACTCTGGGGGGACCTTAGAGCTGCCTTGCAGTACCTGAAGGGATCCTATGGAAAGCCTGCAGAGGGACTTCTCATCAGGGCGCCTAGAGACAGGACAAGAGGCAACAGTTTGAAGCTGAGGGAGAGCCTGGCTAGACTGGATCTTAGGAAGGTGATTTTGGTGCGAAAGGCCTTGTACTTCCAAGAGGCTTCTGAGCTGAGTAATTGTGTATCTTTTTACCAGTATCTTTTAAATGAGGTACCTAGAGAGCCTCAAGAGCGCTCTGAGCATCCGATTCCCATTAGTTGAGTGCTATCAATGTTGCAGCATCCTGCCTGCTTCTAATGGGATAGATAAGCACCTGTGAAATAGTTGGGCATTGTAAAGCAAGTTGAGTTTTCTCCCGTATCACAGTATCATCAGGGTTGGAAAAGACCTCACAGATCATCAAGTCCGTCATTTGTATTTTGCGACTTGCCATGGGGACTGTTTCCTTTTTGCCCCTTCCCTTTTTTCACTTCTTTCTTTCCCTCCACTCCTTCCTTTTTCCCTTCCTTTCCCCTCCCCTCATTCTTTTTCCCTTCCTTTCCCTCCTCCTCGTTCTTTTCCCCTTCCTTTCCCTCCTTCTCGTTCTTTTTCCCTTCCTTTGCCCCCCCCCCCCCCCTTTTTTTTCCCCCTCCTTAGTAAACCTTTGCAGTCCCTTTTCAGCAGCCCAAACGCACATACGTAAGGTGAGGAACTGAGCTGTCACTGGATTCGCTATGGAGTGTCAGGGTCAGCACTTGGACAGATTTGCCTAGATTCTGGCTTGGCTTTGGCAGGGGCATCGAAGACCACGCAGGTGCTGCTGCCTTTGAGCTCTGCGGTGCTTCTCTTGTAGAACTGGGAAGGCAGAAATGTTGTCTGGTTGATTTTTTTGGTTTGAGATGTTCTCCTGAAAAAAAACTGAGATGAGGAGAGGGTCCAGGACATTGGCTGCCAGGCTGCTAAGGGTGAGGTGTCTGGGTGACTTAGAACAATTAGTCTCTTCTGGCCTTTGGTTTTCACGAGCGAGTGTGGGCTTAGGAGCAGATTGTTGGCCTTTTGAGGAACATTCCAGTGTTGGTTTTGCCCAGAATCATTAGCGAGCCCACAGCTGTTGTGCTGGGTGCTACTGAAACACAAAGGGGCAGCTCCTCTGCTGGAGGCATCTCCTGTAAATCTGTCTGAGAAGCCTTACCTAAGACAGACAGGGACTGGGAAGGGCAAGAGGCTTGTAGGGGAATAAAAAGGTTTGTGGAGGGATGAAAACTTTATCAAGCAGTAGGAAGAGGAAATCCTTACCAGCCATTTGGGGCACCTTACTCTCATGCAGCTCCTCTCCAGTGCTCTGTGTTTAAAGTGCTGCAAGCATTGCTTGGTAGGCTTTGTTGAGAGAGTGACTGTATGCACTGAGGTACCCTGCCCCCACATCACCATGCAGCTTTATCTTTCTGTCCCCAGATAACCTGTCCTTAGCTGACTGGCCTTTGCTGCCAGGAGAGGAAGCCATCAGGCTTCCCACTTTCTTTGTGCAGTTGTATTGCATGGAACTGGCTCTGGAGTCACCAGTGGCTGAGCCCAGTCCTCGTAGCACTGAGGTCCACAGAGAAGCTGCAGAACCCATGGACTCTTCAGTAGGCATATGTTGGCGTGGGGCTGGCTGGGGCAGGCTGCACTAATTGTTCATGGAGAAGGGAGCCTAAAGGTGCTGCTGATTACTGGGTCATTTTGGGACCCACCTGCACTGCTAAGCCCAGCTGATTGCCAGGTGTGGCAGGTCCCTAGGAGGGTTGTCATTACCTTGTCCCTGAGAGCACATCCCTTGGGCTCCCCAAGGTGTCTGATGTTTGTGGTTGCTCTCAGCCACTGGTTGATTTTAAGCTGTAGCTCCTCAGGTGAGGACCACTTCAACGTTAGAAGACCTGTTTATGGTGGTACCTTCAACTGCAGTTTTAGATGTGTTTATGATCATGTAAAGACCTGAATTAATCAGGGGATACCTCTCTACTCTTGGAAACCTGTTTCTTCTTTGAGAGAACTAATCAAACCTTTTGTACTGTGTCCAGTTCTGGGCCACTCAGTTAAAGAGAGGTGTTGGAACACATCCAGAGGACAGCAGGGCTGGTAAGGGGCTTGGAGCACAGCCCTGTGAGGAGAGGCTGAGGGAGCTGGGGGTGTGCAGCCTGGAGAGGAGAAGGCTCAGGGCAGACCTCATTGCTGTCTACAACTACCTGAAGGGAGGCTGTAGCCAGATGGGGTTGGTCTCTTCTGCCAGGCAAGCAGCAACAGAACAAGGGGACACAGTCTCAAGTTGTGCCAGGGAAGGTCTAGGCTGGATGTCAGGAGGAAGTTGTTGGCAGAGAGAGTGATTGGCATTGGAATGGGCTGCCCAGGGAGGTGGTGGAGTGGCTGTGGCTGGAGGTGTTGAAGCCAAGCCTGGCTGGGGCACTTAGTGCCATGGTCTGGTTGATTGGCCAGGGCTGGGTGCTAGGTTGGAATGGATGAGCTTGGAGCTCTCTTCCAACCTGGTTGATTCTGTGAAACTCCATGAAGCAGGCAGGAATTTTCATGCAAATTGAATGGGTGCTTGAAAGACCTTCCTGCAGGATTGTATCTTTTCTGTGCAAACAGAGGCACACAGAAAGGCCACTTAGAGCTGAGGAGAGCATGCTAAATAAGTTTAGTTTGTACTCAGGGGTCAAATGGTGCCTTGAATCCAAGTGGCATGAAAGCAATAGCTGAGCTTTTTATGGTGGTACTTAATGTTAGGCTTCCTATCCACCCCCAAGCAAATCTTTGTGTCATAAAATAGAGATCCTTTAATGACATTTTGAAGGTAGAAAGGTTGGAGGATTGACTCTGTGTGTGCAGCAGTAACGTGGATGGGGCCATGTGTTGGGTTCAGCTTGGTGTCAGCTGGTCATTGCTGGGTAATTTAATGTTCTCTGACATTTGCTCCACAGGCTTTTTTGTTCTGGCCTGGTTGTTGGGTTTTGTTTTTGCTGTCAATTGATTGCTGATGAATTGACTGATTAGAGAATGAGGGAGTCTCAAGGTAGCTTAAAGCAGGGTGCAATACGCTTGGGGGCCCATGGACCATTTGCTGAATATTGGAAAGGAGGAGGAAATGTTCAGCCCCCCATAAAAGTTACAGGTTTATTACTTTGTTAGACATCTGCTTTACTGGCTAAGCACAACTAATTGTGTTGAATCCTTCTGTGGGGGTGGGCCAGGGGCTGGTAAGTACTTTCCTGAGGTCTGCCAGTCTTAGCAGTGCCCATGGAGATGTCAGGCTGCTAATCTGATCGTTGGGTTATTTGCTTTTGAGAGGAGCATCTGCAGAGAGTTGGGGAAATGAAATGTCAGCAGCATGGAACAGGTGTCCCTGCAGCGCTGGCAAAGCCCTCCCTACCCTCAGCTCTTAGCCAGGACTTGCCTCAGCTGTAAGGGGAAAATGTAAAGGCTTTGAGGTGGCCTTATTGTGGCCTCGCAGTATCTTAAGGGGCCTACGAGAGAGCTGGGGAGGGACTATTTCGGGATGTCAGGTAGTGATAGGACTGGGGGGAATGGAACAAAGCTGGAAATGGGCAGATTCAGACTGGATGTTAGGAATGGGATGTTTGTGACCCTTCTCTGGCTCTGCTCCATCAGGTCCATGTCCAGAGCTGTATGCAGCACTCCAGGTGAGGTCTCAGCTCTGTGCTAGAATTGCCACTGCTGAAGACCCAACCAGTGACAGCCCAGCTTGCTGCCCGTTGCTTCTGGGTGGATTTAGTAGTCCTTTTCCATTTCATTCGCAGCTACCTGCCGGTGGTTTGTTTAACTTGCTACAATTCAGAGCTTTAGACAGGCTCTCAGCCTGCCTTTTGGAAGCAAGTGGCCTGTTCCCCAAAAACTCAGCTCAGTGCTATTGCCACTCTTCCTTTCTTTTTCTCTCACCTGTTTCTACAGCTTTCAGATTATTCAGATGCCAAAGCACTGGAGAGAGTAACACTAAGTATTAGTTGTGCTTGAGCAGGAAGATAGAGAACCAGTCCTGGCAGTTCTGCTCTTTCCTTTCCTTCCTCTTGGTGTTTCTGTGGTTAGTTTCTGAATTCCATGGTTTAGGATTTATCTATGCATATGCCCTTCATTTTTTCCCCTTTCTTTCTTCATATATTTTTTCCCGTGCTATCAGAGCATGCTCTTTGTTCTGCATTCCTCCAACCCTTGCTCCAGGCAAAAAAGAATAACCGATGTAGCTGATGTCCATAGGCCTGGTTTCTGTGCTGGTTTCTAGGCTCCATCCTCCCCAGTGATTACCAGTAAATGGCTCTGATGTTATCTGCAGCTAGCCCAGTGTTCTGGTCTGATCTTACTTCAAACCAGCTCAGTTCATACAGAGATGTGCTTTCCCCTCCAGCCTGTGGGAACATTTCAATGAATGTTCTTGTCTGCAGGAAGACTAAGCTTGCAAAGTTAGCAGCAAACAAAAGCAGCCCAACGTTTGATACCTGTGGACCCCATTCAAACGGCCACGGCAGATTAGTTACAGGGGTTTATTCCTTCTAAATTTAATCTCGTTTTTCTTCTCATCAAACCTGTTACTTAGCTAATTTTAAGAACATAAGTACTGGAGTAATGCTTCAGTCGGTGTAGGTGTTCAGGGGGAAGCAGGATTTAAGATGGGAAGCTAAATGCAGGATCTCCAAGTGAGAAGGGGATTACGTAGGTGTGCATAAAATTACACTGGGGTTCGAGTGAGGGAGGCTCCTGCAAGGATGGTGCTGTCACTGCCTTGGGCTTCCTGGATTTTCCAGAGCTTACAGGTCTTTCCATCAACCTCCTCGCTGCCAGATGACATTTAAGAGAGTATTAGTAGTGATGGAAATCCTTCAGCCATCCACATTTGAGAAGAGCTGTGTATTAAAAGCCATCCTGAGGAAGCAAAATGCTGAAGTGGTAGCTTGGTGAGCCATGCTGCTGGGGAGTTAGCAATCCCCATTAAATAGCTCTGTTAAAAGCCTTTGTGCCCAGAAGAGATCAGATCTGCTCCACGGCAGTGCTGTGAAGGGCTGTGCTATATATACATATTTCTGAATAAAGCATCAGAAGCAGCACAGAAATCCTTCCCTTTGCTGGAATGACTTTTTTCAGGGAGGTGCAGAAGACCTTTGTGTGGCCTCTAGCTGTGCCAGGAAGCTCTCAGGAGGAGATGCCTGCACCTCCTACACTTGTGGGAATTGTGCCTGTACTTCCAATTCTTGATCAGCCATAAAAATAGTTTTAAATTATTCATCTGTAGCCTGCTATAAATTTTACTGCATTACCACATCCCCCCCCTTGTGTAGAAGGCTGTGTTAGAGGCTCAATATTAGGGATTTCAGTAAACCCCCCCAGCACTGATTTTAATCACCAGATCAATGAAAGCAGAGGCTGCTGTCACTCCAGTGACCCTCTCTAATTAGTAGCATAGGATTTGCCATCATGGATCCAGGCCGATGGGCTACTGAGTCTATGAGTCCAGCATCCTGCCTCCAGCAGCACCCGCCCTGGCTGGCTGTGCCGGGAGCCAGCCTCCCCCCTCCCTCCTTCCCCAGGAGTACATAAGGTCAGCAGGGAATGGGGGAGCAGAATTGTCCTCTTATCTTGTGCAGAGGATGGGTCTTCACCCCAAGCAGAGTGCACTGATGGCTGGCACTGGCAGGTCTGTAAGTGGCCTTTAGGGATAAAAAAGCTCATCCTTATATCTAGGCACAAGCTCCAGTTCCTTACAGGGGCTGGCTCCTGCTGGGAGGGTTATTTATTCAGTTCCTCACTGATGTGCAGGTACATTGACTGAAAAGGGCTCTGCTCTCCTGGCAGCTGGTGGTGGAGAAAGGGGAGCTGAGGATTTTCCAGTAGAGCCTCTGTGGTGCAGATATTCCCTGAGTCCACGCATTTGAGTCGAATCTGGTGCCAAACGTGCAGCTTTGACCCTCAGCAGTTGTCTTCTAACTGTGTAATTGACATATGGATCATTCCAGAGAGAGCCCTCCGAACGCTTTAACTGGGAGCAGGAGGAGCCGAGCTGAAAAGCAGGGTCAGCAGAGCCAATTGAATTCAGGATGTCAGCAGTCGGTGGAAGATTGGCTTAGATTGCTGTCTGTGAAGCAGATGGCCTGATGCAAGGTGATTGCGTTAGCTTTGTTATGCTCCCGCAAATTAATTCAGCACTTCAGGGTTTCTTTGGGTGGTTGGGGGGGAAAAACGCCCTCAACCTGTGTGATTTGGAAACTGCTTAGCAGGAACAACTTATGACAGAGGGCTCGAACTAGGGGACCTTTGGGGTCTCCTCCAACCTAAACCATTCTGTGATTCTCTGGAGAATACCTCCCTCTTTTGTGTCTCTGTGGCAAAGCCCTGCTGGTCCCTGGCAGTGCAGAAAGGTTTGTGCCTATTTCCTAGGATGTGCAACAACATAGGGAACAACTTCATGAAAGCAGAAATGCTGCCCCTAGGGAGAAGTAGTGGTGAGCGTGCTCATGTCAGCACAGATCCAGGCTGGGCAAAGAGTGTCTTGAGAGCAGCCTGGAAGAGAAGCACTTGGAGGTGACAAACTCCCCAGGAGCCAGCAATGGTCACTGGCAGCCCAGCAGGCAGCTGTGTGCTGGCTTCACCCAAAGCAGGGAGATCAGCAGCACAAGGAGGGGATTCTGCCCCTCTGCCCTGCTCACACCTCACCTGCAGCACTGCCTCCAGCTCTGGGGCCTCCAGCATGAGGGACATGGAGCTGCTGGAGCACATCCAGAGGTGGCCACCACGATGACCAGACAGCTGGAGAACCTCCACTACGGGGACAGACTGTGAGGAAAGAAGACTCCAGGGGGACCCTAGAGCAGGCTCTCAGCATCTTAAGGGGCTACAGGAGATCTGGGGAGACTTTTTACAAGAGCTTGTAGTTATAGAATCACAGAATTTACCAGGTTGGAAAAGACCTTTAGGATCATTGAGTCCAACCTATCACCTTACTCTTCTAATTAACTAAACCCTGGCACTAAGTGCCTCATCCAGCCTGCTCTTAAACACCTCCAGGAACCTGCCCTGGCACAGCTTGAGGCTCTTGTTCTGGGTACTGGTTGTCTAGGAGGAGAGACCAACCCCAGCTGGCTACAACCTCCCTTCAGGTAGCTGCAGAGACCAGTAAGGTCTGCCTCCAGGCTGAGATAGGCCAAGAGGGATGGACTGAATCTTGAGGAGGGCAGATTTAGACTGGAGGAAGAAATCCTTTAGGAAGAATTAGGAAGATATTCTTTCCAGTGAGGCTGGTGAGCACACTGCAGCATGTTGCCCAGGGAGGTTGTGGATGACCTCCCTGGAGATGTTGAAGGCCAGGCTGGATGAGGCCTTGAGCAAGCTGGGCTAGTGGAAGGTGTCCCTCCCCAACTGTAGAGGCTTGGAACTAGAAGATCTTTAAGATCCCTTCCAATCTGTATGTAGAGATTTTATCTCAAGCTCTCATTACTAACACATTTAGGGCCTGATGGCTGCTGGGCTCTGTTCCCCATCTATCCATGAATGCAGATCTCTCTGTTCCTTCATCCCTACTGAGAACCAGGTTTGGAGAATGCTGCAAACCTTGCACTCCTTCAGGTGTTGAAAAAGCCATCTGAAAGTTCCTGAACATGTGGGTGGTTGCTGTGATGGGAGTTTGCTCTTGTGGCAATCTGGCCCTAGCTGGGATGCTGAACCCTTCTGAGGCTCTCGGTCTTTTTGTGTGTCCTTGGGATTGAGTCTTGCCACACAAATTAGTGCTCAGCTGTCACAAAGTATTTTTCACTATCCTAAAACTGCAGCTTAAAATAAAAATAGGTCCTTCAAAAGTAGGTCACACCTAAGATTGGTCTAGCCAACTGTCCCACTTCTGACAGTGCCCAGGAGCAGCAGGAGCATTAGAAGAGTGTTAGGAGGAGCAGCGTGGGTGGGATATACAGAAACTTTTTAGCCAGGTACTTGACCCCTTCTCATGTTTGCCATCCATCATCTTTAGAAATAATGGAGTTAATGTGTAAGTCTCCAACAACCACCTTCAGTACAGCCCTCCTGCTCAGAAGAGTTAAGTGTCTGCTAAGTAATTTAAAGACTTCAGTAGGTGCTTGAAGCTAGTGTGTGGTGAAGTGCTTCCTCCAGTCTGGGTCTTGTTTCCTCCTCCTTTTAGAATCAATAGAATTTTAGAATCAAGCAGGTTGGAAGAGACCTCCAAGCTCACCCAGTCCAACCTAGCACCCAGCCCTGGCCAGTCAACCAGACCATGGCACTAAGTGCCTCAGCCAGGCTTTTCTTGAACACCTCCAGGGACGGTGATTCCACCACCTCCCTGGGCAGCTCATTCCAATGGCAATCAGTCTCTCTACCAACAACTTCTTCTAACATCCAACCTAGACCTCTCCTGGCACAACTTGAAACTGTCCCTTTGTCCTGTTACTGGTTGCCTGGGCAAAGAGACCAACCCCATCTGGCTACAACCTCCCTTCAGGTAGTTGCGGACAGCAATGAGCTCTGCCCTAAGCCTCCTCTTCTGCAGGCTGCACACCCCCAGCTCCCTCAGCCTCTCCTCACAGGACTTGTTTTTGTTTCTTCCTAGCACTCCTCGTGGTTGGCAGAGACAGCAGTGAGCTGGTTCTTGGCTTTTATGACTCAGTTGCACTGATTTTTATGGGGTTTTTCATCCCTGCTTTAGCTACATCTTGCTTTATGTCATTCCAAGCGTTGGAGAGCATTACCTCTCCCCAGCCTCTGCCAACTTCAAAAGCATTGCCTCTCGTGAAAAATCTTGGCCACTGAACTAATTCCATCTTACAGAGCGAGAAGGGCAACGCAGAAGAGTGGTTTGGTTTTGAGTGGCATTGGACATCCTGCTGTTGGGAGCAGAGGGTAGCTTGCTGGTGAGTTCACAGCGCCGGTATGGACTGAACCTATGCAGCCTCTGGTTTTGGAGGCTCCCTGATCAAAAGGGAATGCTGTCTTGTCCTTCTTGGCTAGAAGAAGGCTGGGATTGGGTCTCTGGGGCAAGACAAAGGCCAATTTCCGTGATTCCTTAATCCCCTTTTGTTTCTTTGTAATGTTTCTGGCCCCACCGTTTGGCTGACGCAGCTTTCATCTTCACACATTGCTGGAAGCTGACGTGTGCCTTCCAGACTGATTGCACTTCCATTTGGAGTTGCTGCACAACTCTGCATCTTGTTTTGGTGAATTAATCTTCCAGGCAATCAAGAGAAAACAGTACAGGGAATTGAGTTTGTGCTTCAGATGCTACGTGGCAAGTCAGCTTTCATGTGCAGCCCGTTTCAGATCGTTACCATCTCTTGGAGTCCTTTCCTTACCCTTTCTTTCTCAGAGTCCGAGGCAGCAGTGGCAGTTTGTCTGTTTTATCCTGCCTGTGGCTCTCTGCCCAGAGGAGATGATACTGAGGCAATACAGATTGTGACCTCAGGTGAAAAATACCAGTGAAATTACAGCAGCTGTTTGGGACAGTCTCACATCTTCTCCCAACAGAGAAAATGAGTCAGTCTTCATTAGAAACCTTTGGAAGGCTTAGCTGCTGTCACAGCCAAGCATGCAGAGTGGCACTGGGTTTTGGGAAGTGACCGTGTTGAATATTCTGGTGCTGGATGCTTTCAGGTTCTATCTCTGGAGGCATTCAAGATCAGACTCGATGTGGCCCTGGGGAGCCTGGTCTAAGCTTATGTGTCCCCGTTGGCTGCAAGGGGGTTGGAGAAGATGACCTTTGAGGGTCCCTTCCAACCCAGTGCAGCCTGTGAGAGCTGAGCTGTAGGTATTTTCCCCTTCTTCAATGGCTGGGGTTTTCGAGGGCCCATGTGCAGCCCTGGCTGCTCACACTCAGCCCTGCTGCTGCCTGAGCAGGGCTGCTGCCTGCAGCACAGTCCAGTGCTGCTGGGTGCAGCAGAGGCACAGCGCTCTGAGCTGCCTGGGGAAGCGGCTCCCTGGGTGCAGGGAGAGCAGCACAGCTCCTTGGCCTGGGTAGGCACCATGTGCTCTGCCAGCTCCATCAAAGGCCTCTTCATCCCCCACCTCCCCAGAACAAACACTCACCTCAGCTGGCACCCAGTGGGCTCTGCTGGAGGGAGAGCTGGTGTGGAGACGCCGTGGCTGCCAAGCTGTTTGCTTTTCACGGAGCAGTTAAAGGACTCCTATAGATCTTGCTCTGGCAGGAGTGTGCCTTTTGAAGAGCAAGCAGTTGCAATGTCAGACACCTGTCCTTCAGCTTGGCAAGAGGGGAAGCAGTCATCTTCTCACCTAGCCAACACTGGCAACCTTTTGCTTTTTCAGTAGTGAAACACCCCAGCAGAGCAGCACACGGGGGGCAGTTCTCTGTGGTTTGCAGGAGTGCCAGCAGTGTGGTCAGACCACAGGCCTTGGGGTGACTCTGGCTCTTGTTGGCTGTACCAGGCTTTGCTCAGGGCCACAGCACATCCTGAGAGTGTCCACTTGAGCTCTAATTCAGCCTCTTAGCTTGCAGTTGTGATAGATAAAACCTTCTGTCGTTTGACTGATGCTGTGAATGCTCCAAATGAAAGAAAAAGAACATCTGGATTTTTGTGGTGTGGAAAGTTTTGTGTCCCCGATTCAGAGCATAAATCTCCACAGCTATTGGGAGCATTAAAATGAAGGAGGTAGTCTGGAGTGGGCAGAAAGTCTTATGGTTGTATGTAAAAACAGTAATAATCTCTCCCACAACACAAAATGTTTAGTAATTGTGCTCTTAGTGCCCACCCTGTCTAACACAAGAGACCTGCCAGTCTTTCTACTTGCTGCAAAGAGCTTCATTAGTTAGTGTGTGTATAAACTCAAACGTCTTAGAATCATAGAATCAGCCAGGTTGGCAGAGAGCTCCAAGCTCATCCAGTCCAACCTAGCACCCAGCCCTGCCCAATCAACCAGACCATGGCACTAAGTGCCCCAGCCAGTCCTTTCTTGAACACCTCTAGGGACAGTGACTCCACCACCTCCCTGGGCAGCCCATTCCAATGCCAATCTCTCTGCCAACAGCTTCCTCCTAACATCCAGCCTAGAGCTCTCCTGGCACAACTTGAGACTATGTCCCCTTGTTCTGTTGTTGCTTGCCTGGCAGCAGAGCCCAACCCCACCTGGCTACAGCCTCCCTTCAGGTAGCTGTAGACAGCAATGAGCTCTGCCCTGAGCCTCCTCTTCTGCAGGCTGCACACCCCCAGCTCCCGCCTAGGGCTGTGCTTCAGGCCCCTCGACACTCGCATGTTGCAGACAATAGTAAGAGAAAGGAGCAGCCAGAGTGGAAGAGGAGAGCTGCAGGAGGGGTGGGAGCTGTAAAATGTGACCCTGTTAGAAATCTGAGCAGCCTGCATGCCTGACTTCAGCTAAAATTAACCAGCCTAGCCTGACATGCCAGTGTATATATCATCACTGAGCTGCAGACCCCTGCAGAAGGAAGGGCAAGCTGCGCTCGGGCAGTGCATGCTCACGTGAACAATGCCAATAAGTAGCATGAACTTTCAGGTCCCCGTTCGTGGCAGAAGTAAATTCTCCTGCGACCATTACAAAAGAGTAAGCAGCTCTTGGCTCCTTGCCTGCTGTAGAGCAGTAACTGACTTCAGCTGCAGAAGTGATTTTTCTTTTCTTGTTTTTTCCTCTCTCTTCTGTGACTTGCAGCAGCTTAGGATATTGGTTTCTCCTCGGAGTAGAAATGTCTCACCTTTCCAGATAAGCCCTTTTCTCTTGCTCTTTTTGTGTGGTGGTAGATGCAAGTGGCTTGATTCCGTGTATAACAAGTGTGATCCTTGCAGATAATGTCTGTGTGCTTTAGGTGACTGTCGAACCTGCTGAAAAAGCCCTGTGCAGTTTTGCTTGCTCTCTGAGCTCAGCTGTGTTCTGTTGGCATGAGGTCCAGTCAGTCGATTCACCCTGGCCAGATGTGACTGGGAATGGGGTTTGCTCATCGGCTCAGCAAACTAAGCTCCATTTCACTTCTGGATGTGCAGAGGAGACGATGCAGGTGTGAATGCAATCACATTTCCATTCAGGACTTAAAATGCTGGGGGGGGGGGAGGATCAGAGAGTGGCCACCTGCTTGGCTTAGTGTGTGGTTCCAGTGAGGAAGGGATTTGGCTGTGGCAAATAATGGGAGCATTGAGAGCAGAGCTTGCTGGATACCAGCACAATTGCTGCTGGCCTTGCTTCGCCTTCTCGCTGGTGTGCAGGGAAGTGTTGCTTTGGGGCGAAGCATTTGCCCCTCTGTGCTGGCAGCAGCAGTCAGGAGTGGGGCTCAGGAGCTGTGTAGCCAGGAGGGGAAACAAAATATCTCTTTTTTTCCTCTTTTATAGTCAACGTAATAAAATACTCGCTAGGGTGAGAGTCTGAAAGGAGCCAATTAGCCAATATAAAGTGTGTGACTTGTTTAGCATCCACCAAAGATTTACTTCACGCAAACCGAGGCGCGGCAGTGCCAGCCCCTAAGTGTGGCCGGCCGAAGGCTCTCTTGCTGCAAGGGCTTGCAGGCTGCTGGCATTCACACATGTGCTGGGCTCTGTGTGCTGTAAGCCAGCCTCTTGCTTTTGAGCAGCGCTCGTATGCATGAGAATAGCTCTTCCCAGTGGGGAGTGAGGCTTTAAAGAGAGAGAAATGAATCGGCCCCGTGGTGTTTGTTTAAATTACCCATTTCTCTCTTTGACTTCCCGGGGGTAGCTAACGTACCCAAGTGTCCAGTGAAATAGATGGGATGTTTGCTGCAGTGCCTCCCACCAACTGGCTAATAATTCAAAGCTGTCTCAACAACCGCTTGCACATGTGAGCAGAACCAACCATTTGGTTTATTTCCACTTAATAAGTAATAAAAAAGAAGAGTTGTCTGCTTTTTAATTTGCAATCCTGGAGAAGGGGAATCAAGACCCCAGCTTGTAACAGCCACGCTCCCAGGATTCGAGGGGGCTCGACAAGTTCCAGCACTTGAAATAACTGATGGTATTCTGCTGGTGTGGTACTCGGTGTTAATCAGCAGCTAATTATTGTGTCAGCTCTTTGGGCGGGGGGGTGGCCGGTGTGTGGATTCCTTTCCTTTAACCACCTCTCCTGCTTATGGGCAGGAGTCTCCCAGCAGTCCAACCCTCCGCCACTTCAGACTTGGACTTTCAGGTGCTTTCCACCCTTGTTGCTTGTACTGGTGCTAAGGCACTGGTAGGATGGAGTGAGCAAGTCTCCAGGCTCCCATCCTGACTTCCAGGGGGGTGCCAGTGTCTCTGAGCAGAGAGGAGACACATGCAGCCTAGGCTTGACGTGGCTGTGCTGACTTGTCTGAGTTCACTGCCCTCTGAGCTGGGCGTCGCTGGGGACTCGTGGGCACACTCCAGGACAGCATGTCTCGATTTTTGCTTCATGTTCTGCTCTCTCCATGCTTTTAGCAACATTCCTGCAGAAAAGGAGCAGGCAGAGCTCTTTTCTCCAAGCCCACTAGCACCTTTTATGTAGTGCAGAGGAATGTGGACATTGTATATTTTGTGCCCTGCTTTTTCAGCATCTTGTCCTGCTTTGTTTTCTCTTGGAAGAGCTTGCACTGGGGAAAACCTCACAGGTAGTCTTCTAGATACCTGGGGGGTTGGACTCAGTAATCCCTTTGGTCCCTTTCAACCTCTACCATCCTGTGATACTTGTTCCAGAAGAGCCACTGCTGTGCTTTCAGTGAGTTGTGTGTCATGATGCAGGTGTACAGGCAGAGATTGCTACAGGACTTGGGAAGTGAGCAGGGGCAAGTAAGACCATAAGGACAAGAAATCTCTGCCAAATGCTGTTAAACATATTGCCTTTGGTTTTTCTTTCTGTCTGTTATTGTCAGGGCCATAATCTGTGCAGTTTCAGAATAGCTGCTGTCCTCAGGGTGCTCCTTGGAGCCAGAGGTGCTTCCAAGGGATGAGTTTTTCAGCTCAGCCTTTGGCTTTAGCTTGTTCCCTCTGGCCTTTGAGGTGTGAGGTTATCTATGCATAAGGTGTGTGGAGTGTAGCATGGAGCAGCCTGAAGCTGTAATTGATAGTACAAGCCCAAACCTGTGGTTTTTGTGACTCTGTGTGTGCAAACCCCACTAGACTGGGCAGGAAGGAGTATCTGATGGGCTCCCCTTGCCCTGTAGCTGTACCCACTGGGATCATCTCAGTATGGTGTGTCTATTTTTAGGGTTTGGGTTGCTTGTTTGTTTGGGGTTTTTCCCCCCTGTGAACTGCAGTAGGAGTGTGCTTTGCTTAGCAGCAGCACAGGCACTGCATTGTAATGGGTGCTCTGATGGAGGTCATCGATGTGACTAACCTCTCCTATTCAATCATGAAAACAGCCTTGCTCTGCTCTAATTATGCTACACCATGTCAAAAAGATACTCTTCAGCTGTTACCAAATTCACCAGAGCCTGAACCAGGATAGTTATTGGAAGAAAACAATGGGAGTCTGATTAGTCACAGACTGACAGGAGGGAGGGGAGGCAAGGCTTGCAAACGCACTTGGGCATTTATGCTAGTGAGACTGTGTGTGTGTGCAAGTGAGCAAGAAGGAAGAGCTTCAGGCATGTTTTCTGTTTACTTGCATAGAAGAGGGAAATGCTTTTCATGGAGTTCTGTGTGAACCTTGTTGATAATGAACCTACCAGTAGGGAGGTAAAAACCATTGTGGAGTTCTTGCCTTCCTATTTGGGACTGAATTCCATTTACAGGAGGCCCTGGAGTGCATGGCAGCACCTGGCACCTCTGTGGATATGCTGAGTCTCCTTTATGGTCTATAAAAGCTCTCCCTGGATTCACTGTGCTCATGACTATTCATGCTCTGTTTCCTGGGTTTGCCTGACTGTGGGAGCAGGAGAGTTCCCTGGAGAAGAGGAGACTCAGGGCAGACCTCATTGCTCTCTACAACTACCTGAAAGGAGGTTGTAAGCAGGTGGGGTTGGTCTCTTCTGTCAGACACTTGGAGACAAAACAAGAGGGCACAGCCTCAAGCTGTGCCAGGGCAGGTTCAGGCTGGGTGTTAGGAGAAAATTCTTCACAGAGAGAGTGATTGGCATTGGAATGGGCTGCCCAGGGAGGTGGTGGAGTCACCATCCCTGGAGGTGTTTAAGAGGAGGCTGGATGAGGCACTTAGTGCCAGGGTTTAGTTAGTGAGAAGGGTTAGGTGACAGGTTGGGTTCAGTGATCCTAGAGGTCTTTTGCAACCTGGTTAGTTCTGTTGTTCAGAAGAATAGAGTCCCACAGGTGCTGTGCTTGGCCCTGCCTGCCAGCAGATGGAGAAGAACCTGCCCGGCAGGTGTCTGAGCAACCAAGTGTCAGCATAATGCTTGCAGACAGGCACACTGCAGCTTTAGATGCCAGCTCCAGAGCCAGGCAAGCTCTGGTTTGTTTGGCTTTGGGGTTGATTTTTCCGAGGTGAAGACGACTCTGTGAGTTGCTTTGAAGTGAACAGAAACTGAAGGGCTTTGGTTTTTTGCTGGCCAGTATGCTGCCCCAGCCCTCTCCAAGTGCTTGGTGGTAGCTGTGTGGCCTCCAAGAAACCTGCTCTGCAGAAGGCAACTTCTCTGCTGGTTCAGCGTTGAGATATGGCCTGAGGTGCTCTGGTGTGATAGCTGTGGTCTCAGGATGGTCAGAAATGTTGCTTGAGACTCAAAGTGATGGGAAAGTGCAGAGGTCTAGGTGGGAAGCAGGAGTTGTGTCTCCTGTGCAGTGTGCTTTAAACCAGCAAGTTTAAGGCTAGGGGATAAACTTCACTGAGTTTCCAGAGGCAGTGTTCTTGCAGTGATCTTCAAACTTTTTCCTCTGCAGGCAACACTGACAAAATTGTGTTGTTTTTTTTCTTTATTTTTGGTCAAAACCTTGCTACTTTCTGCTGTAATGACCCTTTGGCTGTGACTCATAATGCACTGAATATTTCCAGAATCAATATTTACCTGTACCACTCTTAATTCAAACCTGATGCATTGCAGGGGAGAGGAGAAAAGAGAGAAGAAGGGAAAAAAAACCCAACCAACATCCCCCCAAACCCCAACAAAACCTTTCACATTTGTTTTTAATTTGTTCCCAGATAATTGGATTCCTAAGACCATAGACTATGGAGAAAAACAGCTACCAAACAGCTGAGTCCACCTCTAACAAAAGCCAGAACTCAAGCCCAAGTTAAACATTAAGCTGCCTGGTCACACGCACAAAGCCCTCATTATGCTGATAATGCTCAAAGCATGTTCATAGAATGGCTTAGGTTGGAAAGGACCTCAAAGCTCATCCAGTTCCAACCCCCTGCCATGGGCAGGGACACCTCCCATTCCCCCAGATTGCTGCAGGCCTGGTCCAGCCTGGCCTTGAACACCTCCAGGGAGGGAGCAGCCACAGCCTCCCTGGGCAGCCTGTGCCAGTGTCTCACCACCCTCACTGCAGAGAATTTCTTCCTAGCTGCCACTCTCAATCTTCCCTCTTCCAGCTTTAATCTGTTCCCTCCCATCCTATCACTACAGGCCCTTGTCAAAAGCCCCTCCTCAGCTCTCCTGTAGCCCCCTCCAGGTGCTGGAAGGCTGCTCTAAGGACTCCCTGCAGTCTTTTCTTGGCCAGGCTGAACAGTCCCAATTCTCTCAGCCTGTGCCTACAGGGGAGTCTCTCCAGCCCCCTGGTCAGCCTTGTGGGCTGCCAGTGACCATTGCTGGCTCCTGGGCAGTTTGTCACTAACTGACACCCCCCAGTCCTTCTCCTCCAGGCTGATCTCGAGCCACTCCTTGCCCAGGCTGGATTTGTGTTTGGGATTGCCCCCACCCAGATGCAGGACCCTGCTCTTGGTTATGTTGAACTTCATGAGGATGACTTGGACCCACCTCTGGCTTGTCCCAAGTCTCTCTGGGTGTATCCCTCCCCTCCAGCACATCAGCTGGCCCACACAGCTTGGTGTGATCTGCAAACCTGCTGAGGGTGTCACTGGCAGAGGTGTTAAAGCAGCTCTGGCCCCACCACTGACCCCCGAGGGACACCACTTGTCACTGGCCTGCACAGGAGCGTATGAATGGAGAGTTTCTCAGCAGTGTTTCCCCAGCTCTTTCATCATTGTTTCCCCAAGTATTTACCTGAGCCCTGGCAAGCACTGCGTGCTCTGAAACGCCTTCCATGCAGCTGGAAATAGCAACCATTGTACACCTATGGGTTCTTGCTCTTGTTTGTGTGGAAAAGGAAAAGAAACAGGAGGAATCCTGTTTGTCTGCAGTGCCACAAAGACTTGCAACAAACAGGTTCTGAAAACATCCTGCAGAGTTTCCACAATTAGCTTAATGTATGCCATAAAAGCCAGCAGTGACCACCAAGAGCTCCTACAATGAGCTGGATCCAGAGGAGTGCCTGGGAGCTTGTCAACACACAGCCTGGCTGGCTTAAGAAGAAAATGAAAGGGCGTGGGGTGTGTTGCAGCATCAGCTGCAGTGCTGCAGCTTGTGAGAGGGAGGCACGGACCTGATGTACCTGCTTGTTCCTGCAGAAGGCTTTCCTCACCGGCTGCTGCAAGGAGGTAACAGCCCACACGCTTCAGCAGCTGTGTCCGGCTCTGGAGCCCTCAGTGCAGGCAGGACATGGGCCTGATGGAGCAGGGCCAGAGGAGGGTCACAAAGGTGATCAGAGGGCTGGAGCACCTCTGCTGTGAGGACAGGCTGAGGGAGCTGGAGGTGTGCAGCCTGGAGAAGTGAAGGCCTTGGGCAGAGCTAATAGCAGCTTGCCTGTACCTGAAGGGGGTACAGGAAGCTGCAGAAGGACTGTGTGCAAAGGTCTGCAGGCCATGGTTTGAAATGAGAGCAGAGCAGGCTGAGATTGGATGTGAGGAACAGGTTCTGCACCATGAGGGTGCTGGAACACTGCAACAGGTTGCCCAGGGGAGGTAGTTGAGGCTCCATCCCTGCGTACATTCAAGGTGAGGCTGGAGAAGGCTGTGAGCAAGCTGCTGTAGTGCAGGATGTCCCTGCTGACTGCAGGGGGGTTGGACTGGATGAGCTTTGGAGGTCCCTTCCTACCCAACCCATTCTATGATTCCCTCCATGCTGCTGTGTGTAACGGGTGCATGCCATGGAGTATTTTGTAGCAAGCATAGAAGCTCTGCTTGGAGTGCAGATAGCAGACAGAGACTGACTTCAGCACACAGCATAGCGCTCACAGGGGGGTTCTTTATGTGTTACTGGAGGCAGTGAAGGGGACAGCAGGTATTTGGGAGTGTTCCAAGTTGTCTTCTTCACCAGGAGAAGGTTTGTTAAGGGAGTTTGGGATTTGTTTGGTGCACTTCTTTTTATTTCCAGGGTGTGAATGTCAGGTCGAGTGTTCCTGGATGGAGCAAGGATTGGTGCAGCTGGAAACAGCTATGAAACAACATCAGTTTGGCACTGCCCAGCCATGCATTCTCCCCCTCTTATTTGACTTAAAGCTCAGTCCTAACCAGCTCCCAGGGTCTTGCTGATGCTGTAGTTGCAGCCTCTGCCAGGAGGGGTCTGCTCTGCCTGCCCTCTGTTCTGTGTTGTCTTCACTCTAGGGCTGATCCAGGGCTGTCCGGTTGCACGGTGATCTGCATCGTGGAAACGAGCCAGGCTGGAACTGCTTTCATCTGAAAAAAATGAGCCCGAGGGAAGACCTTCTGGCTCTCTGCAGCTCCCTGAAAGGAGGAGGCAGCCAAGCGGGGCTTGGTCTCTCCTCCCAAAGCAGCGGTGATAGGACAGGAGGAAATGCCCTCAGGCTGTGCCAGGAAAAGTTCAGGCTGGACATGAGGAACAGCTTCTTCCCCAAAAGGGTTGTCAAGCCCCGGAACAGGCTGCCCGGGGCAGCGCTGGAGGCATTACCTCTGAGGAGATTTACCGGCTGTGTGGGTGCGGTGCTGAGGGACACGCTCCAGTGGTGCCCTGGCACTGTGGGTTGGTGGTCGGAGCTGATGATGATCTTAACTGGATTGGCTGGGACAGACTTTAGGGTTCTGTTCTGTGGTGCGTCAGATTATAGCCTTGCATTCGCTTTTGTGCTAAAATAGGCATTTGTGACAGCCCTCCTGCTCAAAGGAGCTCGGCTGCTGCGTTTGGGCTGCTGGTGAGCTGAATCACAGCGAAGGTGCAGGGGCACCCTTGTGCCTCTGGAGGAGCTTTCAGCCTGTTTCCTGGCAGGTCTTTATTTGTAGATACCAAGCCAGAAGCATGTGGCAGAAAAACAGGTGGAGTCAATCCTAGCTCCTTGAAGTCCGTGGAGCAATAAAAGTATCTTCCTGTTATGGAAAGGTTTTTCTTGTAGGAGTTGTTGAGGAACAGAGTGTCTGGTTTGTGCTGAGGGCTGCTTTCCCCTCTCTGTGTTTGGGCAGCGAGGGAAACCGCTCAGTACTCAGCGCTGCTTCTGCTGGGATGTTTTTCACTGCGATGTTTTGCAGCTCTGTTTTCACGCACAGAGGTGTTCCAGTGTGCTGGGTGCTTGTTCCGTTGGCATAGGAAATGCAGATCCTGCTGCTCTGAAGGTGAAAGCAGAGGATAAGTGATGGAAACTGGTGACACATGGTTCAGATCTGAGTGATTTCTTCCTTGCTGCCACGTTGTGTTCCATAGACTACAAAAGCCCAACAAACCACACGTGCAGAGTTCATACACAGAATAACTCCAGTCAAAGGATCTGTGCCTCCTTTGATTGTGTTAATGTGGAACCAGCAAGTGCAAGAGCAGCATGAAATTACAATCCTTGTGATATCTCTAGCTTCCTCTGTCCCCTGTGGCAGATGCTTGACTCTGGGCAGGTGGCTTTTGACTCCAATGAAGATGGAGGACTCAAGCCTTGCATTTTCAAAGTGATGCTGAAGATGCTTCTGAAATTAGCTGCTATAGATCTACTTGGTGACCTTAGTCAGTAGGTCAAGGATCTGCCTTGATATACAGAGGCTTACAAAAGGGGCTTGCTTAGCTCAGGGGTGGGATGGTTAAGGGGGAATGACTCTAAACCCATGCTTTGTTTCCACAATATTTTGCCAGCAAACAGTCAAAGTTTAGTGGCCATGAGGATAGGAACCTCCATGGCCTGGTGATCACAGCCCTGAGAGCCTGGAGCCCTCTCTTTGTCCTCTTTGCTCTGTATTTGAAGGGAGGCTGTAGCCAGGAGGGGTTGGTCTCTTCTTCCAGGTAACCAGCAGCAGAACAAGGGGACACAGTCTCAAGTTGTGCCAGGGCAGGTCTAGGCTGGATGTTAGGAGGAAGTTGTTGGCAGAGAGAGTGATTGGCATTGGAATGGGCTGCCCAGGGAGGTGGTGGAGTCATCATCCCTGGAGGTGTGGAAGCAAAGCCTGGATGAGGCACTTGGTGCCATGATCTGGTTGATTGAGTAGGGCTGGGTGCTAGGTTGGACTGGATGATCTTGAAGGTCTCTTCCAACGTGATTGATTCTCTGATCTGTTTGGGGATCTTAAAGGTAAAATCCTGACAGTTATTTTAAACTTTTGTTTCTTGGAAATACAAATTGGTCATATTAAAGAAACCCCAGGGTCTTCTTTTAAGGTTAGTCCTGTACAAAGAAGAAAAAGACCTGATGTTTGATTCATATCAGGAATTCTGAATCCAGAAATTCCTCCTTTTTAATAGCCAAGCTGGAGAAGATTCTGTCAGGTTTCTGGTGGTGCTGGCTAGGATTGTGCTAGCATGCAGTGAGCAGCATCTGGTGCAGATACATGAGGGGTTTTTGACTGCTTGGTTTGCTTAGCTTTCAGACAGTACATTTTAAAGTAAACCCCAACAGTTAGAGGATTGCTTGGGAGAGGAAAATCAGTTAAGAGGCCTGTTTAACCTGCGAGGTGGAACGTCCAGTAGATTTTTATGATCTCTAAGGGCTCATTGGGTGATACAGCAAAGGAGCCTATCCTGAGTATGAAAATGGTAGATGGCAAACGTCTGCCAGAAGTGGTTCTTGGAAAAGAACCTTTCCAATTTCTCAAGAAAAGAAGAAATGTCAAAGGGAAAATAGAGGAAAAAAAGGTAAACAAAGCAAAGCCTTTAGGTGGAAATTGAGCTCTCCTCTGCACCCTTGTTACTGCCATAGAGCATGTATGTGGTGCCTGCCTGATGATCCACTCAGGCTATAACGTGGTCAGGAGTTCGCTGTCGTCTTCTGAGAGCTTTGATGTCAGCTTTCTGAATAGGCAAAGCCACTCTGTAGTAAGCTGAATACTTGATCTGCACAATGCCTTGAATTTTAATGTTGTTGACTTGTTTCAAAGAGCAAAAAAGCAGTGCTCTTCAACCAGCCTCTGGATACCGAGAGGAACAAAGAGCTGGCATGTGAAAGGTTGGTGTGAGAGAACTAAGGATTTCTCTTTGTTTGTCTTTCTCCTAACAGATTTATACTGATTGGGCTAATCACTATCTAGCAAAATCTGGCCACAAGAGATTGATAAAGGACCTACAGCAAGATGTGACTGATGGAGTCTTGTTAGCTGAAATAATCCAGGTTGTAGGTGAGTGCCTTTCTCTTTTTGTTCCAGGTGTCCATCACCTCGCTCAGAAATCCACTGCCTTTATCTTCCACAGAAAGATTGGGGGGGGAAATCCATCAAACTGCATGGAATTATCTAGATAATTTTCCCTCAGGGACTGCTAATTAATTCGGTAAAGTCTTGTCTTAAAGCATAGTGGAAAAATATTTGATGTTGCTGCTGAGATCTCCTGACACAGCAGTATCACCTCACTGAACGTTTCAAAAGCCACTGATGGGGCTGGCTTGCAATGCTAGGACATTGTTAGCCTTCACTGTCTCCATTTCTGATACCTTTAGGGGCTTGCTCTGAACATAATTCACAGTGATACCAGCCTGCTGTGGTGAACCTTCTGCCTCCAGTTGGATTTGCAAATCCCATCTCTGCAGCAGGAGAGGAGAAGGGCTGTGAGTCTGATGTGGCTGAAACTAGGAATTTCATAATGAGGTTTCCAATGAGGAAAACCATCTATCATTAGGACAAATCACATGGAAAGCCTTCATTTCCCTCAGTTTGCACTAATATTCCCTCCATAATGAAGGTTCTGAACAATTTTCTTCGCTGGCTACATATTGTCTCTCTTCCCTTGGGCTTGGATCCTTCATTAGTTCCTTCAGAGGCTCATCCATCTGGTCCTTTGGATGCCACAAAACACATGCATGGGCCAATGGAGATTGATGGCATGGGAAAGCCTGCTAATGGGAATTAGGACAACTATTGTTAGAAGCAAACTGACAGATTTGAGATGCAAATTAAGAAGAGAGCAGCGAAGTAACAAAACATCAGCGCATGCATATTTATGTGCGTGTGAGATGCTGCAGAGCAGCTAGTTCCTTGAGTTGAGGTACAAATCTGCAAGCCCTGCTCTCAGATGAAGTCGTGAGGCATCCTTCCAACGACTTCACTGGAGCTGCCCTGGGATGCATTGAAAAAGATTGTCTCTGTGTTGTAGAGCAGCGTTTTGTCTCAGCAGCATCCTGCGGAGCTGCCAGCCACCCACAGATGTGTAAACCTAAGCCCTCTGTGTGCAGGTATTCACTACGAGCAGCACTTCAGCCCCTCTGTGTTAACTTCTGTGTCTTGAGAGGGGAAAAACATGGAAACCCAAGAACAGTTAGGTGTGGATTCCTTTGGTTCATATCTAGCTTAACATTCTTTGTGGGAAACTCTGCCTGAGAGCAGCTGTGTAGGAGCACCACCAGCAAAACGCAAACCTCCTGCTACCATTTCCATGTGTCTGGTTGAGTGCTGACCTGTGAAAACTCTTGCAGAATTCAAATGGCTCCCTGAAAAGTAGCCCAGGAATGACGTTGCTTATCGTGCCTTGCTCCCCTTCACCTCTGCATTTTCTTCAGCCATTCTGGGACCTACCTTTTTGTCTAACATTTGAGGTCTGCAAGCTTTCCAAAGCTGAAGTCCAGGGTGAAGGATTTGCTTTCAAGGGGCTTAATTTTCAGGTATTGGTTTCCATGCAAAGGAAAGTTCATATTTAAACGTTCTCAATTGAATCCTCCAAATTAACAGTGAAGAAAAGGTCATTTGTATCTGCTGTGTACGGCCTCAGGCATGCTGCATCTCATTGTCACAGAGCTGGTGAGAACTTTCACACCCAGAAGCAGCTTTAAGTGTAGCCTGCGACGTGCAGGCGTTTCTCCCGACCAGGAGGGGCTCACGCTAAGAAGCTTCTCAACGCAGTTCAGGAGAGGGCTTTTTTCTCTTTCATCTTGTGATGTGCTGCGTGCAAAAGCTGCCGTGGAGATCCAGCCTCCTTTTTGTCGTGGCCTAGAGTATCTGGAGATGATCCAAAGGCATCAACGTTGATTCAGGTTTAATTATTAGCAATACGATTTTTGTGTTCACCGTCTGAGATTTACATCGCAGATGTTGAATCTTGAAATACTACTTAATATCCAAAGCTGGGCAAAGAACAAACGTAGGGGGGTTGGTGCTTTGTTGTTGTTGGATTTTTGGTTGTTTTCTCTTGTGAGGACTCCAGGAGAGTTGATGATTGTGCAGAGACAGCCATTGCAATCCTTTCTGCTTGCCTTGCTGAAGTGAAACAGCTGAGTGTTTAAGCAAAGCAAATGTTAGACTTGGTAATAATGATGTAGCTCTGCAGACTTGCAGTCAGTCTGGCAATAACCCCCCTGTGTTTCACATTTCTCTGGGTATGAACTTCCATCCTGGTCAAGGCTGAGATGGAGTTTGAAGCCTGTGTGGTTGCTTAGGGCTTCCAAAGGACGCTAAAAGGTGCAGTATGCAAAGAGCGTTCACCAGTAGCTGTGTGAGTTGCCTGCTTATCTGCAGCAGAAAGCTGTGCTTCTGCAGCTGTGAAGCTGGACACGTATCCAGGGTCCCCCAGCGTTCAGGCACTTGTGCTGGGAACTGCACCACCTTGCTGCCTGTGGGCACACCACCTTGTCTCATTCACTGCTGTCCCTGTCTTCCCAAGCATCTCCACAAGGCAGGCAAATCGCCTTGTACCTGCCGCAAACAGAGTTCCTTGGAAGCAGGTGGAAGGGCCAGAGATGGGGTCCAGCTTGTGGCCAAGGAAACAATTTGCCTGGTGAGTTAGGGAGATCCCTGCAAAGTGCCAGATGTTTCTGTGGGCTGCTCTGATGCAGTGAGTTACACTTCACCTCAGCTGCCAGTTTGCCCCCGCCCCAGCTTTCCCAGTGGCTCTCTGTTCTGCCTGCTTCTTTGTGGAAGGGGAGGAATGATAATTGTATTAATCTAGTGAAAGCAGTAGCCAAGAGCCATGGGTGAGTTGGGAGCAGACTGGAAGGAGAAGAGGTAGGGCATAAACTTGCCCAGGGGCAAGCAGAAATAGCACCTGTGCGCCAGGAACTGCAGTTCTAGTGACTCTTCTGATTGCCACCAACTCTTTCTAGTCCTCTAGGTCTGAGGTTTCTGGTCACTGAGGGTCTGTGTGATAGGCAGCAGAGTAAAAGGAGGTGGTTAGCCTTTGGGAACTGACAAAGAATCATCAACTGGTAAACAAGGAACTGCAGGGACACCAGAGGGAGGGAAATGTTGCCTTGGTTTAGCACAGCTTTTGAGGGTCCAGTACTGAAACTGAGCAAAGACTCTAAGGCAAACCTTCAACCACCTCAACAGCTTCATTCTTCCACTTGGGGTGAAACTCCTATCTCGATCTGCAAGTAGGGCTTGTGTGTAAGCCATGGAGAAGAAGCTTGAGAAGTGTTCCCATGATTTGTGCACTAAGAAAATCAAGCCCAACTCATAAATAGAAGTTACCGATCATAAACTTCCCCTCCAGATTTGAAACTTAGGTTCACTCCAGCAGCCAGTCCCTGCCCTGCAAACCGACACAGTGTACACTTTTCCATCTAGCAGTGACTCAGCTTCCAGAGTTTGAATCTTTTCTGTAGGTTAAAAGAGTCACTGTACAAGATGCTGTCAGAGCAGTTGTCTTCCTTCCCCAGCTGTCTCTGGAGGCATGACCCACTAGAAAACTCCAGCTGCCTTTTTTTTCCTGTTGGCTGGGTCTCAGTGTTTCACACACTCTGACTGGACAACTACGGTCTGCAGCCTTTTGCTTTAGCTAGCAGCAGCAGCAAGTGCTCTGCAAATAGCTGGAATAAATGTTCTGGCTGTAGGTGGTTGATTTTTTTTGCTTTATTTCCTCTTTTCTTTTCCACTTTTCAGCAAATGAAAAGATTGAAGACATCAATGGCTGCCCAAAAAACAGGTCTCAAATGGTAAGTAGCAAAGTGGTCTGTGTTTGTCTGTACGTGAGTCCATACTGTCTGACTTCAGTGCCTGGGACTTTGAATTACTGATTTTAGTTGGTGTTTCACAGTAGTGAGAGCAAAGGAATAATCTGGAGGGCATTAAGATTGCAGTCCTTGCCCTGGTGTAGTTGAGTGAGGCCTCATCATTGCTCACACCCTTAACCTTGCTCAGTATTTTGCTTACTGGTGTTTTCTGTTTCCAAAGTATCCCAGTGTGAAACAGGAGCACACGCAAATATAATGTTGCTCCTCTGGGTAGACAGCAGCATTGCAAAAGCAACATTAGCTGTTTCTTTTAAAGATAACCTCCTTGGAGAAGAGACAAAATAAATGAACAAAACACTGAAAACAAAATTGTAATGTGAAGGTACTCACAGGATGGTAGGGGTTAGAAGGGACCCAAAGTGATCATCGAGTCCAACCCCCCTGCCAGAGCAGGACTGTACAGTCTGTCTTAGGTCACAGTGTGTTGTATGTGTGCACCTTGGGTTTGGCTGCTGGGTTTCAATTCCTAAAAGAAACGTGTTGGGCTTTTTGTTGTGTTTTGGTTTGGGGTTTTTTTGTGTGTGTATAAAGTATAAAACTGAAGGATCAAAACTTGGTGCAGTGAAATGAAAAGCAGGTAGTAGTACCTCATGAGTATGTCTGCTGTGAGCATTGCTGAAGCTAGAATTGTAGGCAGGACTTTATTAAGAGTGCAAAGAAGAAACTGATTCTTTTAAATGCATCCTGGGAGCAGAGTGTTTAAAATCTGGGATACTTTTAGAGAAGGTTATTATGGGTTTAAGCTGGAAGAGGGGAGATTTAAACTGGATGTTAGGAAAGGGTTCTTTACAGTGAGGGTGGCAAGACACTGGCACAGGTTGCCCAGGAAGGTGTTCAAGGTC
Source organism: Pogoniulus pusillus (assembly GCF_015220805.1). Lineage (NCBI taxonomy): Eukaryota > Metazoa > Chordata > Aves > Piciformes > Lybiidae > Pogoniulus > Pogoniulus pusillus. The sequence goes on from NC_087287.1 coordinate 1,801,921, forward strand.
AGGTTGGATGAGTCCTTGAGTGCCCTGTTCTAGTGGGAGGTGTCCCTGCCTATGGCAGAGGATTGGAACTGAATCAGCTCTGAGATCCCTTCCAACCTAAACCATTCTATGATTTCCTTCTGTATCTAGAGGGAAAAAAAATCATTTTACAATAGAAATTCTACAATCTCCCCTCTGCATGGCAAATGCTGGCCTGGGAAGGTGTGAAGCTATTTTCATGGTTTTCACTTTTATGACTGTTCCCAACTGGCCCTACCTCCATGGCTGCAGCTTCAGCACAACCTTAAGCAAAGGATTTAAAGCTTTGATGAGAGTTTGCCATCCTCAGTCAGAAGCCACTCTGCAGCAGGCTGCTTGGTTTGGGCTTTTTGTTGTTTTCTTGGAAGGCAGCAGCCTTGCTGGAAGCCCTGGAGCAGGCCCTCTGTAAATGCAAACCATCCGAAAGATTTATCGTGGCTGCTTTTTACTGCTTTGAAGGGGTTGGTTGCTATTCTTGCTGTAGCCACAGCAGCTGTCTGGAGTACAAATAATTGAGGAAACCTTGACAATTACTATAATTTAATGTTCCACAAGTGCATCATAAGAACTGAATTTCATTCAGGACTGCAGTCTGTAACAAATTCCAGGACATTGTAGCTCAAGTCACCAAGTCATTACTCTCCATGGAGCAGCAGTGTTCTGTTGGGCAGTCAGCTGCCTGCTGTAGGTTGTTTATAGAAGGCAGAGCTGGTTACAACCAGAGGCATGCAGGGGCATCTGCTGCGTCAGGAATTGTCAGCAGTCATGGAAAGAAATGTTGCTCTGCCCTGCCTCCTCTGAAGCTCTGATTTTATCCTGGCTCCTCATTCAGGAGGGGGCAGTGAGTGGCTCCGTGTCCCCAGCTCTTCGGTCAGAGCTCAGCATCCCCAGCGGTGTTCTTCACCTGGAAAAAGCAAGGCTTCTGCTCGCTTTAAGTGCACAGGCTCACAGAGCTCTTTAGCACCTTGCATTTACTAGGGCAAGAACGTATGTTCTGGGTCATAAGTGCTTGGTCAAGGGTTGGGCTGGATGATCTCTGAGGTCTCTTCCAGTCAGATAGATTCTGTGATTCTGTATCTGGGTGATAGGCTGGACTTGGACTATCTTGGACGTCTCTTCCAACCCAGTTGATTCTATGATCTTTGTAGAGGTGATGCTCACAAAGTTGCTTGCAGTGTTTTAAGGGCACAACCCTTATCCAGACCTCCTGCCCTTTGGACAGTATCAGTGTTTGTTGAGGTACAGCCATCTTCATCCTTTGCATTTTGTTGTGCATTCCTCTCACTGTAGCTTAACAGCCATTCTCCAGAGCATGGGAACTGGTGCTTATGTCTGGTGCTTCTGGTTCAGAGGCAGGAGAGGCAAGGCCACCCAGCTCAACACTCAACCAGGTGGTGTCTAGTTTTATTTTCTCAATTACAGGTGTCCACGTCTGTGCTGTGGTATCTGTAAAGTGGGTACCACAGATGAGTGGATTTGAGGGAGAAGGGAAAAAAGGCACCATAAGTAAAAGATTTCTCTCTTCTCATTAAATAGAAATACAGAAGAGTTTAGAAGGAAGCCTTCTCCCATCACCTTTCGCTCTGTGGGCAGTTGTGTTGTTTGTAGGCTCCCAGAGCCCTGAGCAGAGACACATGTGAGCTGTGCTGTGAGGAGCCAGCTCGTGTCCAGCCAGATGTATCAGCTTAGAAAGCCGGAGCAAATCTGCCCTTCCAAACCCATTAAAAGGGGCTTTGAAAGCAAGCGTGTTTGCTTCCATGTGGCACAGTCCTTGGCCAGCAGAGCCTGCCAAACCTTAGCTCAGCACAGAGCCAGATCAGGTCTCTTTTGCCTTGCTGTACCCATTCCTGCAGTGCTGGAGAGCATCATCGAAATCTGCCCAAATGGAGTGCTAGAGACAGCTTGGGTCTGTCAGGCTCAGATCCAGTGCTAATAAGCCTTGTCAAATTAAGTTTAGTATTGCAGAACCATGTGGGACCACCAGTGCTTATTAATCGAGTCCTCATGCCAGAAATGAGATGACAGTGATCCCCACTGCCTCCATGAAAAATCTCCTAGGTGAGAACCTTCCCCTCCTCCTCATCTTCTCTAGGTTGCTCTGCTGTGGGGAGTATCCCAGTCTTCCTTTGCTCCAGGTAAGAGCTGGCTGGCTTTTCCATCATCTATCACAGGCTATTCTATATCTTGTCCTCTACCCAAAACCCATTCCAGGGACTTTTCCTTTCCCAGCCTCTCTAGATTTTCCTCCAAACAAAAGCTTGTAATTGAGCAGATCAGTTCCAGCTGGCGCGTGGGAAATCCTGTGGTTAATAGAGGATGAAGTTGTGTGGAGCTCAGGCTCTGCGACCAAGATGATTTGGAGATTGCCACCACAGCTGCTTTGGGAATTTTAGGATGAAATCCCAGCAAATATTGTTCTTGGTAACTGGGGGAAGAAAGGTAAAATAAGACCAATTTCCCCTCCTAAATGGTTGCTAAACCCCAGTAGGGCTTTCTGCTAACACTGTTTTGTTAAAGAAAAATCTCCCCTTTCCCCCCTTCCTTCCCCTTAAATCTCTGTTTCCTTCCTTCCCATTTCCCCCTTCCCATCCTTTTTGCTCACAGGTTTTGAAGGAAGCTTCACAGCAGTGTTTTAGCACAGTGTGGGAATTGAGCATTTTATGATCTTAAATATGATCATATACAAGGAGGGAAAGAGAGAGGTGGTTGTATTACTTACCACACCTGCATGATAAATTGCAGCAGATAAGGTAATGGTAAAGATTGGATGTTGTGAGATGAAGGCAGAGGATAAGATGTTTGAAAGATCAGAGCATTGAAGTGGAGAATCAGATGAAGGAAACAGCAGATCCATATCAGCTAGAGCAGAAGTGACTGGGGAGAGAGGCTAGCAGAGTTAATACTCGGAGGCAAAGAAGAGAGGAGATACTTGCCAATGGAGAGAGTCATTGGCAGACACAGGTGGCAGTGGAAACACAGCCGGAGATGGGACTGGAAGAAGGGGTAAAAAGCAGCAGCTGGAAGATGTTTTATAGGAGAGGTAGATTGCCACCTTGAATGTTGAGGTAGGGAATGCTGACAGTGGGAGGAGGTAGGACGCAGCCTTATAAATGCACTTAAGAAAAAGCTTTGAGAAGAGCCTAAGGGAAAAAAACAGGAGCTGAATTTTTTCCAGGTTTCAAAATAAGATAGAAGAGCTGTAATGACAGATGAGGACACTCCAGGGAGAACTGAAGTGAGGTGTCTGAGCAGTGAGAGAGTGTTGCCCTTCCTGCTGCAGCCTGCTGGAGTGGAGCAGCAGCCAAGCTGTCGGTGCTGAAGGGAGGAGGCTACTCTGTGCATGGAGCCACCAACCTCTTCCGTCTTTCCATCCTAAGCCTGGGGAAGTTGTAGGACAGCTGGGACAAGGATTTGGAGCCACAGAGAGACATAGAGGCTGAAGCAACACCACAGTTCCTCCTACAAACAGAGGAGCAAAGAGCTGTGGTTCCCTGCGGGCATGTGGCTGGGTTTGGGTGTTTTTAAGGATGACGACTTTGGGTATACAAAGAATCTTGTACTGCAGCGTGGGTCAGAGTCCATGGAAGTCGAGGTGAAGGCCATGTTTTCAGTATAGAATCACAGAATTAACCAGGTTGGAAGAGACCTCTAAGATCATCAAGTCCAACCTATCACCTAACCCTTCTAATTAACTAACCTATGGCACTAAGTGCCTCATCCAGCCTCCTCTTCAACACCTGCAGGGATGGCGACTCCACCACCTCCCCGAGCAGCCCATTCCAATGCCAATCACTCTTTCCATGAAGAATTTCTTTCTGATGTCCAGCCTAAATTTGCCCTGATACAGTTTGAGGCTGTGTCCTCTTGTTCTGTCATAGCTTCACCTGCAGGGGAAACCTTACTCCAGTGATAGCAGTGTGATGATTGTTTTACCACTTGTATTCTGAAAAGGAGCTGTTCTGTAACCTATGTGACACCCAAAGGACAATTTTCCAGCCTGGTCAGCCCCCTGGTTTTCAAGTGAGCTTTAATTCAGTTATTAGAGCTTGAACATGCACTTCTCAGGGTGACCCTTACCAACTCTTGGTTTTTTCTTGTCCTTGGTGAAGAGCATGAATTGTTGAAATCTTCCTTATTGTTTGTGTGTATGGCACATGCCAGAGGTACTTCCATGTCCTTTGTCTCAAAGAACACCTTAATGACTTGAAATAACAGATGTGCTGTGGCCTATACTTGAAGAATAGAGCTGGGTACCTGTTAAGCAGCTGACTGTCAGGAATAACACCCAGCATCACCTGAGCAGCTAACTGCGTGAGTGCTGTATGCAGGGAGGGGTGAGCCGGTGTGTTTTGCACAGAGGACTAAAAGTGGCTGCTGCATTAAAGAAATGCTGCAGAATAAATCAGAGCTCTTCAGTTGCTTGCATTTTTCTCATGAAAAAGAATCCTGTCTTTGCTCTTCAAGAGCAGGCAGCCACTTTAACCTGCTCCTGGAAAGATCTGGAGCATTTTATAGACCCAATGTTGTCTAATTGTTGCCATGGCTAGGTGCAGTGAGTCTGCAGGGCTGCTGCTCCAGCCCCTGCGTGGTGTCTGGCTGATCCTGTTCCATAGAGCCAACGAGGAGGATCCTGCTGCCTGGGCATGTGCTGCTAATTCAGGGGAGCAGCTCCGAGGGAAGATCAAAGGCATCAGGAGCATGCTTTTCCTCCGCAGATTCCTGGGGTGGGATTTTTGGGAACACCCCCCCGTGGTTAAATATAGCCATGCTTTTTCTACTGCTCCCACTGCCAGCTTGCTCCCAGTGAGCTACTGAAGGCCATTTCTCTGTCTTCTGCTAACCTTCCCCCTGCTTTGCCTGGCCAGTTTGTGTCTTACTGTCAGTGTATGTTGGGAAGTTTGAGTTTAATGTTGCTGTAGTAACAAATGGGTCTCTTTTGGCCCTAACCCCTGGTATGTTTCCTCAGAGCTGAAGGTTGGTTGGATGGGAAGACATTCCCCAGAGCCATGCCAGACTGCCCAGCAGCAGACACCAGTGTAGCACTCGGCCAAATGCTGAGTTTAGGAATGTTTAAAGCATTTTCTCTAAGCTTCCTGGGTTTCTGTTGGTCAAGTGTGATCCTGGATTGTCATGTAGACATGATTTACTGCAGAGGTGATCTGCCAAGTTGCTTCTGCTTGGATGTCCTTTCCCCTTGTTTTCTAATGCCTGTTGCTCCTAGATAAGATTTGGTTTACTGTCTCTGTTTTTTCGCAGAGATCCAGACTGTTGTTATGCTGTTTGCTTACCATTTGTGTGCTGTTACCAGTGAGACAGGCAGTGTAGGATCACAGGTTTCTGTGTTGCAGAGCTTGCAGTCTAAATACAACCACAAGCCACCCTCTCGCCTCCACCATCATCCTACCCAGAAAACAACATGACAAGCAGAGCTAGACTGGTTTGGGAAAGGCCAAGATACACAGCCCCCAGCCACAAGGCATGAGAAAGTGTCACTGAACAGGCACATGTCTCATTTCTGGAGGAAAAGGCTTCCAAAACTCCTCTGCCTGTGGAGAGGAGAGGCAAGGCAATGTGTGCTGATGTTCTGTCCGTTGGGTGGAAGGAGAGGGACTCCTTTGGAGACACTGCTAAGGGCCACCTGGCATTCCCATAAGGATTGTCTTCATTGTCTTCCCCCACCCCATATCTTTTCTTCCTGCATTTGATACTACCCCATTTGTTTTCCTCATTCCTTTTGCATAGCAGCAGAGCACCAAAACCCTCCTGCTTCTCACAGCCTTTAGCTGGGCATTGTAACTGCTGTGGCAAGGCAGCACATCAGTCCTTTAATACAGCAGAGCTGTGCTGGTCACTCAGCCTGCATTGGATCTGCAGTGAGTTTAGCAAGTCAGCAAGGACTACCCATGTAGTGCCAGGAGCGAGGGTACAAAGGAAGAGCTCGCTACCCAGAAGTAGGTCTTTATCCTGTGGGCACTCCATCCTGAAGAAGAGCTTAAGGAAAGATTAGGGACCTGGGAAGAGAAGCAAAAGGGAGCTACTTTGAGTTTCTATAACTGCACATCTAGAGCGAAGATGAGAGACTGCTTATCCTCCAGCTGCAGAAGGCTGGAGTTGTTCTGGGAACCAGGTGCCTTGTGCAGTGGCAGAAGTGGCCTGCTGGTGTTTGTTCTTGAAAAGGTGAACTTTGGTTTTCTGGCAAAGTCCCAGATCACCTCAGTAAAAGAGACACGTTAAAAGCTCAGGAGGGAGGAAAAGGTAGAGATTGACTGTGGTGCTGTACTGAATTGATTAATGGACCTTCAGACTGCACCCTGCTACAGGCTTTCAGATCTGCACGCTGCAGGAGATGTGTTCCGTGGTATCCGTCTGGGTTGGGAAGTATTTAGTGCCCTTAAACTAGGTATGAAGCTACTGCAAGATCTCTATTGTGATGGTAAGCTATGGGGGAAGCAAGTCCTGACTCAGCCAACCTCTCTGAAGACCACTTTGTTAGGTAGCATTTGAGTCCAGTCCCTATATAGCAGCTTTAGCCAGTAACAGTTAGACCTGCTGTGCAGAAGACCCTACCTTGTCAAAATTTGCTGTATCCTGTGGTTGGGATTTAAACCCAGCTGGCAATTAAGTGCTAGCAGCCACCCTGGAACTGGGAAGAGAGAGGTGCAACTTGTGGACAGTTTAATAGGAGAGAAAAATAGTAACAGAACCCACAAACCAAGTAATGCACAAAGCAACTGCTCACTGCCTGCTGAGCCGTGCCCAGCAGCCCCCAAGTCAGTCACAGTCTTCCTCTGCTCACTTCCCCAGCCTATGTACTGGGCATGGTGCCTTGTGGTCTGGAATGCCCCTTTGGCTTGTTGGGGTCAGCTGCCCTGGCCGTGTGCCCTGCCAGCTCCTTGTGCACCCCCAGCCTCGGGGGGCAGGACAGTGAGAAGCTGAGAAGTCCTTGACTCGGCGTCAGCGCTGCTCGGCCCCAACAAAACCATCACTGTGTTATCAGTGTTTGCTCTTCCTAAATGCAGAGCACAGCACCCTACCAGCTACGAGGAGGGAAACTGAGCACCCAGCTGACAGCAGGCCAGCAGTGCTTCAGTGCCTCTGTGCCATCGCTGCCCCTCGCTGCGCCACCAGCCTTGCCTGTCATTTCTGACACGCAGAGGATGTCACTGGATTCCAGTACGGGGTTTCCAGTTACAGGTCTTATATTTAACTGCTTCTGTGGCTGGAAACTTCTGCCAGCTGTCAAGTTAAGAGCAAGTGGCACTCTGCCTCCTCAAGCAAATGTGGCCTCCATGCTTATTTTCGGTTTCAAGTCTGTTACAGTTACTGCAGGTTAAAAATCCTGGCATAACATCCTTGACCCTTTAGCAAGATCTGTAGTGGGTTTTTTTTCCTGTGGTTAAGGTATTGAATAACTTGCTTCTTGCAAGTACAAATAACAGAAAGCCCTGACCCACCTAACACCTGATGAGTTTAGGAGCTCAGTGCCTGGGGAGGTTTCGCGTTATGGTTTCTACATAGGGAGCAAAGGGACTTTTTGTGTGATACAAAGCCTGAGCGCAATAAAGGGTGTCAGGAGATGAAAGCAAACAGTTAGTACAATGAAATGCCTTTTTGTGCCTCTTGTTTTCCTTTGTTTGTTTGTTCCCCAACAGATTGAAAACATAGATGCGTGCCTGAGTTTCCTGGCTGCCAAGGGAATTAACATCCAGGGGCTGTCGGCAGAAGGTGAGTCGGTGTTGTGTAAAGCTTCCTTTGAAACCAGCAACCTGAACTGCTGCCTGGGAGCCGTCCTAACCAGCGCATGGGCTCGACTGGGGGATTAGGACCAAGCGTTTCAGGATAATTTGAACTCCTAGCGGTTTCTGGTTGTGTTTTTTCCTGCATCTCGGTGTGAAAGGTAGGTAGAATGTGTAGCTGAGGTTCACACAGCCAACTGATCAAAGCAATCATTGGGCCCGAATCAGAATTGAACCACTTCTGTTTCTTTCTGTTAAGAGCCAGAAAATGTTCATCTGAGTTCTGTCAGTGGCACACAGATCAGAGTGTAGATTTCACATGTGTTGGAAGTGACCTGCTGGTGACTGTTTGCCTTTTGAGAGAAAAACATATTTCCTCACTCTTCACTTTTCCTCTGACTGACCTGCAGCAGTATTCTGCTTGGTTTCCTTTTTCAAAAAAAAAAAAAAAGAAAGTTTTTGGTTAAAGTTTGCTTCCCAAAGCAGAAATGGTAAAATGCAAACACTGTGAACCAAAACAAAAAGAGAAAAAGACACTTTGACCTCTAATTAATCACTCTGCTTTTGAAGAGAAGCAGGAATGTTTCTGAAACCCAAACATGACTGGGTCTGCTATATTCCTTTGTGCCAGTGCATGACATGTGTCATGATGTATGGTACCTCTTGGCTCAGAAACTGTTTAACTGCTGTCTTATGATGAGATCAAACATTCCTGCCATCCTCAGCACCAGCTTTCACTTATACTTCCACTTAAATACACTGGAAAAGCAGCTGCTAAGGGAAGCTCTGAATGTATTGCACAGCATCCCCTTCGGCGCTTTGCAGAAGGAACAGTTGGAAGTGTGGCATCAGGTGAGAGTTCAGGCTAGGTTTGGTGGCTGAGTTTCTTTGCAGACTTAGTCTTGAGGAGGAGGTTATGTCATCAGGTCATGCATGTACCTGTGGGTGAATAACTTCACTGCTTCTATGTTTAAAGCTGTGTTTTCTTCCTCCAAAGGAATGCTAGAGCTTAGGCAGGAAAGGCTGTGTAGGTGTGGTGGGCTGATCCAAGCAGGCACTTGAGCGCTGGAGAGGAGAGGAAGAGTAAATAGAGTCAAGATAGAAATAATTTAATGAGTGAAGGAAAGGAGGAGACCAAAGCTGGTGACGCTTGGAGGTGTTCAATGCAAAGGCTGAGAACAGCAGCAGATTTGTTGGCAAGGAAGCTGTCTGGGTGTGCAAAGCTGGGGGAGGGCCAGCACGGTTAGCAGCCACAGCTCTTCCCCCAGATCACAAGTCATGCTCAGCAAGATAGGGAGTTTTGGGGTTTCTTAAATAAAATAAAGCTAAAAGACTTGGATTCACCAATAAATTCAAACTCTGCTCTTAGTCACTCCTTAGCTGTGCTGAGGAAGGCAAGGCAAAGCAAGCAGCTCTGGCTTCAAAGGCAGTGTGCTGTAACCAAACACGCCAGTGCTTCTGCGCCAGTTGCCAAGACCTGCTAGGTCAGCTGCAAGGAGCTTTGCTTACTTCACTGGCAGATCTGCAGCTAGGAGGAAAGAGAAGATTGTGATTGCTTCCAAATGGGAACAAGCACTGAAGCCTCTCCTGGGTTGCTTGGTAATATTTTTCAATAGAGCAGTTCTAGTGTGGAGGGAAAATAATGATTCGAAACTGGAATTTGGGTGGCTCCTAAATGTTGAAACAATTTAGGATTCCACGTGTCATATCCTCCCAGTAGGAAAAGCTCCTGCTTTGATACGTGCCTGCCACTTAGACATGGTCTTTTTCCATGGATTTATGCAGTGAAGATGCAGAAGATCTGTGATCACTGATGATGGCCATACTATGGTAGAGACAGGCCCCCTTCCCCAGCAGCAAGGAGCCAAAAAGGCATCCTCCTCCACGAGCTTCAAATCCTAAACTGTCTTTAGTCATTACTGAAGAAAACTCTGGGGATGATGGAGAATTCTTTGCTCATCTTGCTGTGATGGTTGCCTATCACTTTGAGCTGTCTCTACACACCCAAGCTCTTGTTTTAGACTCCTGGAACTGCAGCTTTCCAGCTAAGCTTGCCCTCCTCCACACAGCGTCTCCTTCTGCCAAGGTTTTGAAGATGGTGGGGAACATAAATGTGCAGTAGACATTCAAACTCATGTCACAGAGTGCAGCTGCCCCTCTCCTGGTAACAGATGAGCTGGATAACAATTAGCTGAACAGATCATGAGGCCACAAAGTGATGAAAGGAAACATCTGACTAGACTTTGAAGCAGCCACAATTCACCTTAGGCTTTTGCCTCTGAAGCGACAACTGGCACTTCTGCAGGCAAACGAATTTCAGAGTGCTTTCTGCAGGTTCTTTATTTTAGGTCCTTTCCAGTGTCAAGGTGGAGTTCTTGTTTCTGCACCAACTCCAGTCAGGGTCTGTGAAGACAGAGAAGGCCAATCAGCAAACTGCTATGGTGGAAGTTGCAGCTGTAGGGGAAACAGGCAGCAGTGGAGGTATTCTAGGGTGGAAATTTCCGAAGGGCAGATGTGTGGGGATCCTGTGAAAACCGAATTCCAGGTTGGTCTCAGATGTCTGGAGTGTTTGTTTCAAGTGCAGAAGCCGAGTCGGTTTTGGCTCCATGCTTAAGATGGGTGGGTGACAGGCTTGTCCTTATCTGAGTTAATCTGCCTATGGAAGCTGACACACGGACTGGAGGGGACTTACAGCAGGAAGCAGCTGAGACTGCACTGATGGGCAGAGTGCAGCGAGGCTGAAGGACTCTTTGAAATACTCCTTTTGTACAAAGTGCAGGGGCAAACTGCCAGGCCAATTACCTCAGCCTGTCCTTAAGATAAGAGAAACAGAGCTACCTCTGAAAGTCTCATTTAAAATATCGTGCTTCAAATGCAGAGGGAAAGAGCCTGCTTCTTTGGGAGCTCATTAAAGGTGTTTTCCTTTCGATTATTGTTTTTTGATCAGCCTAGGAAAATAATTGATACCTTGGTATCTCCTGCTAAATACAGCAGAAAGCAGCCAGCCATAGAGAGTGATGTGGTTTGGGTGGATTATGGTTAGATTTGCCTCTCACTGCACTTGGAAATCAAGTTTCCAGTTGCATGAAGCTTTGCTGACTTTAAACACGCAGACCCATAGTGGTTCATTTTATCTGCTGGCCCCTGTTTGTGCAGCTAAGCTTCCCAGTGCCTCTGGGTCTGTTTAGTTATGCTTCAGCCTGTGATTAAGTGCTACTTTCCTTGCAATTCCCCTGAGTGGTTTGAGTTCTTTGCTGAAGATAAGGAGATCCTTTTTACTGTACTTTGCTGTCTTTTGTGTCTGTTCTACTTCATTGTCTACTTTATTGTCTACTTCCATCCATGTCCTCCCTAGCTAAACAGAGGCTGAGGAGGGCAGGAACCTGCTCGATGCAATGAGAACCAGATAGTCATCCAGGTTGGAGAAGCCCCTCAGGATCACCAAGTCCAACCTATAACCCTACTCTACAAGATTCACCTTAAACCATATCCCTAAGCACCACATCCAAACCACCCTTAAGAGAAGGCTGGGCTTGTGGCATGACATTGCTTGGGAGTGGACTGGGGAAAAGGGAAACAGGCAGGATTCATCAGGACCTCACTGTCCAGGAGCAGACTAAAATTGCCTATGAAAAGAAAGGAAGACAGAAGGTAGCTACCTAAGGTCCCTGGGATTTAAAATCATTTGAACAAGGGAATGGAGACAGTGAAGGGAGGGCACTGGCAGGGGGCCAGGCTGCAGGGAGGGAAAAAGGAATATGGAAATCTAGGCATAGAAAAGGAATATCCTGAGGGTTTGGGGGATAACCAGGACCACTTCAGTGTGATCTAAGGTCAGAATGATGCTTAGGAATGGAAATGTTTGTACTTTCATTGTCAGACTGACTTCAGGTGCTTTGGGTATCCATTCTTTATCTGCCTGTGACAGCACCAACCTGGTCATTACCTGGTTTAATGCAGCTCTCTCACTCAGTAATCCTGTTTTCTGGCGCAAACCTTGCATCAGCTTGTCCTAGTGGAAACAGCCAGTCGCAGTTTAGGATGAGAAGAAATGGCCTCAACTTTCAGCAGGGGAGGTTAGATTTAGATATTAGGAAAACATTCAGGCTGCCCAGGGAGGTGGTGGAGACACCAAACCTGGAGGTGTGCAGGAAATGTATGGACATGGCACTTGGGGCTGTGCTTTAGTGGGCTTGGTGGTGTTGAGTCGACAGCTGGACTCTGATGATCTTAGAGGGCTTTTCTAGCCTTAATGATTCTGTGATAGTCCAGAAATGATAGAATGTTGTGTGGTAACTGAGGCGTTTCTCCTCCTTGTGCATATTCAGGCCTGAGAAATCATTCATAGTATGCCGTTGCTAGCACTCTTCCTGGGGGGCTTTTGGCTGGGTTTACAGGAACTGGCATTAACAGATCTGCAAGACATTGTGCAGTCAGCCCAGGGCAGAGAAGAGTTAGTGATCTGCAGTTGGTGCTCACTGGTGTCAGCAGTAATGCTGGTCAGACGTGCAGCCTGAAGGAGCTGAGTCTGGGTGGCACTGTGAATGGTGCAGCAGCTGGTGAGTAACTTCTGAACGTTGCCTTGCAGAAATCAGGAATGGGAATCTGAAGGCTATCTTGGGCCTTTTCTTCAGTTTATCTCGCTACAAGCAACAGCAGCAGCAGCAGCCACAGAAGCAACACCCACAGCACTATCCGTCCCAGCAGCCTCCCCCAGTATCCCAGCAAGCAGGGCCTCCACCCCAGTGCCAGGTTGGGGTACCCCAGCAGCCGGTACCAGCTTCGCTCCAGACTCCGTGCCAACAGCCCCCTCAAGCTGCGCAGCATCAGTTCAAAGCACAACCAGAAATGCAGTCCAGGTGGGCAAATTTCCTTGGAGTTGTTTTGTTAATTTCTGGTTTTCTTGTTAAAGGTCTTCTGATGGCAAAGAAACTTCTTGCTTGTGTTCAGCTCCAGAATAATGAGCAGGTGGGAAATGGAGTGCTGGGTGGCAGCTGACTTGACACCTTTGGAAGCTAAACCAGATGTGCTTGAATCTGTTCTAAGTGCTGGGGTGGGTGCAAAATACTTGCTAGACCAAGTACCCAGAGTATTTGATAAGGATAAATGCTGTCATAGAAACATGCAATACTTTGCTTTCAGCAGTCCTTTTGCTTCCTTCTGCTCACAAGGCAGGTATATTGCTACCATTACAGAACATATACTTGGAGCATGTGAAAACCAACCCTGAATTCTCAATTTACAGGATTTTCTGTCCCCACAAAGAGGTGGAAGGCTCTGATAGTGGTAAAAGAAATCAAGTTCATCACACAGACAAAAGGAAATCCAGGCTTGTTGGTCAGAAGTAGGCTGCTGCTTTACATGAAAACAACTTCTCACAAATAGTGCTTCCAGACCAGAATGTCGGTGAACAGAGGCAGGTCTTTGTCCCTTGGATGTCTTTAATCCTAGGGGTACTCTTTGCAGGTTAGAGTGAAAGCAAATGATGAAGGTAGTACCACTAGGAACAGCCTTCTGCTTGTCTGAGCCTTCCACTGCTGAGAGAGCAACTTCTTCAGTGGGGATAAGTGGGCAGGGGTAAAGCCTGAAGCCATATTTGCACAACCACTAAAGTGTGAAGGCTTTTTGTTTAATATCTCAAAGCTAATTTGTCTTAAAATAACACATATTAAGGTGAGCAGTAGCTGAAGTGCTGCTTTATGAGTTTAAATTAAACCTTTCAAGTGAGACTACCCAGAGCTTATTTGGATTTTGCGTGGTCGTGCTCATTTTGGGTGTAAGCAACGTGTCCATGGAATTGAAAACCTGAGAGTTGCTACAGCAGGTATAAACTTGTACAGGAAATAATTGTTGTCAAACAAAGATGTGTTTGGACATCCCTGGAGGTGCTGAAGGCCAGCTTGGATGAGGCCTTGGGCAGCCTATTCTAGTGGAAGGTGTCCCTGCCTATGGCGGGGGGGTTGGAACTGGATGGTCTTTAAGGTCCGTTCTGTGCTCCTGTGTTTCTGTGACTTTTCTGTCAAGAACATGCAGAGATGTGTGGGATGATTTGCATATTGCTCTGATACTTTCATATGCTGTGTGGCTTGTGCTGAGTTTCAGATAATCCAGCCACATCCAACCTGAAGGTGCTCAGTGTGATGCTTTCTTAGTCTGTCCAGCAGCTACCTTGCTCAGATCTGCACTAAATACATCTGAATGACTGAGAAGGAAGAGAGTAATGGAAGGGGAGGGGTCTGCATGCAGAACCACATGTTCAGTGCTCTGTGAAAATAGATTCCATTCAGGTTTTGAGAGTTTTGATCTGAAGTCAAGAAGGCAAGAAGCTTTTCTTTCCCCTTCCCTTCCCCCTTTCTTTTTCCCCTTCCCTTCCCCCTTTCTTTTTCCCCTTCCCTTCCCCCTTTCTTTTTCCCCTTCCCTTCCCCCTTTCTTTTTCCCCTTCCCTTCCCCCTTTCTTTTTCCCCTTCCCTTCCCCCTTTCTTTTTCCCCTTCCCTTCCCCCTTTCTTTTTCCCCTTCCCTTCCCCCTTTCTTTTTCCCCTTCCCTTCCCCCTTTCTTTTTCCCCTTCCCTTCCCCCTTTCTTTTTCCCCTTCCCTTCCCCCTTTCTTTTTCCCCTTCCCTTCCCCCTTTCTTTTTCCCCTTCCCTTCCCCCTTTCTTTTTTCCCCTTTCCTTCCCCTCTTCCCCCTTTCCTTCCCCCCTGTGAAATTCATAACATCTCTTTCTTCCCTAGAACACTGAGGTCAGTGCCTGAAGTTCTGCATTCACTGTTATCTTGCACTTTTTCTTTCCTGTCACAGTGCATCTCCCAGGGACTCATCTCAAAGCAAAATCATCCGATTCACTCTTGGTCAGAAAAAGTCTTCTAGGTTAGCATTTCTTCATCTTCTGCAAAGCATGAGTAATCCTTTTGCAATATTTCTGGGTGCATGTTTAGGGTTCCTGTTGCAAACAGTTTGTTCCAAGGTGTTTTACAAGCAGCTGCAGCCTGGACGTGTTAGATGGATTTTAATTTGTTTTCCCTTTTCATTTGTGTGGTTTCAAGGTGTGGAATGCATTCTTAGCCCCCAAGGAAATGATTTGGTTTTCTTGTCCTTTATGAGCTTTTGAGAACAAAACATGGTTCTGGGAGTTCTCTCCCCGCTGTACACTTCTCTATCAGTTGTATGTAGAGCTGCATTGCTGAAACAACAGCATCAGGCTGGGGTTTTAGTGGAGCCTCATGTGACCTGCCTTAGTCCAAGCAGCACCATGGGTCTGCCTCAGCAGAGCTCCTGCACTCCCCTGCTCTGAAGCTGAGCACATCTAATTTCCCTTCATAGATATTTCAGTCTATTCATAGAATCAACCAGGTTGGATTCATAGGTGTTTCAGACTATTTTTTCCCCTGAATGCCAGCATGACTTGCATGCCAGCTCATGTGCCCATCTCATCTCAGTGCTCAGAGGGGTTGCCGTGTTACTGGTGTGACTGTTAACCGTGGTTACTTCTGCTACAATTGCACACTGAAGTGCTTTCTTTGAGGATTTTGCTACAGTTACACACTGATGAACCATACCACTTTTTAGTCAGCCTGGCAAGGTCATAGAGATTGTGAACTCTGCTGTCTAACTGGAGTTTGTTTCCCCCATCTCACATCTTCCATGACAACAGCAAAGGGCTGCCGTGTAACTCCTGTTAAAACATCCCATGTTTGCCTTCCATGTTCCCTCTCGACCCTAATTATGGCCTGACAGTTTGCATGTGCCTAGAAAAGGTGCTGAAGTGCAGTAATGGGGAGTGGTCTCTGAGCTCAGTACCTTGCCACTAAGAGCAAGAAGCTAGAAAGATCTCACTCAACCCATTGTTTTGTGGGTTTTTTCCCCCCTGAGATTTCACAGGCACTGCTGTGAAATACCTTGGCCTAAGACCAAAATCAGGGGCTTAAAATCAGTCATTTAAACTACAGGGGGGAAAGAAAGTCTCAGAGAAATGTTATCTTCTTCAAGAGTGTTTTTAGCACCTCTCTCTTTCATCCTCTCGTGTTTTTACTGGCAGCGACAAGCCTGACTTCAGTTGGAACCTTGTCACTTCTTGAGTGGGCACATGGTTTGAGGAGCTTTGTTTGCTTTAAGACGTGACAGGTTTGAAAAACTCGTTTGGCCATGTGTGGGAGCCTTTCCTTACCCACCAGCACGAGAACATTATCCCCTTCCCTCCTGCCAAGCCCTGCTGGAAAACTCACTCCCAGTACCGGGGCTCCCAGTAGCCTTCCTCTGGTGGTTGGCTCCTACTCGCGGTGTTCTGCCGCTGAGTACAGAGTTTGAGCTGAGCTTCTCGTGCACCCCACCAGCCTGTGAGGAATCTATCTTGTTCCCTATTAAGCAAAGCAAACTCTTCATTAACTTGCATGTCTCGGTGGCTTCCAGGTTCTCAAACACAAAAGCGTTTGTCCCAGGTTTGCCTCTGCTTCTTCCAGTGCAGTCTCCTCTGCAGTGGATGAGGCATGTCTGGGTTGCTCTCCTTTACACCTGGCTGCAAGGAGGAGTTTGCACAACTTTCTAGCACCCCCCAGCGTTGAAAAGGCCTGGATAAATGGAAGGGTTCATCTGAAAGGCTTCAGCAAAGTTAACCTCAGAACCATGATACGCTGTGGCAGATCTGTGGTGCTTGTAGATTCATTTTTGGATTTGTGTTTGGGTGGTGTCTGCTCTGAGCTTTGAAAGCATGTGCATGCAGCAGCTGACATTTTGGCTCTTTTCCTTCACAGTGCTTTTCATATTTCCTATTTCTTCACTGCTCTTGGAGAAGGCAGTTTATTTAGGAAGCCCTGCCAGACCCTTCACTGGCTCCTCTTCCTTCCCAGAGGCACAACAGTGACTGACTTACTTGCATCCCCATTCTCTCTGGCAACTGGCACATCTTCATTTTAGCCTACAGTTGGCATGAGTTCTTTAAGACAGTTAGATTTTTGTGGTTTACATAGAGAAGCTTTAAAGAGATTCTTCTAAAGAGAGAGTGTGGAGATGGCAAAGAGCAGTCTCTCTCAGTGCTCCCGGAGGTGCCAAGATCTGGTTCTGTCTTTTAGTCTGTCATGGGATGTCCTTGCTTTTCAGAGGAGAGAGCTGTTTCACTAACTCTGCAGTCTGCATTCATGGCAGCTACCAAATACTGTTGCTGTTTGATCAGTTTAGGATGTAGAGATGTGTGCTGCTTAGTGCACAAAAGAACAGCACAAGCTTGGTAACTTTCTGCTGAACCTGGGCTTGGAAGGACTCGTGCGCAGCCGCTCCGAGATGTGATGCCAGTGACTTGCCTGATTCTGGTGGGCTTTTGAGGAGTCTTCCCCCTCCCCTTTTGCCTGCAAAGCATGACAGTAGTATCCCTGCCTGTCTATGTACTCTGGTCTCCTAACTGCATTTTTTTCTAGGTAAACAGCTAAGTCTTGTAAACACAGGTAAGGAAATGCTGGAAGAGATTGGCCCAGTTTAAACCAGAGGCTTACACCAGCTACCCTGATAATCTGGTTGCCCTACAAGGGGCACTTCAAGTTTGAGTGCTTTTTATAGGCTCAGATAATTCAACCAAGTTAAAATTCTACTGAGTTTGCCTGCCAGGATTTGTACCTTTCAGAGCAGGATTTCAATCTGCTTTTCTCCACGAGGCAGAAGGCAGCCATGTTCTGTCTCATTGTGTTGCCCAAAATAAGGGTAGCTCTTGTGAACAACACATAAAGTGTGTCCGGCAAGCTGGTTTAAGTAGTGTCTCCCTTAGTCTTAACCTTGTGCCAGTGCTGTTGCTCCAATGAATTTGCTTGCAAAGTGCTTCTGATCCACCGGATTTATGGCAACTGACCATTAATTTCAGTTCAGAGGGGTTCTTTGCTGATGCAGAGCAACTCAGACTGTAGCTTGCTTGACGTTCTGAGGCGAAGCAACTCAGACTGTAATTTGCTTGATGTTCTGAGGCGAAACAACTCAGACTGTAGCTTGTTTAATGTTCTGAGGCAAAGCAACTCAGACTGTAGCTTGTTTAATGTTCTGAGGCAAAGCAACTCAGACTGTAGCTTGTTTAATGTTCTGGGGCAAAGCAACTCAGGCTGTAGCTTGTTTAATGTTCTGGGGCAAAGCAACTCAGGCTGTAGCTTGTTTAATGTTCTGAGGCAAAGCAACTCAGGCTGTAGCTTGTTTAATGTTCTGGGGCAAAGCAACTCAGGCTGTAGCTTGTTTAATGTTCTGGGGCAAAGCAACTCAGGCTGTAGCTTGTTTAATGTTCTGGGGCAAAGCAACTCAGGCTGTAGCTTGTTTGACATACATAGGACAACTTCTGCAATTGTTCTCATAAAAGAACAGAGACCTTTATGAGTACATTGATCCATTTTCTTTTCAGCTTATGCATAGATATCCCATGAATTCTTCCCCAGAGTGCTTTTGAAATCTGTTTAATGACATGGTAATTCTTTCATCAGACTTCCAGGCCCCACCACGAGGGTGTCCACTGCAGGCAGTGAGGCCAAAGCTCGTGGTTCTCTTAGTGCCAACAATCGACGCAGCCAGAGCTTTAACAACTACGACAAGTCTAAGCCTGGCCTTCCCCCCCAGACACCAACAAGCAGCAATGACAAAGGTAAGTACTCAGGACATTTACATGCTTTCCTAATAGCGGCTTTGTTTGAGGGAAATGGAATTTTCTGTCATGTTCTGGAAGCTGTAAGCCTGTCTCAGAGCTGCGTGTTGTAAACACGGCAGTCACAGTCCAAAAAGCAGCTGCCTCTGCTCGGGAGAGAGCTAGGCTGAGGTTGTGCCTTGTAGTCCTCCTTTGATGTGACTGAGGTTGTGACTTGCTGTCCTCTGACATGATGAGGTTGTGACTTGCTGTCCTCCTTTCACATGACTGAGGTTGCAGCTTGCTGTCCTGAAGGTAAATGCAAGAGCCAGCCGTTAGGAAACCTGCTGCCACTGAGGTGTGTGTTTGTTTTTTTCTCATTTTGCTTCAAACAGGTAAGGGGGAATGAATTAATCCAAAGAGTGACACTTGATGAGCAGTTTGACAGGAATGGGAAATGACCACTGATGATTTCTTCAGTGTTTTTATAGGATGGAAATTTCTCCTTTCCTCTTGTGTGAGATCCTTTCGGTTACAAAAGCACATGAGCAAAGTCTGATTCCAAGCGTTGTGTAGCATAATGTTTGAAGGCAGGAACCTGTCGTGGTTTTATGAGTGGTGCAGTGAAGCTGTGTGCCTGGCAGTGCCTCAGCAGAGCTCAGCACTGCGTTCCTTCTGAAGTGGTGCTTTTTTGAATGGCATTTACTGGCTTCGTGTCCATTCACTAAACTGGAGTCATCTGCGAGTGTTCATTAGCTTGGCTTTGTAGCTGTGAGCTCTGTGGTGCAGCATTTACCAGCAGAGTTTTGGAGGGATGTGGCTGGTAAGAACTGAGCAAATCACTCCAGTCTGATACAGTCAAACTGTTGGCAGAGGCTGGCAGCTAGTCCTGTATCCTGAGCAGAGATCAGCTCTGGGTTTTGGTACCATCTCCTGGCTGTGACTTGGCAGTCACAGCCTCGAGGCTCGAGTCTCCTCCTCGTCTGTGCATAACTTCTGCTAGCAGCAGTGAGGGTTTTGCCTGAAGGAAAGATGCTGCTCTGGTTCATCTTGCCTGTGCTCCTCAGGCTCGTTTCTTTCCAGGAAATTGTCTTTTCTCTCCTCTAGAAACCATTGCCCTATGATTGCATGTCCTTAGGTTTTGGGATGTTGCCTCAATTGGCCAGTACAGCCCAAAACCTCAGGGTCATGGCAATGGAGGGGCCTCAGAATCTCCAGGGATGTTCTGAATCACCTTGGTTGGACCTTACATAGGAAGAGAATTAAATTCACATCTGACTAACATAATAATTATAATTATATTATAATATAATGTATTAATATGCTGCTAAATTAGCAGCATTCTACCTTGGTAAATCCATGCTTGCTATTTCAGAAGGGTCACTGTGTAAGCAGTAATTATTTAACCACAGCATGCACTAATTGTCTCTAAATTAGATCTGGCTTGCAGCTGGAGGAAGAAGCAGACAAGTTGTGGCATAAGCAGTGGAGCTGATGAGCCCTTGATATCCTCTGGAATGTCTCCTTTTGTCTCCTTACTGTCAATACTCTCCTCTTTGCTCATCACAGAATGGTTTAGGTTGGAAGTGACCTCAAAGCTCATCCAGTGCCAGTCCCTCACCATAGGCAGGGACACCTCCCATTAGAACTGGTCGCTCAAGGCCTCGTCCAGCCTGGCCTTGAACACCTCCAGGGAGGTTGTGGATGACAGAATCACAGAATGTGATTGGAGATCCCTGGGCAATCTGTGCCAGTGTCTCACCACCCTCACTGCAAACATCTTCCTCCTAACATCCAGTCTAAATCTCCTCTCTGCCAGTTTAAACCCATTCCTTCTCCTCCTGTTGTTACAAGACCTTGTCAATAGTCCCTCCACAGCCCTCCTGAAGCCCTCTTCAAATATTGGAAGCCCAATCTAAGGTCTCCTCCAAGCCTTCTCTTCTCCGGGCTGCAAAGCCCCAACTCTCTCAGCCTGTCCTCAGAACAGAGCTGCTGCAGCCCTCTCCACATCTTGGTGGCCTCTGCACTGGCTCCAACACTTCCATGTCCTGCTTGTGTTGGGGTCTCCAGAACTGCACACTGGGCTCCAGCACAGGGTTGTGTCTGGGCTGCACTCACACTGCAGGCTCCTCTTGAGCTTTTCATGCCCCTGGCCCCCCAGGTCCTGTTCCTCAGGGCTGCTCTCAGCCATTCCCCACCCAGCCTGGAGTTGTGCTTGGGATTGCACCAACTCGACACAGGATCTTACACTCGTGTCCCATAACTACTGGGCCGGGGGATGACTCCTGCCTGAAGCTTGTGTTGGCAGGCCAGGTGATTCCTACCTGTCTGTGGCTGGTGTGCTCCTAAGCTATATTGAAGAGAGGGCTTGAAGTGTCTTGGCTTTTTTCTCAGTTTACCAAGATGACTGAATAAGGACAGTGAAGTCCTGCTTTCACTCTTAAACAAAAAGGAAGGAGAGAAAACCACTCTCATAGAGAAATAACAACAGTTTGTCAACTGAGTAACTTAAATATCGACTCCATTCAGGCAGGCAGTCCTGTGAACCCTCATTCCTCATCCTAATCCCTCTCCTCAGCAAGATAAACTGGTTGCTGAAGAAGCACACAAGAGCCTCTGCTTCTTAGGGGTATTACAGATGACTGCAAGAAACAAGGGTGGGTTTGAGGTTGACAGCTTAGAGAAGTTGTATTAAATACTCAGGGTTTTGCTCTGGTCAAAATTTCCAGTCATAAATTATGGCCTTAAAAAAAAAAGGGGGGGGTGGGGGGGGCTTGTGTAAGTTGGACTTGAACTTCACTAAAAAACATAATCCTGACACAAAGTTGGTCTGCATCCATGAGAAACAAAAGCAGTTGGTCTGACAAATCTTTGGCTTATTTTAAGTTAATTGTAACATTGCCAGACAAAGTTTATTGTCAAAGTACTAAGACAATTCAAGTTTTCTGACCCATATCCTGTATTTTGCTGAAGGAAATGAGACTTACATGACCATGCTGTGTGCCAGTCTTGGTAAGTTTTCATCCCTTTGCCCTTTATGAGCTCCACTGAGTGTTTTTGGAGGGGGAAATGGGAGAAAGGGAAATCTGCCTGTTTTGGCAGCCTGTTTTGGCACGAGTGCTGACTTGGGGATGGAAGGTAGCCTTCAGTGTGTTGTGTTTGAGTCCTTCCTTACAGAGTAGGTTGTAGTGTTCAGCTTTTATTAATCTGTGGCAGTTCCTTCCAAGTGTGAATTGTCTTGTTAGTCGATGGGCTGTGTCTTGTGGCAATGGGTGAGCACTAATTGAAACAGACTGTGTCAGGCAGGGAAAGGACAGGCAGTGGAGCATGGGGGGATAGCTACTGGGGGATAAATAACCTAGATTTTGGGGAAAGAGTCCATCAATCAATTAGTGATGAGACCACTGGTTTTCTAGATTCTTGGGGGAAGAATTTTAGATAATGTCAAAAATGGTCAGAGTGAGAGATTCTGGGATGCATGCTGGCAGTGTGAGCGCAGCCCAGACAGCAGCCCTGAGCTGGGCTGCAGCAAGAGCAGTGTGGGCACAGGGCAAGGGAGGCGATTCTGCCCCTTGGCTCTGCTCTCCTCACACCCCACCTGGAGCCCAGTGCGCAGTTCTGGAGCCCACAGCACAAGCAGGACGTGGAAGTGTTGGAGCCAGTGCAGAGGAGGCCACCAAGATGCGGAGAGGGCTGCAGCAGCTCTGTTCTGAGGACAGGCTGAGAGAGCTGGGCCTCTGCAGCCTGGAGTAGAGAAGGCTTGGAGGAGACCTTGGAGTGGCCTTCCAGTATCTGAAGGGGGCTCCAGGAAGGCTGTGGAGGGACTATTGACAAGGTCTGGGAATGACAGGAGGAGAAGGAATGGGTTTAAACTGGCAGAGGGGAGATTTAGACTGGATGTTAGGAGGAAGATGTTTGCAGTGAGGGTGGTGAGATACTGGCACAGGTTGCCCAGGGAGGTTGTGGATGACAGAATCACAGAATGTGATCAAAGATTAACAAAACTGCTTATGTGCAATTTCAAGGGAACTCTGAGGTTTGACCATGACAAGGAGGTGCAGAACAGTGTCCTAGGTAGTGCCAAGGAGGGTCAGATGCTGAAGCCTACAGCTTCAGTACAGAGCGACGCAGTCAGTTTTCCCACGAGCTTGTTTCAGTGGTTTGCTTGGCTACCCACAATGCAGAGGCCTTTATTTTGACAGCTCTGGACACCCTCATGTCCACTGTCCACACTGACCTTGGGGCATTGCCTTTTCCTTTTGTCATCTCTGAAGTCTGTTGACGTTGTATGGTAAGAGTCTGTTGATTACTTTCTAGTTCAGATCCACAGTCGGTGAAATCCATGAACTTCTGACTTAAAATGCCATCTGTAGTATGTTCTGAAGGGATATTGTAATGTGACAGGCTTGCAAGCTTTCATCTTAGGCTGTTTTATCTTCTCCTTTGTGCCTAATATTTTATTTACAGCAATCCCACAGAGGGCAGTAGCAGGCTGTGGGAAAAATGACACTTTGCCTTCAGATTGAATGGTAGATAAATGTCAGCTAAACCTCTGCCAGCGTTGCCCATTTCCACATGACATCCAAGGAAATGGCTACTAGTCAGGTTTCTGAAGAAGGCAGTGCTGATAATGTCAGGGTTGTTTCTGAAATGGGTACTGTTAGTATGAAATAGGTAGCATTAGTATTGTAAATTTATGTTTTCAAAGTGAGACTGACAAGTCATTAGTAAAATGTTAGTTAGGAGATGTAACTTCCACTCTGCTGGGCAAATCAGTCTGATGAGTGTATGGTTATATAGAATCAACCAGGTTGGAAGAGAGCTCCAAGCTCATCCACTCCAACCTAGCACCCAGCCCTAGCCAATCAACCAGACCATGGCACTAAGTGCCCCAGCCAGGCTTGGCTTCAACACCTCCAGGGATGGTGACTCCACCACCTCCCTGGGCAGCCCATTCCAATGCCAATCACTCTCTCTGACAACAACTTCCTCCTAACACCCAGCCTGAAACTCCCCTGGCACAACTTGAGACTGTGTCCCCTTATTCTCTTGCTGGGTGCTTGGCAGCAGAGCCCAACCCCACCTGGCTACAGCCTCCCTTCAGGTAGCTGCAGACAGCAATGAGCTCTGCCCTGAGCCTCCTCTGCTGCAGGCTGCACACCCCCAGCTCCCTCAGCCTCTCCTCACAGGGCTGTGCTCCAGGCCCCTCACCAGCTACTCTCTGCCAGCACCCCCAGGTCCCTCTCTGCTCTCAGCCACTCTGTCCCCAGCCTGTTTGGGGTTGTTGTGGCAAAAGTGTAGAACCCTGCACTTAGTCTTGTTCAATCTCAACGATCTACCAACGTGTGCACTTTGTGTAGGGAGTTAGATTTATCAGGCCAGAGACTTCAAAGATTGTCTAGTTCCAGCCCACTGTCACGGGCAGGAGAACCTTCCACTAGGCCAAGCTGCTTATGGCCTCATCTGGCCTGATCTTGAACTCTTCCAGAGGGGACATATCCACAAACCTCCCTAGACAGCTGAGAACATCGAGTTCAGCCATTTGCCTAGAGCTTGCAATCCCACCACTGGTGCTCAGCTACTGCTACTAAACCAGTGGATAAGGAGGTGACAACTCAGAGTTCTTGTGGGCAGTGTTTTGAAGGCTGGGATTTTCAACAGTGTTCATTCCCCTGATGAAGAGGCATGCTGGTGAAACAGAGAATAGCACAGCATGATTAGAGAGTTGGAAAGGCTCTTTTCCAGGTAGGTGTTTAAAAGGTTAATTTATCTTTGTCCTAAAGAAAAGTCACTTCCTAGTTATCTGCAAGATACCTGTGGGCTGTGACACCCATAGCAGGAAGGGTTCTTTATTACCTCGGTGGACAGCATCGCGGTATGCATTTCATTTGGAATTAGCCCAGGTCAGACCACAAGCTGGATACATATTTTAAGAATGAGGGTGATTAGCCCCACTGAAAGAGATTAACTTGGGTGTAATGAGTCAACATTTAGCATTTGCTCAGAGCTGATGTTCAGGCAGAAGTTACAGTTTTGGCTCAGGAATTACTGAGTGAAATTCTTTGAACCCTGTCACCTTTCAGCTCAGCTCAGCTCATCCTACTGGTTTCCCTGAATGAAGAGTCCTCGTGTAGGCTCATGAAAAAGGAGGAACAAGCTGCCTGCTGTAACATCAGATGAAATATTTGATGTTCTGGATGACTGAGCTTGGCTCCTGTGCCAGGTACAGGATGGTCAAGTGCTATTGCAGGAGCTTTGGCACTTGAACCCTTATGTTCTGCTTAATCTGATCCAGTTTTTACCACTCCAAATAAATGAATCATAATGATCACAGACAAAACCCAGGCTTCTGCCTTTGTGCCAAATAAGAGTATAAGAGCAACAACAACAAATACACTGGTGGAAGAAAATAGCTTTGAGACTTGTAAAACATGATAGAAACTGCTGCTGCAGTTAACATTTTCAGTTCCCTCTCCCCTGCCT
This sequence comes from Pogoniulus pusillus, assembly GCF_015220805.1. NCBI lineage: Eukaryota > Metazoa > Chordata > Aves > Piciformes > Lybiidae > Pogoniulus > Pogoniulus pusillus. Next base: position 1,826,739 of record NC_087287.1, read on the forward strand.
TATAGCAGTGCTCTGCATAGGAGCCTGGATGTGGAAGCAAAGGCTTCTTCTGGCTGCAGGTACAAGGGTGGTTATGACAGCTGTGGCAGGGGAGCTGAGAGATGGAATCCAGTTCCTGTGGCATTAAGCCAGCCTGACTCGAGGCTGGCAGAAGTTTCCCAGGCCGTCTGAGCAGTCAGTCTCTCCCAAGTGGAAGTGGTGTGTATGGGCAGCCTGTTGCAGTGGTCTGCCCTGCTTCCCAGCCAGAGAAAAAGCCATTCCTTTCCAAAAGGCAATGGTTGGGGTGAGCAGGAGAACAAGTGATGTGTTTAGAGCACACTCGCTGCTTCTCTCCAGTGGTGATGCTGTCAGCTGGAGCAGGACTGTTTCAGTGCTGGCTGTGTTAATGGCCAGCCTGGTCAGTAACCATAAAAACTCATTTCAAAGGACCTGTTGTCCTCTGGAAGAACAGAGTCCAGATAAAGATTGTCCCAGCTTAATGCCTTTCTATTTGCCAGACAGAAGGTTTGTGTCGGTTGTGACCCTCAGGAGAGTCATTGGCATTGAACAAAATACTCACCTTCAGGCAGCTCAGATGGATAGGCAGATGTGATAGCATCATAGAATGGTTTGGGTAGGAAGGGAACTCCAAAGCTTATCCAGTCCAACCCCCTGCAGTCAGCAGAGACATCCTCCATTAGAGCAGCTTGCTCACAGCCTTGTTCAGCTGCACCTTGAATGCCTCAAGGTTGGGGCCTCAACTACCTCCCTGAGCAATCTACTGCAGTGTTCCAGCACCCTCATGGTGCAAAACCTGTTCCTAACACCCAATCTAAATCTGCTCTTCTCTCATTTCAAACCATTGCTCCTGGTCCTGTCTCTTCAGGCCTTTGCATACAGTCCCTCTGCAGCCTTCTTGCAGCCCCTTCAGGTACTGGCAGGCTGCTATGAGGTTTGCCTGGAGTCTTCTCTTGTCCAGGCTGAACATCCACAGCTCCCTCAGCCTGTCCTTGCAGCAGAGGTGTTGCAGCGCTCTGATCATTTTCCTGGCCCTCCTCTGGACCCACCCCATCAAATCCATGTATGTGTGTATTTATCTGTATGGAAATATCTCCTTGCACTCTTTCAGTTTCCTAATCAAATACACTGTTTTTAAAAGGCTGGCTCCTCTTAGTGAATCTCTTCTGACATATTTGTGTTGGGCTTGTGCCCATAAGCCAGCTTAAAGACTGTCAGAGTGTAACAAGCAATATGACACATTTTCAGAAGATACAAGTATGCAGTAAATCATATTTGTGCTTCGTTTTACAACTGTTTGACTGCCTGAATTTGGCATTTAAAAAGATGTCCTCATTTTGCCTAAACAAAGGCTGGCTGAAGGCTTCTTTGCAGCTGGAGTGGAGCTTTACAAGACTACAGAACTTTGCCATAGTTGGTATAAGCTTTAGGAACATCTAAACCAAGCCAAATATGTATTTAAATAAATGTTCAAGGGAGAAAAACCTAAGGAAAACAGCCAATGGCAAGTTGTTAACTGTGGAGAAAATGAGGATAAAACCCCTGAGCTCTGAAGTAAAACCTAACCTTGAGGAGCAGCTTCTTGCCCAGTGTGCCTCTGCCTAGCTGCACTGGAAAGAGTTGAACCGTGTTAATTTGTACCAGCCTAAGAGCTGGCCCAGAATTTCGTGGCCTTTACAGTTCCTAGATGTTTCCTTTTAAAATTAGTATTTAGAGCTGCTTGTAAATTTATTGCTGGGTGACTTATGCCAGAAGAGCAGACGTGGAAATCAAAGTTCACTGTCAAATCCTAGGGAAGGAAATGGCAGTGGTGCTTGCAGCCCAGACTTCTGAGAGTGCCAGCACGCTGCTGCCACACCTGCAGAGGCTTCCTTTCTTCCTGGGCAAGAGCAGCATCCAGCCTCTTGGGCCCTTTTGGTGGGAAACCCCAGTTATTCTCTCCTGAGCCTTCTGCCTGTTTCTCACTTGGTTTAGGTTGGAAGGGACCTCAAAGCTCATCTAGTTCCAACCCCCTGCCATAGGCAGAGACACCTCCCATTAGAACAGGTCACTCAAGGCCTCATTCAGTCTGGCTTTGAACACCTCCAGGGAGGGAGCAGCCACAACCTCCCTGGGCAACTTGTTCAAATATACCTAAAAATGCATAACTGGTACCAAGGAGCTGCCACCAGCCCTGGAGTGGCTGATGAGCATGAAGCCATGGCCCAGCTCTTCGTTACTGTCATGAATAGTAGACTGTCACCTGCATGCTGACCTGGTTTGGGTGATCTGCTGCTCCTGGAGTAGAATAGTTTCGTTGATCAGAGAGAGGAAGTGAAGACCCTGCTAGAAGTAGGGATCTGTGTCTGTCAGCTGGGGTTGGTGGAAATGTGTCGTAGTTCCTTCAGCATATTTGTGTCAAGACAGGTGATGGTAAAGATATTGGTGCTTCTGTTTGGTGGACTCCTCTGTTTAAATGTAGAACATCTCCACGTGGGAGCATGTTAGTATCCACCACTTCACTCTGTACAGCTGGGCAGCTGTAACGCATTGCTGAGTTCAAACGTGGCTTAGTTTGACCTGTTGACTAAGGGGGAGTTTTCTGTGATGCTTTCTGCTATTGCCAGTCCCAAAACTCTTGCACCCATTTCTTCCTCCATGGTCATTCCAGGCCGTGGTTGGAGCCACTACTAATAGTCAAACCAGGGCAATATCCCCTTAGTGTAATTCTCAGCCCACTGATATATGTGTTTATTATGTTTCATGTAACCTGTCTGCAGGAAAGATGTGTCAGGTCAAGGCTGCTAAGTGTACATATTGTCCACTCCAGCTTTATGTAAGACTAATGAAAGACTCCATACCAGTTCCCTGTCTGGAACTCATTAATGCTTTTGAATCGCTCTGTTAGGAGGAATCTTGGGGGATTTGATTGTACAAATAATGAGAAGAAGATGGAGAGTGATGAACAAGAATGCTATTTGTCTGGTAGTAAAAGGAGGGTGCAGCTCGTTTTGAATGGCACAGCCAACTCGGTTTCATTATTTTTCTGATCATCTCACTGGTATGTGGTCGGTAGAGGTCCCTCCAGCCTCTTTCTTAGGCAGTCATGTGGACAGCATTTTGAATTTTACAGCAGCTAAGCAAAAACAAGAAGGAATTCAAGTGTCTCAGTCAGTTATGTCAAGACAGTGAGGACAGCATAGCCTGTGCTCCACTTTTGTTTCCCTTCAGCACAAAGGCTGAGTCTTGGCCAGCAGTGGGACTGCTGTGTCGTGTGCTGGGGCTGCGGGTGAAGCAAGGAGACCCTGCAGAAATGGGGAGGTTGAGTTAGTGACACCTCTATGGGCTTCACTGAGGATTTTCAGCACGTTTCTGGGAATTCACAGAGCTGCTGTGTCTCCAGTGCTGGGATTGAAGAAGTAGATAGGATGGAAGGAGAGAAAAACATCAAGGACTAAAGGTAACTTCTTTCTCATGGTACAACAGATGAAACCATCCCTAGTGGGAAAGTCAGCGGATGGAGGCTGGAGGAACTGATTCTGCTCAGCTCGATGAGATTCTTATCCTTAGCAAAGCCAAACAGCTCCCATCTGGGCTTTTCTCAGGCTGTGCAGTTTCCCTCTGACAATCTCTGCTTTAGGGAACGTTCTTGTTGCCTTTTGTTGTGATCCAGAGTAGAGGAGACAACACAAAGCTTCAGTCATCCCATGGGTGGTGGTCGTGCCTCTTGCCCACCCTGAGCTGGTAATTCTGCCAGTCCCTTCCACCCAGCTGTGGTTCTTTACAACTGAAGTAGAAACATCCGTGGGCCCAAAGAGTTGTGCTTGTTTTGAGGAAGGGCTGTGTGCCAGGGTGCTCTTGTTGGGAATGTTCTGCTCTACCTGCTTGTGGTTTGGATTACAGAAAGACTGATTTTCATAGACAGCTGCTGGCAGGATTGCAGGCATTCCCAGACTTCAGGGGTTTGCTGAGCATGATAGATCATTACTGAAAAAGAGCACAGCTCAGCTAAAAACCTTTCGCTCTGCAGGGCTCTTTATTTGTAGTGTTTAGAAGTAGTCTTCCGGTGGTTGCTGGGAAAGGGTCAAGACTCACCAGTTGCTCTAGACAGGAGACGATGAAACTGCCACGGTGGTTTCTGCCATTCTGACACTCTCCTGTCATAGGGCAGATTTGCTTTCGCCTCCTCAATTAGACTCTGGTTGTGAATTTGCTTTTAACTCAGGTCTATGGGCTGGACAAACAAGAGATTTCTCTTCATGAGAACTTCTGATTTTTTCCTGTAGCTGTGAAGTGAAGAAAAAAAATGAAATGAATAAGAAACGCTGGCACTTAGTTCCATGGTCTAGGTGACTGGCAAGGGCTAGGTGCTAGGTTGGGTTGGATGATCTTGGAGGTCTCTTCCAACCTGGTTGATTCTATGATTCTTGACCCTCCTAAGGAGAAGTAACTGTGGGAGCATCCTTCCTGTTCATGTCACCTTTCATGCTTATTGTGATCGGTGTTGAAAGTTTCCAGTTGGAGCAAATGGGAGTCCCCTTGGCTTAGAGTGAACGTGACAAGTGATGGGAAAGTGCATATCTTTTCTCCTGACCTTCTCAGAGACTTCCCTGGAAGAACTAAAGAACAAAGCCTTCAGACCTTTTTTGCTGTTTCCATCACAAACAGGTAGGTTTGCAGATGCAGTTGAGGCTTTGCAGGAGCAGCTGAGATCAGATTTAGCCAGGCTACAGTGTAAATTGGCATTGGAGCTGGACCACCAACATCTTCTTTATTTTGAACAGGAAAGCTAGGAACAAAGTAGATCTCAGGCCAAGATCTGACTTTGAAAAGAGGGACGTGGTCTTTGTTTATTGGGGGCTGTAGCTGGAGTTTGGAAACACTTCTCTTATAGGCAGTTTTAGTTAACGCAGGTTGCCGAAGACAGAAAACATCTCCCTCGCAAAGGAACACATGGGAAGTATTGAGCTTATTAGCTGAGTGCATGAAACCTGCTCTCCTTTTCATGAGGGAAGGGCCTGTGCTGTGCTGAGTAAAACTTGCCCCTCTGCATGCTGATGTGTACCCATGGATTGACGTTGCTGCTTCATTAGCAAACCCAGCGTTTGAGTCGTCGTGCTGGCAGCAGAACCCCTCTCGTGTACCAAGAGTGGGCTGAGAGGCAAAGGAGCCAACAGACTTGTTTGTGAGAAAGAGCAAACCTTGGGGAGGCTGAAGCTGAGGCCACTTTTCATGTGTGCCTTTTCCTTTCTTGTGTCACTCTGGCCTGGTGCAACCTCACCTCCAGGATTTTGTGTTTCCACTTCTGCTGTGTTTGACTCGAGTAGGAGCCAAAGACTGCTGCTGTGCTCGTCCAATATCTTCATTCCCAAAATGCAGCTGCTTCAAACCTGCACTTCAGAGGTTGTAAATACTTTTTCATTCATTTTGGGTGCCTTGCACCCAGCATTCACAGCAATCACCCCAGGAAAATGTTAAGGAGAGATTCTGAGAATTAGGTTTATGTCCCCAGGGGGACCTGGGCAGGCTGCAGAGCTGTGCCCAGGCCAACCTCATGACATTCAACAAGGCCAAGTGTAAGGTCACAGTCCCAAGCACAACTCCAGGCTGGGTGGGAAATGGCTGAGAGCAGCCCTGAGGGATAAGGCCCTGGGGGTCTGGGCTGATGAAAAGCTCAACAGGAGCCTGCAGTGTGAGTGCAGCCCAGACACAACCCTGTGCTGGGTGCAGCAAGAGCAGTGTGGGCAGCAGGGCAAGGGAGGGGATTCTGTCCCTTGGCTCTGCTCTCCTCAGACCCCACCTGCAGTCCTGGGTGCAGTTCTGGAGTCCTCAACACAAGAAGCACATGGAAGTGTTGGAGCCAGTGCAGAGGAGGCCACCAAGATGCGGAGAGGGCTGCAGCAGCTCTGCTCTGAGGACAGGCTGAGAGAGATGGGGCTGTGCAGCCTGGAGAAGAGAAGGCTTGGAGGAGACCTTGGAGTGGCCTTGCAGGATCTGAAGGGGCCTACAGGAGGGCTGGTGAGGGACTATTGACAAGGTCTGGGAATGACAGGAGGAGAAGGAATGGGTTTGAACTGGCAGAGGGGAGATTTAGACTGGATGTTAGGAGGAAGATGTTTGCAGTGAGGGTGGTGAGACACTGGCACAGGCTGCCCAGGGAGGCTGTGGCTGCTCTTTCCCTGGGCGCATTCAAGGCCAGGTTGGATGAGGCCTTGAGCGACCTGTTCTAGTGGGAGGTGTCCCTGCCTATGGTGAGGGACTGGCACTGGCTGAGCTTTGAGGTCCCTTCCAGCCTAAACCCTTCTCTGATTCTGGGCAGGTACTAATGTTTTGGTGTGCTGGTGGTGATTCCTTTGGCCTGTGTCTGCATGAAGTGCTGTCTCTGGGTGAATTGCTTTGTGCTCGTCTGGCACTGCTGGCAGCAGAGGCAGACTGAACTTCCACACAGGAGGGTGTCTGTGGGGCAGCTGGGGCAAAGCAAAGGCTGTGTTTAAAAACAAACTGAGGGGAAAAGAAGTTTATTTTGTTCAGTGACCAAGTTCAAAAGGTAATAGTAATTAGAAATCTTGAGGGTGTTCAACGACAGGAGGGAGGAAGAAGTTCTGGACTTGGAGCAGTGCTTTTGGATGTGGAAAGCAGGTCCTTCCACTCGATCCAAGCAGAGCCTTTTCCCAAAAAGTCCCTGGGCTGGAGCACTTGCCTGGGCTGTTGGGATCGAGTTGCCATCCCAAGTGAGCCGACACCTTCCCCTCGCCTCCAGAAAAACACCGTGGAGCAGGCAGGAGCCCTGTTTTGCTGTGGGCTGCCTGCTGTTTTAGGTCTGCGGCATGCTAACAGCTGGCTCAGCCTTTGAGGTGGAGGCAGACCTTACAGCTGGGCGGGACGCAGCCTGCTGCTTGGCTCTTGCCTCAGGACCTGTGCCCCAGCCTCTGGGTCACAGCTCGCAGAAGGGCTCTGCATGGGCTCTGAGTTCTGGTGAACGCAGGATGGCTTTGTTTGTACCAAGATTGTTAGAACAAGTCCAGAGGAGGCCACCAAGATGCTCAGAGGGCTGCAGCAGCTCTGCTATGAGGACAGGCTGAGAGAGTTGGAGCTCTGCAGCCTGGAGAAGGCTTTGAGGAGACCTTGGAGTGGCCTTCCAGGATCTGAAGGGGCCTACAGGAGGGCTGGAGAGGGACTATTGACAAGGTCTTGTAGTGCCAGCACAAGGGGTAATGGGTTTAAACTGGCAGAGGGGAGATTGAAACTGAATGTTAGGAAGAAGTTCTTTGCAGTGAGGGTGGTGAGACACTGGCACAGGTTGCCCAGGGAGATTGTGGCTGCTTCCTCTATGGAGGTGTTCAAGGCCAGGCTGGACGAGGCCTTGAATGTCCTGTTGTAGTGCGAGATGTCCCTGCCTATGGCAGGGGTTGGAACTGGCTGAGCTTTGAGGCCCCTTCCAACTTAAACCATTCTATGATTCTGTAAGACACACCTTGCCTGTATTTTTCTCAGACAGTTGTCAAGAAGCTGTTTGAGAAGAGCAGAGCTTTCCTTTCCAAGTCCTGTTTGGCTGGCTGCATGTTCCAGCCAAATGCCCTCTCACCCCAAGCTGGGTTTGGGTTGCTGCGTGTTGCACCCCTCTGGGGGTGCGCCCAACTCTGCTGCTTTGGAGCTGCATCTCTCACTCCTAACTCTCAGTTTGTCACCTTTGTTCCCCCAGTCCTGTTGATCCTTGCAACTCAGTTACTCTGAGGCCATCAAGGGTTCCCTGTCTGTATTGATTAGTACATGAGGTTCATCTTTGGACCCAGCTGAGGCATATTGATGTATCCGAGGCAGGTCCGATGTGTTTTGGGCATGGATATGCTTTGGGTCAAGGTTCATTTGGCACGGTTAGGCCAGAACTTAGTGCTGAAATGACAAAGAACCTCTGCTTTCTGTAGCAGTATCCCAGTGTGAGGTTGGCAATTGTTTTTCAGAGAAGAAGCTGTGCAAATTAATTGTAAATGAAGCACAAATGGGATTTTGTGAAGCTTTCCTTACATTGCTGGTCATCTTCTGTGCGAGGCAGGCTGAGACAAAAGCCTGCTTGTTCTGGGTTTACAAAGGGATTGTGGTGCAGTGTTCCAATGGGAAGGAGGTTTTCATGGGTGGGAGGACTTCAGGAAATAAAAATAATAACAAAGTGGTGTATGGTAAGAGGCATGAAGGAAAAAGTGGTGGTGCACAGCTGGTGAAAGCAGGGAGATTAACATTTCCAGCAGTGGCTGAAGTAGCTGTGACCTTCCTTCCTCTGTGGGCAGGGTGCTGTGATGGTGGGTCACAGCTTCTCCTGACAACAAGCGTCAGTGCAACTCCCCGCACTCACTTCTTCAGTCCTCCTTACCCCATCAGATTCAATCTAGTAGGCTTGAGCAGAGCAACTAGAGGACCGTTGCTCTTTGGCACCTTTGTGTCTTGCTTTTCCTTCTGTACTAGAGCAAAGCAGGAGCAATGCCCTGGAAGTCAGCAGACTGGCGCTAGCTTAAAAGAAAGTACAATTCCTTTTGGTGGCTGTAGTCCAACTCTTGCTGCTCTCCAGCTCCATGCAGGTCGTTTGCCATCGGAGGGGGACTGGCAAAAGCAGCCAGTATATTTGTTGCTGGTTAGTAGCAGAGTTCTGGAAAGCTCTGACTTCAGTAGTGTTTGTAAAGTGTCGTTAATTCCTGCTGCTCTGCTTTGTCCAGAACCATGCCAAATGACCGACTTCATTATTCAGGGGTCTCTGATGCTCTCAGAAACCCAATTCCGCACTCAGTCAGGAAGATGTACGTGCTTGAAATCTTCAGCAGATCTGGTTTGGATCAGAGGAGGGAGGTTAGCAGAGCCGTATCTTCGCTGGGCAGCCGAAAGTGAAGTAAAGCAGCCCCTGTGCGGCTGCAGCATGATTTACAGGGCTGAATTCAGAGGGCAGCTCCTGCTGCCGGGGACGCACGCTCACAACCGCTGTTGATTTTTGAATTAAAAAAATGCAGCTCTGTACACAGTTTACTCTCTTGCTAGAGGGCAGGGAAATATAGGTAAGAGCCGTTAATCCCCAGCAGGCTGCTGGGCAGGGGAACAGACAGAGATGACAAAAGTTAATTGGAAACATGAGCGGTTTAACAGAAAACATATTTGTGATGATTGAGAGAGCAACGTCTCCAGAAAGGAAACTCTGCACAGAGAGACTTCAGAGGAGAAGTGGCCACCAGTAGGTGAGTCTGATTTTTTTCAAGCTCTCTCTAAGCTCTGTGCTAATTTCTTAACAAGAGCAAATGACATTAAAAAGAACTGAATACAAAGACAAGATTTGCTTTCTCTGGGGGGCGGCGGAGGGGGCTGCACCACTGCTGGCGCTGGCTTCTCTTGCAGGCTAGATGTAATGCTTCATTTGGGGTTATTGCATAGGAACACAATTGGGTTTATTTTTGTGCGTGGGGTTTTCTTCTAGCTTTTGCATACGGAGGTCTTATGCTCCCCCAATAACTAAAAGGACTTTAGTTTCCATTTTTTCCTTACTCCTGCATTTTTTTGTACGTTTGAGGTTTTTCTCAGAATCGAACTTGGACAGCAAGCATCCTGCCAAAAGCAGAGGGAACCCTTAGTTAGAAAGTAGTGCTGTGTTTTTGCTAATGGAAAAGTATTACCAGCTTAATAAGGGAGAAGGCATTGCAAAACACATTTTGGTTTGGAGGAGTTTCTTTTTTATTTATTCCTTTTTCTTGAACCAGCAACTAAATGTAAATTACATGGTAGGAGCTGCTCTACTGTGTAGGAAAAGAAAACTGCTCCTGATGTTGAAAATACTAATATGTATCTGTCTTTTTCATGTTATTAATGCAAAGTTCCTAGTGTTTCATTACAAAAAGAATTCCAAGCTCATCTATAGGTACTGATGTGTAAAATTTGGGGGTTGTGTTTTGTCTTTCTCCCAGAACCTGCAGACAGTCCAACCTCCCAGCCCACAGGAATGAATGAAAATGTCTCATCCTCAGTTCAAAGCTGCAGCGGTACTGTTGGTTGCAATAACTCCTCAGCCATCCCTCAGCCCAGCTCTGCTATTAAACCTTGGCGCAGCAAGTCCCTTAGCGCGAAGCACACAGCGACGTCTTCCATGCTCTCCGTAAAGCAGCCCCCAGCAGAGCCTCCGAAGCCACCCTCAGAGATCTCCAAAACGGCTCCCAACAATCAAAAATCCATGCTGGAAAAACTAAAGCTCTTCAATAGCAAAGGAGGCTCCAAAGCAGGGGGGACAGCACTCGAGTGTCCAGGGTCTCGGGACAACAGCTGCGAAAAGCTAGAGGCGCTTCTCAGCTTGGAGGAAGGCGAAGAAATCGATGCCACCAATCAGAATGTGAACAATCCGGGATCTGTGTCCAGTAGTCCCAAAATTGCACTCAAGGGAATTGCACAAAGGACTTTCAGTCGGGCACTAACTAATAAGAAAAGTTCTCCAAAGGGTAATGAGAAGGAGAAAGATAAACAGAAGGAGAAAGAAAAGGATAAAAGCAAAGACGTTGCAAAGAGAACATCCATCACTGAGAAGCTGGACCTGAGAGAGGAACCAAAAGAGGAACAGACAGCAGCAGCAACCACAGAGATGCCAAAAAAGTCCTCCAAGATTGCCAGCTTTATCCCAAAAGGAGGAAAGCTGAACAGTGCCAAGAAGGAGGCCTCTGCCCCTTCGCACAGTGGAATACCAAAACCAGGAATGAAAAACACCACAGGGAAATCCTCAAGTGCCCCCGCTCCTGCGAAGGAAGGCGAGAGAAGCCGCGTCGGGAAAGCCGGCTCCGGGCTGCCTCATCAGAAGTCTCAGCTGGACAGCAGGCACTCCAGCTCCTCCTCCAGCCTGGCCTCCTCAGAAGGGAAAGGCGTAGGAGGCCTCAACAGCAGCAGCAGCAGCCAAGCTGTCAATGGCCCCACCACAACGACACACACCACAGGGAGCAACACTGTGAGTGTTCAGCTACCTCATCCCCAGCAGCAATACAGCCACCCGAACACTGCCACCGTAGCTCCTTTCATGTACAGGTATGGTGAACCTCTCTGCTGGGCTGTTCTGAACATGACACCTGGGTAGGGAGATTCATTTTGGACACACAAGCAGCAGAATGAATGCCACACCATGGAGAAATTTCTTGCTGTAGGAGTAGTAGGCAGTTTATACATTTACACAAACTGGGGTTCTGGGGTGACCTCAGAGTGACCTTCCAGTGCCTGAAGGGACTACAGGAAATCTGGGAAGGGACTTTTTACATGGGCTTCTTGTGATCAGATGAAAGGGAATGGATTGAAGCTTGAGGAGGGCTCAGATTTAGACTGGAGGAAGAAGTTCTTGACAGTGAGGCTGGGGAGACACTGAACAGGTTGCCCTGGGAGGTTGTGGATGCCTCTTCCCTGGAAGTGTTGAAGACTAGGTTGGATGAGGCCTTGAGCTGTGTGGTCCAGTGGGGGATGTCTCTGCCCACAGCATGGGAGTTGGAACTGGATGATCTTTAAGGTCCCTTCCAACCCAAGCCATTCAGCAAATCTCTGAACTGTTGGTGAAGGCCATCAGGCTAAGATGTACAAGAAAGTCTGCTAGAAGGTGTGAGTGTAGTTGTCACTGACCCTACTAACAGTTCAGGTGAGAATGCTAACACCTTCCTGATCAGGTCTTGCTGTTCCCTGGTTTTGTACTGTGTGGATTAGGTTTGGTTTACACATCATAGCTTTAAAAGTTGTGCCAACAGCAGTTTATGAGCTAGATGCACTGATTCTCCTCAATGTGGTTAATGGTGATGGAGCTGCCTGGCCCTACTCCTTTCCTTTTTTAAACATTGGAGGAAAAGAGGCCAAACTGCATAATCTTGCTGGCTTGAAAAGAGAAACTCAAATGGTATTGATTTGCAAGGCAAACACACAGTGCTGTTAGCAATTCACTAGCCTGACATGCTTTGAATCTGCAAAATGCTCTTGTTAATGCCTTGCAGTAACAGGCCCAGAGGTTTTCTGCTATCAGTTAAGGTTACTTTGAATTAAACTTTCCAGGTGCCTGTAGTCCTACTTTTTCTTTGAGTGTTTTTAAGGTAAAAGACATGAGAAACTGTTCCACGTTTCAACTGAAATCAAGAATACTGCAATAGTAATTCCCTGCCACGTCTCCACTTGCGTATAGCACTTCCCCTTGGGACAGGAGACCTCCAGCTGCTTCTTGGGGTGGCAAAAACACAGTGCAGCTAGGAAAATGAAGCAGATCTTCTGACATCACTTTCATTGCCTGACAGCCATGATGTCAGACCACAGGTCAGAGTCTGAAGTTAGTTTCACACAGTCCTTTATTTTAAAGCACAAAATGAGTGCCATTGCCTGTTCTGGAAGGGAAACAAGCCGGAGTGTAGCATGCCAGTACACGCTACCTGCTCTACACACTCATGCAATATGGACTGTGTCAGAAAGGATCAGATGAGCCACAACAACTGATGCTGCTGATAATTAAACCTGAACTGGAAATCCAGGTGTCTGAAGAGCTGTGAAGCTTCTCTTTGGCTATGAATTTTTTATTTTTCACAGCTGAGTGCTCGTGTCCATTTCTAGGACATAATTCAACATGGGACTGATGAATTATGTAAAATCAGTCTGCTGGTCTGTTCTGGAGAGAGGGACAGAGCGGCTGATGGCAGGTGTCTGGCTATTCTACTGGAGGTACTTTTGATGGAGAGTGACTGCACGTCTCTGCTCCGTTTTGCCTTCCAGATCACAGACAGACAATGAAGGGAACGTGACGGCTGAGGCCAGCACAGGAGGGGTCAGCATGGAGTCTGCTCTGTACGTCAAAACTGCACAGCCTGCTCTCGAAGACCTCTCAGGTATGTCTTGTGGTGCAACCTACTGATTGTGATCTGATGAAATAAGAATGGGCTACAGCCGGTTTGAAGTGAGGAGCTCCCTCTTTAGGGAGGGATTTATTCTGCTTTTATTCCTAATGCTTCAGTCCTTAGCAGTTACCGTATTTCTTTCAGCTCTTCAGCAGTGAGAAGTGGGTGTCAGTTATCCAAACACTAGCTGCTCAAGTTCTGCACAACGGTGTGCACCAGACTCTTAAAAATCAATAGGAATTCTGTCTGCTCCAAGTTGTTCTAGGAGTCATTCTAGCACCTTTTAAGATCAAGCCATTAAAAAGATCCTAAGTATTTGATACCTATTTTTCACTTTTTAAAGCTGTGCTTCAGAAGAGATTAAGTCAATTTCCTTGATGGATTGCTTATAGATTTGGAGGAGTCTGAGCATTCACATGACCATGAATCTGGTCATTGAGAGAAGTGGCCTTTACAGTGATAGGAGAGCAAACTCCAACTACTCTTTCATTTGCCCAGTATACAGAAGCTGTAACTGGTTGTTGCTGGAGTACTGGCAGTCTAAATTAGAAAGAGCCTCTTATGTATATGCAGAATTTCTGCTTCTGTAAGAAGTATATGATAATTAACAGTGATTTTTAGCTTATCTACAGCAAAGCAATTTTTAGCAGCCATGTTCTACTAAAGGTCTTTTAAAATGTGGGTTTAGTGTCACAGTCGTCTCCTATTCCAGTTTCAGTAATGTCTATGACTTTATTTGCTGCCTGCTGTTGCCGTATCTCTCATCAGCAGAATATCTCAAGGTTTTTTCATCTTCTTAATCTTGATGTCCCCCAGTTTAATGTGAATCTTGAAACTGATTGTCCTGCTTGGAAAAAAAATCATATGGCTGAAAGTTTCACTGTTGGATTAATTTCATACTGCATTACTTGTTCTGTCATTGCTGCCTTTATACTTGTGTGTGTGGATGCTGATAGCAAAGGCAAGGGGCTTGGGCAGTGGTGAGAAGGGCTGCATCAATGCAGAGATGAGTGTGTATGCCTGTATGGTTTATATTTAGCTGGATTAAGTATTTGAAAGGGAAATAAATGGCACAAGAGATAAAATCCTTGAGAACATCTTTGGGTTCACATTTAAATATGAGAGACAGTTCAAAGTAAGAAACAGTGTCCAGCTGCTTAAACCTTTTTCAGGGCTACCTCTTAATCATCATATTGCCTAGCCTGGATGTATTTCAGCCTGTAAACTGAGAAGTGTTTGTAGATCACATAAGGTCTTTCGTCTTTGATGGCAGATGTTGCGTAAACACAAACTGTTATTCAAGCAGAATATATAAGTTTGGAGATCCAAAAATGGAAGGCAACTGACAGCCTCAAACAATGGAGATGCAAAACCCAGCTGTGTGCAGCCAGACCCCACAGCCAGCAGCAGTCCATAAAGGGTCTGTGGGGAAAAGGAGCAAACAAGACAAATGTTCCCTCAACCCAAATAAATTAGAAGAAATGAGGGACAGATTTCATCTGTTCCTGTGTAACAGCTATTGAGGCTTTTCATTTACAAGCAGATATAAACCCAAAGGTAGGGAAAAGTGGAAACTGAGTGGTTTAATGCTGCTGCCTGTTCAGGAAGAGCTAAGTGATTTGATACATAAGTTCTGGTGGCACTATCCATTGCCTGTCTTTGAAGCGTGCTTATCGTTTAAGCAACTGAAGGTCATTGAAGTAAAAACTGGATCATAGCAGTTGAGGCATAACAGTGATCTCAACAGAAACTGCCTCAGCTCATATGGTGGGCATCCTCTCAAGAAGTCATCTGCCACTTGCTTTGGTAGCTGGGAGAGAAACGATCTGTAAAAGAGCACCGTGACCTTCCCTGGGCTACAAGTCTATAAATGTTTTATGCTCTTTGCTGCAAAAATTTCTAGATCCACGAGGGTAGAAAAGTGTTTTCTCCTCCCAGAGACCCACTGGCTGAAGGAAGGGGTCTTGTGAAGCAGCTGTTTCCCATCTGATGGGATCGGAATTGTTTGACCCTTTGACCTAAGTGAATTGTATCTCGAGGAGATTATTTCCCAGGGAGCAGAAGCACGCAAAACAAAAGGCTAACGTGGGCACTACCTGAGCCACTGCTGCGAGCCTCAGAATGGATAATGATGGTATAAGTGTTAAAGTCTCTCTTCCCCTCCCTAGAGAGCTCCCCTCGTACTCAGGGCTGCAGCACTTCGGTGAGTAGTTTGTGCTGCTGAGGCTTTGGGACTTGGTTTTTCTGTGCCATCAACCTGGCATCTCTCAGAAAGATGGGGTTTAAAGCAAGGCATGTGGCAGGTTCCAACTCCAGCTTATTTCTCTGGGCATTAGCATTTCTGGTTTGTGTAATACATGGATAACCATCTAAACTAGCAATTGGCTGGGCAGCCAATGCCCTGGCAGTTTCACGGTGCAGCACAAACTACTCACCAAAGTGCTTCAGTCATGAGCTGCATACCCTTTGGAAGGAAATTGTTTCTTTCTGTGCCCAGCAGAAGCCTCGTGATGGCCTTTTGGAAGTTTTCTCTTTCAGCTTACAAAGAGCATGTTGGCACTGCCAGAAATTCACTTCTCTTCGACCTCTGAGGAGGTTTAACTATATAAAACTCAGTGGAGTTAGCAGCCAAAACATTTCCTAATTGACTGCGGAGAGCAAGTAGAGGCATTGTTGTGAGACCCCACTGCAAACACTGCATCCATTTCTGGTGTTCCCATCATAAGAAGGATGCAGAGCTGCTGGAGTGAGTCCAGAGGAGGGCCACAAGATTGATTCAAGGGCTGGAGCACCTCTGCTGTGACCATAGGCTGAGGGAGCTGCGGGTGCTGAGCCCAGAGAAGAGAAGACCCTGGGGGGGGCTTTCCAATACTTGAAGGGATCCTGTGGCAAGGCTGCAGAGGAACTTCTCATAAGAGTGTCCAGCAATAGGATGAGGGAGAATGGCTTTAAGCTGAGGGAGAGAAAGTTTGGATGGGACCTTTGGAAGAAATTCTTGAGTGTGAGTGTGGCAAAACTGGAATAGGCTTCCTAGGGAGATCTGTGGATGCCTCCTTCCAGGGAGTGTTCAAAGACAGGTTAAATGAGGCTTTGAGAGCTGAGTCTAGTTGAGAGATGTCCCTGCCCATGGTGAGGAGGTTTGAGTAGTTGATTTCTGAGGTCACTTCCAACCTAAGCCATTCTATGGTTATGCTGAAACACTAAATCATTAATTTACAAAAAATAAATTATGCTGAGGCTATAGAAGGACTTTACACCCCCCAGTATATATAAGCTCTACTTTTAGAATTAAGTGTCAGGACATGAATGTGTTTTAGAGCAGAGCATTTAAAGAACAAGATTTCTAAAGGCCAGGGAAACTTAAAGTCATCCCCCATTGTTGTGTCATGTGGCACACTGAAGTAACAACGACTGTGCTGTGATGCTGACAGGCAGACTTTTGCTATTTCACCTAAAAGATTGCTCTGCATGGAGCACCCAGTCAGCAGAGTTTGCTGGAAAGCTGCTGTTGCACAGCAGGAGCTATTTGAAATGAGGGAAAAGAAGACCTAGCGAAAATACAGCACTGGAGAAATTGGCTGTGTTGGGCTGCTGTTAATTGTGTCGATATGTGAGATGGAAAGGGTGGTATTGATGGAGTATATCTTCTAATGAGGTTGAAAGTTAACCAGAATTTAAATTGGGTCATCTGGGGAAATGACAGTACAGGAGCATCTGGTGCAAAGGCAGCCTGTGAAATAAAGTTAGCAGCACAGAGCGTGCAGTCAGCCTGGCTGCGGCAGCGGCAGGTACCTGCCGTAGCGGAAGGATATCTCCACTGGAATCAGTGTTGAATAACAGAAAGGCAGGAAAAAAAATGTGTTGGAGTCAGGCTGAAGCAGAGGTAGCAGCTCACTTGGGTGCTGTTTCCTGCCTTCTCCTTCCTCATGGTTTATTTTCCCCATAGGAGAGGATCCAGAAACTCGGCGGTTACGAACCGTGAAGAACATTGCTGATCTTCGGCAGAACTTGGAGGAAACTATGTCCAGTTTGCGGGGAACCCAGGTCACGCACAGGTAACTGCATGGCTTTGGTCCTGCTCCTTTGCATCTCCTGCCTCTGGCCAGGCTGCAGCCGGGAAAAATAACGAGCACTGACAGTGGAAAATGCTGCTCTTGTGCTTTTTGTCTGTAAAGCACAGCCGCGTGCTAGCGTTCAGCGCTTGCTGAGACGCGCGATGAGTAATTGATGGTGGCAGGCTGTATATGGAACAGTCGGGGCTGGTTCAATGTCTGTGGTGATCTCTGGGTGTAGGCTACAGTTCAGAAAGTTTCTTCGTCTTACTCTTCAACAGCTTCAGTGCATTGCACCCCTCTCCCCCTGTGTGTAAAACTGTGTTTAAATAAGCAGGTGAACTGCGCCTGACCCACCTTATCAAGTGCATAACTTGAATTCCTGACCAATCTTTGGGCAAACAAGTTTTTCTAAGACTGTTAGTCATCTGCATCTAGAACTGCTTCTCCTTTGCAAAGCAGCAGGGCTGGGACATCTTCAGCAATATTTAAGATATGCTCTAAATAAACAAAGGCTGTTGCTGCATTTAAACATTCCGTGACTCAGGAGGCTGGGGAGAATAAACTGTTTGGCCCCTAATGAGGTCAGGGTCCTACTTATAGCTCAGTGCACTGTGGGCTCCAGTCCTCAATGAGTTCAGTGGGGGAACACTTTGTGTTTTGGCTTTGTATCTAAAACCAAGGCAGAGCTTGCCAAGGTCAGCTCCCGGTGCTATTTCTCTTTTCAAATGTCAATTAATGCGACAGCTCATTATGATTTAATTACTGTAACCAGAGGATAGGTGTTTGCAGTGTATATTGCAAATAATGCAGTGCTGTTTATTTCAACAGACAGCCACAATGTGAAAAACCAAATGTGTCACTGTGATAGTTGAGCAGGAGAGAATAAGAGCAGTTTGTGTGGATGAGAGAAGTTGCAGCTATGGATTAGCTGCAAATAAATGAGCTGCAACTAAGCTGCAAGTGTTCAGGGTGCAGTTGTGATGGTTTGGGAGTTACCTGCCCCCCCATACAATGAAATCACCCAGACTAGACTCAGCTGGCTGGAAATTAAGGAATGAAGCTTTATACTCACAGCTCAGCTGAATATACAAGCAGAGATTTACAATATGCCACAAGTATTTACAGTTATATACAAGTTAAAGGTAATACAGAAACACAACAGCCCTCCCAGACATCAGAGTGCCCAGGAGGGGCTCCCAACCACCCTTCTACCTTCTTTCCACCCCTCTACCTTATCCCATTGTCTGTCTTACATGCAAGGTGAGTTTGGAGGATCAGCAAGGGGGTTAGAAGCAGAATGATTAGTTGGGTTACATAGAGCAGCAGAAGCCCAGAGATAAGAGATATAGACGCCGACTCCGACAGATAGAGACTGTCTTATCTATGTTTGTGTCCTTGCTTTTATACATCTCAGCAAGCCTGTGAGTGCAGCAGCCATCACCATTGTTTCCTTTTCACAGCCTAGAATCTATTTTTTCTCATTAAAATATTCCATTTAGCCTCAAACCAGCACAGTAGTCTTGCAATCTCTGCACATCTCCTGAAGTCTCAAGGTATGCAGCAGTCCAATGCTGAAAAATATTTCTGACACTGAAGTCACTACCAAGATAAGTGGTCACAGTGTTCTCAGACCATTTGAAGGCCATGCACAGCACAGGTGTTGGAAGGGATGCAGCAGATTCACTCACTCAGACATGCAGAATGAAAGATTTCATGTAGCTGATGTGTATCAAAAACTGCATTTGCAGCGTCCGACCTAAAATGCTTTTGTAGTCAGAGCTCTGTGTAAGTGGTATGGATATTTTACATATATCCAGTAAGGACTTTTCAGGATATCAGGGCTAGGGGGAACAGAGTGAAGCTGGAGATGGGTAGGTTCAGGCTGGACCGCATTAGAGTGGTGAGAGCCTAGAATGGATTGCCCAGGGAGGTGGTTGAGGCCCCATGGCTGGAGGTGTTTAAGGGCAGGCTGAATGAGGCTATGGCCAGCCTGATCTGGGGAAGGATGTCCCTTGCCCATGGCAGGGGAGTTGGAACTATATGACCCTTGTGGTCCCTTACAACCCTGACTAATTCCATGATTCTATATCCAGTGTTGTGTGCAGTTCTGGGAGCCCTCAACACAAGAAGGACATGGAGCTTTTGGAGCAAGCCATGGAGATGCTGAGAGGGCAGCAGCAGCTCTGCTCTGAGGACAGGCTGAGAGTAGTTGGGGCTCTGCAGCCTGGAGAAGAGAAGGCTTTGGGTACACCTTATAGCAGCCTTTCAGTACCTGAAGGAGGCCTACAGGAAGGCTGGAGGCAAGGTCTTATAATGACAGGATGAGGAGTAATGGGTTTAAACTGGCAGAGGGGAGATTCAAACTAGATGTTAGGAAAGAAAAAAAGAAAATGCATGAGAAAAATATGACTTTGGTTGGTTTTCCTTTAGTCAGCTGAATATCCTACTGCCCTGCTTAGAGCAGCAACACCATGGTGTTATGGAGACGAAATAGTTATGCTTTAATACTGTGAATAATCCATTAAAAAGCTCCTGCTTAACTCTGCTCACAAATGTGTTGAGCACTTGGTGGCCTGAGTGCAAGAGTTTAGTTATTTAGGAAGGCTGTTGGAGGAATGGACCTAACTAGAAGTGCTGAAGCAGGTAATCACAGAATTGTTGGGGTTGGAAGGGACCTCAAGGCTCATCCAGTTCCAACCCCTCTGCCATAGGCAGGGACACCTGTCACTAGAGCAGGTTGCCCAGAGCCACATCCAGCCTTAAAAACCTCCAGAGATGGGGCTTTCACCACCTCCCTGGGCAACCTGTTCCCAGTGTCTCGCCACCCTTATGGAGACAACTTCTTCCTGACATCTAATCTAAATCCAGCTTGGATTCACAGGATGTCAGGGGTTGGAAGGGACCCAAAGAGATCACTGAGTCCAACTCCCGTGCCAGAGCAGGACCGCGCAGTCTAGCTCAGGTCACACAGGAACACATCCAGTCAGGCCTTGAGAGGCTCCAGAGAAGGAGACTCCACAGCTGCTCTGGGACCCTTACAGTCAAGAAGTTCTTCCTTGTGTTGAGGTGGAACCTCCTGTGCTGTGGCTTATTTCTGTTACTCCTTGTCCTATCCCAGGGAGCAATGAAAAGTGAGAAGCAAATGTTCATTCCCTCTAAGTCCAGTACCCTGAAAAGTCCCTCACCAGCTTTCTTGTATCTGCCTTCCGATAGTGGAAGGCCACAATAAGGTCTCCTTGGAGCCTTCTCCAAAGTGCACTACTCCAATTCTCTCAGCCTGTCTTCAGAGGAGAGCTGCTCCCACCCAGGTTGACTCTGTTAAGGCTCTTTCTTACAACCCGCAGCATGGTGTAGAGGGGGGTAGGTTCCTGCAGTCACCTGTGATTGGTTTTAAACTGGCAGAGGGAAGATTTAAACTGGATGTTAGGAGGAAGCTCTTTACAGTGAGGGTGATAAGACACTGGCACAGGTTGCTCAGTTGCACCTCCCTAGAGGTGTTCAGGGCCAGGTTGGAGGAGACCTTGAGTGACCTATTCTGCTGGGAGGTGTCCCTGCCTGTGTTGGAGGGTTGGGACGGGATGATCTTTGAGGCCCCTTTCAACCTAAACCATTCTCTGGATCAGTGATTCTGTGACCCCAGGCCATGTTTAACCCAATGCATCTCTTCTCAGCACGCTGGAAACGACGTTTGACACCAACATCACGACCGAGATCAGCGGCCGCAGCATCCTCAGCCTGACAGGCCGCCCTACCCCTCTGTCCTGGAGACTGGGCCAGTCCAGCCCTCGCCTGCAGGCAGGCGACGCTCCCTCGCTGGGCAACGGCTACCCGCCGCGCGCCAACGCCAGCCGCTTCATGGGCACCGAGCCCGGGCGCTACATGTACGCCGCGCCCCTGCGCAGGCAGCTGGCATCGCGCGGCACCAGCCTCTGCCACGTGGACATCGCGGACAAGGGTGGCGATGAGATCGACCTGGAGGGCATCGCCATGGATGCCACCGGCTACATGAGCGACGGGGATGTGCTGGGCAAGAATATCAGAGCGGATGACATCACCAGCGGGTGAGTGCCGTTCCCTCTCTTGCTAAATGCCGCTGTGGGGTCGCTGAGCGGCAGGGGTTGGAAGGCACCTCCAGAGATCGCCTGCTCCGGGTCCTCTGCCAAAGCAGGAACGCTGTGGGCAGGTCACACAGGAACCATCTGCAGCTGCCTGAAGGGATGTAGTGGCGAGGCTGCTGCTGGGCTCTTCTCCAGGTAGCTGGAGGCAGAACAAGGGGGGGTGGCCTCAAGCTGCCACTGGGTAAGTTTAGATGGGACATTCGATATATTCATCAGTGGCTTCAATCTTTAGTCACATTCTGCAATTCTGTGCTCCACAACCTCCCTGGAGGTGTTCAAGGCCAGGTTGGATGAGGCCTTGAGTGACCTGTTCTAGTGGGAGGTGTCCCTGCCTATGGCAGGGGGTTGGAACTGGATGAGCTTTGAGGTCCCTTCCAACCTAAACCATTCTGTGATTCTGTGAATGACCTGGATGAGGGCACAGAGTGCTCTGTCAGCAAGTTAGCTGATGACACCAAGCTGGGTGGAGTGGCTGCCACACCGGAAGGCTGTGCTGCCATGCAGCCAGATGTGGACAGGCTGGAGGGCTGGGCTGGAGGAAATGGAATGAAATTCAACAAGGGCAAGTGTAGAGTCTGGTACCTGGGAAAGAACAACCCCAGGGGTCAGTATAGGTTGGGAACTGACCTGCTGGAAGGCAGTGAAGGGGAAAAGGATCTGGGGGTCCTAATTGATGGGAGGCTGAGCATGAGCCAGCAATGTGCTCTGGTGGCCAGAAGGGCAATGCCATTCTGGGGTGGATTAGAAGGGCTGTGGTTAGTAGGTCAAGAGAGATTACCTGCCTCCCTACTCTGCCTTGGTGAGGCCACATCTGCAATACTGTGTTCAGTTCTGGGCCTCCCAGTTCAAGAGGGACATAGAACTGCTTGAGAAAGTCCAGCACAGAGCCATAAAGATGATTAAGGGAATGGAACATCTCTGTTAAGAGGAGAGCCTGAGGGAGCTGGAGCTGTGCTGCTTGGAGAGGAGGAGGCTGAGAGGTGACCTCAGCAATG
Source organism: Pogoniulus pusillus (assembly GCF_015220805.1). NCBI lineage: Eukaryota > Metazoa > Chordata > Aves > Piciformes > Lybiidae > Pogoniulus > Pogoniulus pusillus. The sequence continues at coordinate 1,848,746 of NC_087287.1, forward strand.
GTTATCAATATGTAAAGGTGAGTTCCAGGAGGCTGGAGCCAGGCTCTGCTGGGTGATGCCAGTGACAGCACAATGGGCAGTGGGTGGAAGCTGAGGCACAGGAAGTTCCATGGAAACATGAGGAGGAATTTTTTTCCCTTTGAGGGTGACAGAGCCCTGGAACAGGCTACCCAGGGAGGCTGTGGAGTCTTCCTCTCTAGAGATATTCAAAACCCACCTGGATGTGTTTCTGTATAATCTGGTCTAGGTGATCCTGCTCTGGCAGGGGGGTTGGACTGGATGAGCTTTTGAGGTCCCTTCCAACTCCTGACATTCCCTGATTAGGAAAAAGTTTTTCACAGAGAGAGTGGTCAGGGACTGGAATGAGCTGCCCAGGTTGGTGGAGGAGTCACCCACCCTGGCTGTGTCTAAGGATCGTTTGGATGTGGTGCTTGGGGATATGGTTTAAGGTGAATCTTGTAGAGTAGGTTTACAGGTTGGACTTGGTGATCCTGAGAGGCTCTTCCAACCTGACTGTTTCCGTGAGTCTGTGAGCATGTTCAGAGAAGGAGACTCCACAATCTCTGTGAGTAGCTCCAGGGCTCTGGTACCCTCACAGCAAAGAAGTTCTCCCTCATGCTCACAGATTCAGAGATTGCATCGGGTTGGAAGTGTTGGGGTGGAACTTGCAATTTGTGTCAGGTTCATACTTGATGTGATTTGTCCATTTTTATCTTCATGCTGTATTTTATGAGGTTTTGGTGCTGCTGTATTCCCATGGTTATTTGGAGAAAGAAACGAACCCCCCAGAGATCACCTGCCACTTTGGAGGGACAGCTCACGAACACGGATAACTGGGGTAGTCCCACAGGCCGTAAGATTTGAGTGCACGATAAGGAGGCACTTGTGCATGTGAGCATACTCTTGCCCATCTTTAAATGCTTTTCCCGGTCAGGGTTCCTTGTGGCCGTCAAACCCATGCTGCAGCATTCCTTGTGCCCACAAGATGGAGAGGGAGAGGCATTTGCTGTACTCCTGCTGAACCCTTCTGCTGTTTGAACTCTGAGGGGACAGTTCCCTGGAAGGAAGCGAGTTTACACCTCTCTGTAGGATAAAAAAGTCTACCTGCAAAAGAAACTCCTAAAGAGTGAGTCAGTGTGCAGAAATATGAACTGATAGCATTAGCAAAGTCCTACATCAACACTTTACCTCTGCCTTGGCTGGAAGAAGCATTTCTTCTCTGCCCCAAAGTCAGCATTCAGTTCAGTGTGGGTCTGCTTGCAGTTCCTTCTAGAAAGTGCAGTCGTTTTGTCTTGGCTCAAGCACACCAGCAGCAGATTGAGGTTAAAACTGATCTTTGAGAGGTAAATGGAATATTTCCTTTGTCCCTGCCTGACCAGCTTACATCTTTAGCTTTCTGTGTGATTTTGGTTTTTAGGGGGATAAATGGCACTTGTAGCATTGGCTTATTTGGAAGATTTAATGTCTCTTAGTGAAACAGGAATCTAGAATCCAGCTGCTGCTTTGTCACTGACTTAACCAGTTAAGGTACACAGCCTGGAAACCTCCATCCCTTCTGTTCATTGTGGATAGTTGGATGTTTTCACACTGTCTTTTTTTTGGAGGAGTCAGACACTTTATGTTTAATTCCTCCTTAGGGAAGTGTTATGGTAAAGAAGCTGATGCAAAAGCCAGTATCAAATTCTCTTTCCAATACAGCACCAGCAGTTCCTGCTGCATTAATAACACATCCCATCACTAAAGCCCCTTGTGCTTTCCTCAAATAAATCAACTTACACCTGAGTTTTGCAGTGTTTATTGTAGTAACAGTTATTGCTTTTCCTCTGGACTGTGACTTTTATTCAACCTCGTGGCTGTAATTTCGGTCTAGAAATGAGGAAAGTAAATTCTGAGTAAAACACCTACAGAACAAGCTGAGAAGTGCCCCTGGCAGAACTCTTCCTTCGGGCTTCTTCTGCTCCTATCCTAGAAGAGACCTCAGTCTTTGCAGATATGGAGTGTATAAAGTTCAGATTCCAGGCTGAGGCAAAGGAAAGAATAAGAAAGCCACTGAGTTCATGAATGATATTTGCAGGGAAACCAGTGCCTTCACTCATCTCTGTATCATTTCCTTGTCTGGGTCTAGCTGGGCATCTCCATTTGAAGTTCTTAGGACAAGAGGAGTTATGTGAACAAATGTCTTTTTTTTTTCCTTTCCACATCTTTTGCCCTTAGCTACAAAAGCCTATTTTGCTAAATAATGTGAGTTGGTTTATTGATTTATGTAGCATTGTTTCAGTCATTGACTGAGTTCCAAGGACAGAAGTTGTGCTGAAGGTCAATCCAGCATCAGAAAGATCCATCTCTTTTTTCAAGGTTGCGGGCAGAGCTTGGAGGTTCTCTTGTTGCAGCATCCTTGGGCACTTGGAGGGAGCAGGCCTGGGAGCAGCCCCACGTTGTTTGGGTTACATAACTTGTGCAAAGTAACTGTTTGGTGGATTCTCTGAGAGGGGAGTGCTGCATTGGATGTAAGCCCAGTATCAGTGGAGAGAGAAAACAAATGAGGCTGTTACCTTTAGTGAGTCTTGCTGACACCTAATCCTGCTGAGTTGTCATCTCCAGGGTGAGCAGATGTTTTGGTAGCCTGTTTCAGAAATTATCTTCCCCAGGGTTGGTTTATTCCTAATAATAACTGGGGGGGGGGGAAAACCCAAGCCAAAAGGGATAGCATGGTGGCCTTGTGGGAGAGCAATCGGAGAGGCTGCTTGTAACAAAAGCATCCGCGTGACTTGCTGCAGAGCAAATCTCTGGGATCAGTGCTAGGGCCAACAGGTCCAATATTTCCAGGAGCTGAGTTACAGTATGTGGAAGGCAGCACAAGAGGGCATTTATAGCATGAATAGCTCTTTATTAGCTGGTATGTGTTTCACTTTGTCATTTTTCAGAATTGCTACAATCCTGCAGTCTGAAAACCTTGGATCTGTGTTTTCCTTGGCAAACTGATAGGGAAGGAAGCCAAAATATTTGTTACAGCCAAAATAAATCCAATAGCCAAGATAAACTATTTTAGCCCTGTGATCCTGCTGCTTTCTCTGAAATGTACTGGGTCATGGGAAGTTTCATTTGGCCTCCCTTAATAAATCTGCTCAAGCAGAGCTCTGGCAGACACCAGGATTGCTTTCATAGGGTTAGAGAGAGCATCTTTTCCAAATGGGCAGCAAACATCTCTTCAATGAAGGAAGTCTTCAGGCAGTGGATCAAAGGTAAGGAGTTGTCTTGTTGTGGGAGCTTAATGAGTGACTAAGTAACAGGACTAGGATTTGTGTCCTTTGGTGGCTGGCTGAGCTCATGGTTCAGAGCCTCATCGCAAAGTGGAACCACAAAGACCAGAATTGCCTTCCCTATCCACTCAAATGATTGTCTCACGTTGGGACATAAACTCTCATGGCTTTGGGGGGGCTTATTTGGAAGGTTTTATCCACTTCAGTCTCCCTCTGGCTTCTAACACACACTTTCTGACCTTTGTTTTTTTTGTCCTTACTGTCCCTTCCAGTTCTCTCTAAAGCCATTTCTTCTTGTCCTGTCCCTTGTTGTTTGGGAGGTGAGACCCATCCCCACTTGGCTCCAACCTCCTTTCAGGGAATTGTAAAGAGCAAGGAAGTCTACCCTTCTCCAGACTAAACAATCCCAGTTCCTCAGCCCTTCCTCACCAGCCCTGTTCTCCAGAATTTCACCAGCTTCACTGCCCTTCTCTGGACCTGCTCCAGCACCTCAATATCCTTCCTGGAGCAAGAGGCCCAAGTCATGGTCTGAATGAGAGCCTGTTCACCCTGCACATGAATCCAGTTCTACTGATAGTTCCTTACAGCCTTTTTTTTTGCCATGGTCATCATCCCTGTTCTCTATATGCTCTGAGTTACAGTGGGTTAGTCACTTTACTAGACACTGCTCTTCAGATGATAAGATTTTAGTATTGGTGCTTCAACTCAATACAGTGGATGGGAAAAACTGGGTTCCTTATATGGCAGTAGCACTTAAACATGACTAAGAATCATTAGGGAGTTTGTTTTCCTTTTCTTCTGTGAGCAGAGTGTTTATTTGAGCTGCCCCTGTCTTGTTAGGACTGGCTTCTTACATTTTGATCTTTCCAACATCGCAGCACAGCAGCTACCTCCAGTGAGTGGCTAATTAACACAAATAATGATGGGGTCAGGCAAGCAAAAACTCAACATTTTGACTTTTAATAAAAGGTGTTAGGAAACCTTAACTCCTGGCTCCTCAGTAAACTGTGTTGAAACTTGCTCAAAACTGGCATTTGCATTTAGAGTCGCATAAGAAGGAAAAGAGAAAATGATGGCAGTGTTTAAATCAAAATGTTCTTATTCCAAGAACTGTTCTTCAGAATTTTTACAGGAGACATGACTGGGATCTTGCATCAGCATTTTCAGTATTCTTAACATTGTATATTATTCAAAATATTCTTAATATGTCACTCAATGCAGGAATAGTTCTGGTGTCAGCTTTAGCCTGCAGAAGAGGAGGCTCAGGGCAGACCTCATTGCTCTCTACAACTACCTGAAGGGAGGTTTTAGCCAACTGGGGGTCAGTCTCTTCTCCCAGGCAACCAGCAACAGAATAAGGGGACACAGTCTCAAGTTGTGTCAGGGGAGGTTCAGGCTGGATGTTAGGAGGAAGCTGATGCCAGAGAGAGTGTCTGGCATTGGAATGGGCTGCCCAGGGAGGTGGTGGAGTTTCTGTCTCTGGAGGTGTTGAAGCCAAGCCTGGCTGGGGCACTTAGTGCCATGGTCTGGTTGATTGGCTAGGGCTGGGTGCTAGGTTGGGCTGGATGAGCTTGGAGGTCTCTTCCAACCTGGTTTGTTCTGTTCCAAAACCTTGATCACATACCACATATAATGTCTCAAGTAGCTTAGGATTTGGCTTGCAGTGTAGAATTCACCTGGGGAAGACATCATAGACCTGCAAGTCTTTGAGATCAGCCAGAATCAAGCATTTTATCTGGTATGCAGCTAAAAAAGGGTCACATTAGGTAGTGTTTGTCACTACCTAGTAAGTTCTGGTGGATTGTATTTTTTGCTTCCCTGTACACATTGTATTTTGGCACTCACTGACAATAGGACTGCCCCACTCTGGGCTTGTTTCTGTAATAAATGCCTCAGCAGTGCTTGAACAGCTGCTTCAGTGCCAACAGGTTTTTATAATTTCAGCAAAAAGGCAGCTTTTAAAGGACAAAATGTGGTCCCAGACTGGGGCTAGCCAGCAGAGGGAGGTGCAATCATATGCTCTTCATCTAGGTGGACCAGCAGCAGGCAGGAGGGAGTTGAAAGTCGCTGTGGAGCAAGTCTTGCTGCTGCTGGCCCTGCTGAGGAGCTGTGGAGAGGCAGCACTCCCTCCTGAGTCACACATTGCTCTCTCCCTAACGAAGTTAGGGTGATGTGAAATGCATTGCTTACTTGATAGCTTATTGCTGTTCCTCTCCCTAATGAAGTTAGACTGTGATGTGAAATGGATTGCTTACTTGATAGCTTATTGCTGGGATTTTAATGAGAACAGATTCTGAGAGAGGATTCAGGCAGTGAAGTCAAAACTGGCAGCCCCTCTGATCCTGGTGGCTCTTCAGCTCGCACAGGGCAGGGTGCGATCGTTGTCCTCTCTTAAGCAGTGAGTTTCCAGCCACGTTGCCCTGCACTCCTGCGTGATGCTTGCCGACCTGAAAGAACTGACTGCCTCGGTGCCTGGCTCATTTTGTCAGCCTCTCGTCTCCTGCCACCTCTCCCAGGGTGGGTCATTCATTTTATGACTGGGGTAAATTTCAGGAACCTTTTGGGAACTGGAATATGCGATGCTGAGCAGGTCGGGGGAGGCTTTCTCAGTCTATTGTGTGCTGCTGCCTTACCTGCTGCTCCTTTCCTTGCCTTCCCAGCATTTAAGTAAAGAATGCCTGGCCCTTGGCTACCTGTATTCAAACCTGGAAAATTCATATTCCTACATGAAGGAATGGAGTGAAGTGAATATATATGAAGGATTAGAGCTGTCAGACAATAAAACTAAGTGTGCTTGGCTGGCTGCATGCAAGGGTCAGTAGGGAGGGCGGACAGAAGTCAAGTGACTCAGGCTGCTGGATTTTAGTGATCGTGGCATGACTCCTTCCCATTTCCTCAGTGTGCCTTCAGGAAAGGGAAATCACTTCAGCATCAGAAGTGCCCTAAAAACATTGCCCTTGGAAGGACTTATGACGACATGCAAAATTTCACAGCCACGAGAAAAGTGTCTTTGGCTGAGGAAAGCAGAAGTTTAAAGGCCCAGGGAGCTCCAAGGCAAATTACTTTATGCCTGTAATACAGGGCAGGGAGCCACCTTCTTACAGAATAAAAGTGTCATCTAGGAAGTGAGCTGCGAGTTCCAGTTGTGTGTTAGAAGGGCATAATACTGCTCTTGTTGAACCTGAGTCTTTTCAGTGAGGGTGGGGAGACACTGGAACAGGTTGCTTGGTAGGTCATGAATGCCCCTCCCCCTGAAGCTGTTTAAGCCCAGGTTGGATTCTTCCAACCTAAACCATTCCATGAATCTGTATACTTGAAAAAGTGTGGCTGATTTTGTTTCCCTGCTCATGAAGAATGAACCTGTGGAGTATTTCCTGGATTTATTCTTTCCTGAGCAAAACCTTATAACATTGCCTTAGGAAAAAAATCTACTTTCTCTGTATTCTCTTTTCCCCATAGAGCAAAAGTCTGCAGCAGTAGTGATGTTATATTCATAAAGGTAGGACAGTGTTAAGTTAAAGAAGGAAAAGAGCAACAGATGGAAGCCTGTGACACCAATCTCCTCCATACTAATCAACAGAGTAGAGATTTTATTTTCCCCATTATTTTCATGTGTGTAGTGCCTGTCCTCCTCCTCTCAGCTCATCGCTGAGTGCTGGACTTGAGGCATCATTGGTTTTGACATCTTTTTGGCATTAGACATCCCTGGGTACAAGACATTGTATGCAATAAAAATGAGGTCTAAACCTTTCAATCTGTGATTGCACAAGCCTGTTTCAAAACACAAAAAGCCATCTTCTGTTGTTCTGGCATGTAAGAAACTTGTCCAGTTGGTAGAGGGGGTAAAAATACATGGTCTCTGTCTGTGCTTTCCACAGGTTAGGATAATCTCCCAGTCTCACTGTCAAAGATGTCAAAGATGCCAAAGGCATGCAGCTTCCCTTGACTTGAGTGAGCTTTATGAGTGCTTCAGACCACTGAAAAGCTGGCTGCTGGTTTTCAGTTGGATGCAGAATTGTTCTCATGCGTCCCTTTGAAGAACTTCTGTGTAGGGGCCGAAGCCTGTTGATGCTGGTTGAAAGGCTTTGTGCTGGTTTCAGCACAGCTAACTCTAAGAGTAACATATTTCACTTAACATCTTCTGAGCCATGGGTATGCAGAACAGTCTATTTCAGCTGAGGCTGATCTGTGCTATCACAGGAGCAGTCACGTGCCAGAAATCCGAGAGCAGAGCCCAAACCTGCATTTTCCAGTGCGTGTGCAGTGGGGACTCAGACCGAAACTTTTCGTGTGCAGACAAGTACCTGCAGTAAACCAAACTCACCTGTATAGCTACATGAGGTGATTCTTCGTAGTGCTGTCTGCATGCTTGGGTAACATTGTAGTCTTCAGCTCCACTTGCCTCTTTCATTCTAGTAGCTCAAGGAAAAGTGTATTCTTCCACAATGAAATGTTTATAGGCTCTGTCAAGCCCAAGCCAGAATGCCAGACCTAGGGCGAGTTAGAGTGCAACTGCTGCTCGTGCTTTTGCAGTCTGTGTTTACAAGCTGGAGAGTCCTGTCCCCACAGATCTGCTGAGCACGGAGTGCTCTCGTGTCTGGCTTAGCAACCTCCTTGCTGGAGTCCCCAGAGACCCTCCTTGCTGGAGTCCCCAGAGACACTCCTTGCTTGTTCCGGGGAAGATCCCATGCAATTTATACATCGAACTGAAATGAAACCAGCAGATTGTGCAAGGCTTCTTGATTCTTAACCACCCCATTCTATAAAAGTAGTCATCAAATTTGACTTGGGCGAAGCAAAGCACATCCGCTGCAGTAGCACCCTGCCGGCAGAGGCACCGCTGGCTGCAGCCGGGAGCATCTCGCTGTCCTTGCTGCGGGTCAGGGTGCCTCAGGGTAGCGAAAAGCTCTCTGCCTTGTTAAGCAAGAGAAGGATGTCCTGTGAGCCTGGATGTTATTCTGTGAGCTGCTGTCGGCTGGCTAAGAGTGGCTAGAGGACAAAGAGGATACTTCTGGCTCAGTGAGGTATGTTCCATGCCCCATGGTGTGCCAGAGACTGTGGCCGTGTTGCTGCAGGTGCTGGAGGTATTTCAGGCTCAGGTATGTGTAAGTTTTTGGCATGTGCTTAGAGACCTGTCACTGCTGCTGATGGAGCACCGGTGCTGGTGAAGTGGTGGTAGCTCAGAGCTCCCTCCATGGCAGCACAGTCAGAAATACTTTCAGAAGTGAAGTTAAACCAAGAGAAAAATCTCTCCTGCTTTAATGTGACACCTGAAACTTGTTTGCCTACTGCTGTTGTGAAAGACCAGAAGTGGTTTAAAACGTGATTGAGATGCTGCTGTAGGGCAGCTCATTGGGAAGCTATTCAAGGAGAGAGGACTGCAATAACTTCTTCTTTTCAGCATTAATATATTAAACCACTGATAAGCTAAACCAAAATTCTGGGTAGTTGTACAGCTTTTCTCTCTTGGTTACCACCACATCTGTGGACAGAGTACAAGGCAGGAGGCAGAAAAGGGTTGAAGAAATCTATTCATTCATGCTGTTTGATGTCACGGTAAATCTTGGGGTACTCATTGTTTGTGGATCATTGACACAATCTAGGGTGAGCACAGTGTGAGTGGTGCAGTTAACCTGCAAGAGGACTGAGCTTTCCATCGCGTTAGCTTAGCCCATGTGGAATATGTCAGGGAGGTATAAACTATGCATTTTTTGGGGCAGATATCATTCCAAATACTGGATTACTTCCATCCAGGCATCCTTAATGAAAGTTAGCTATTCCTCCCTTGTCATATTGACGTTGCAATTCAGTTCTTAATGATGAGAGTGAGTGCAAGATGTAATGGAGAACAAGAGGCAAAAACTCTCTCAAGTGTTCCTTGCTTCATACTCCAAGTGATCTTCTCGATTTAAAAGTGGGGAAGTTGCAATATGCAGCTAAGAACATGCAGAACCTTCCAGAGTATCTGAAAGTTGTGTTGTTTGACTGAACTTGGTGCTTTGCTGTGCTGTTTCGAAGGTACATGACCGACGGAGGCCTGGGTCTGTACACGCGGCGGCTGACGCGGCTGCCGGGGCTGCCAGACGGCATGGCTGCTGTGAGGGAGACCCTGCAGCGCAACACCTCCCTGGGGCTCGGAGATGCTGACAGGTAAGCTCTCAACCAGCACATGCTCACCTGGGATAGAACATTTGCTTCATGCTGTACCTAATGCATAAGACCGAATGTCTTGGGGAATTCAGCTACTTAACACGCTGGATGGAAGCTTCTCCGGGCTGTTCTGATCACAGAGGTGTTGACAAATGCTGACTTTGTCTTCTCCTGGCTTTGCTGAAATCTGGGGCTTTGTGGACAGGATGCAACACAGGAAAATGTAGAACTTCTGGTTGTTACTGTTTGAAATGAAAAATACCTACTTCTCATCTCATTTCCACTGATTCTTCCAAGACTAGTGATTCAGTGTTAATGCTCAAGGCCAGAGATCAAGAATTAGGGGACTGAAAGTCCATGTTACGGGAGTGTGATCACAAAGGGAGTCAGTAATGAGACCTATATTCTGCTAGGCTTTAGGTAAATGGGTTAAATGCTTTTGCTTTTAATAGCATCAGTCTGAAGCTGTTTCTTTCCCTCCCAAACCCATTGCCTGATGAGTGTTACTGTTGATGTAGTAAGTGAAGTGTATCCTTTTACTTCTGCACGGGGCCCCTAAGTGTAAAACATGGATTATGTGTTACAGGTTTGAGCAAATGTCTGAACTAAAGAGGTTTCTTTTTCTCTTTTTGTTTTGTTATTGATAAGTCTTTCCTGGGACATAAGGCAGCTGACTGAGCTTGATAGGACTGATACTTGCTTGTTAGTGACAGATGGATTGCTAGGGAAATGCAGGTGATGGAGAACCAAGCCTTGGTTACAAAGAGAGCTCTACTAAATCTGCCTTGGTCTTCTCTTGACACTAGCAAAGAGCAGGATGGTTAAGTCTAAACAAAAGGACTAAAACCTCTCAGAGAACCTCAGCTCCGTTTCAGTTACTAAGCCAACATATGCTTGCCAGTTGTGAGCTGTGCCTGGATTTTTCAGGAGCTCAGATCTCTTTCTGAAACTTGCAACTTGAAACTCAGCCAGCAGCACTTGCTCCTTCTGGCTGTCTGTGGGTGACAGCATTGCCACCTGGTGATGCAACCAAAGGCTACTCGAGTATCATCCTTGTCTGTTGCTGTGGCTTCTGAACACTGCCACAGTAGCAGAAGCTTTGAATACAGATTTGGTCTCATACAAATTATATTATTAAGTAGCAGCTTTCTGGAGAGCTCGTGACATATTCCTCCTCATCTGCTCCTTCCCCCATCCAGTGTTTCCTGTGCTTGCAACACTTTTCCTTGGCATGCAAATTATTCTCATATTTAATTTACTAAGCTCCTTCCCTGAGGACAACACACATCAGAACCAATTAGGTATGTTCAACAAGAGAGATTATTTGTGTGTTTAAATCTATTCCCCTTAGTGGGATTGTAACACAGCAATGCAATGCCTAGTTTAAGTCCCTTGTTTCAGCTTTTTCCAGCTCACATGGAGAGAACAGGCTGTACATACTGTAAAGACTCTGTGTGGCTGGTGATTTAGCAACAGCACAGGATCACAGAAGAACTACCCCCAGTCCCAGAGCTGGTGACATTATTGTGTGTTGTTTTGATTTAGTCTGTTTGGAGTGTGAGCCTGCTCACCTTAGGCAGGAGATCAGAGTTTGCTGACAGCAGGGCAGTGATGTAAAAATAGCTCCTCTTCAGTTGCTGGGTGATTGAGATGTGCAGTTTAAACAAAAATTCATCTTGCTTTGAGCAGCAGTTTTTCAAGGTGAGAACTGGCATAGAGGAGTTGGATAAAGCAGTGCAGTAATGAATTGCTTTCTTCATTCTGTGAATGGAGGCAGCGGGCAGGAGTGCAGGGTGGCTTTGCTGATCCCCCCAGCAAACACAAGAAGATTACACTTAACTTAGAACCATAGAATGCTTTAGGTTGGAAGAGACCAATTTCAACCCCCTGCCATAGGCAGGGACACCTCCCACTTGCTCAGAGCAGAATGGGAGAATGAGTGTGACAGGCTCTATCCCTCCAAGTATAGAGTTAACTTGGTGATTTTTATCAGAGGCATTTTTGCAGTATCCTTTAGCTGTTTAATTTCTTGTAATATTAATTGTAAAAGTGTAGCTGTGAAACTTTTGCTCATTGGCTGTGGTAACATAAAGCACAGACCTTAGAAGGTACATTTTCCCCTGCAGCAGGGAAATCCAAACAAGGCAATTTAATTTAATGCTTGGTTGCAAGGTTAATGGAATCACTGCACAACACAGCTGAGCTTATTTATTCACTTCAAGACAATTTGTGTTTGCACAGAACAAAAGGATTTTTAATGGGGAAAAAGAAGAGCATTTGAAATGCCTTTTTATTTAGTTTGTGAGCTATTTCTTTTTTAAAGGTTGCAAATAAGCTACCCATGGTTTTGCCTTCTATACAGAGACTTGGTGTCCACCATCTGGTTGGTTAAGTTGATTTCACACTGTCAGGCACAGCTGCTTGATCTGGGAGTAAATTCTGCCCTTACTTTCTTCTATGTAACTTGGATTTATGAATCCATATACAGGTAAAAGGGAAGAAATTTAAAAGGTAGGTTTGAGTAAATCTTTCTGTGCTTGTAACTCAGCACAGTGCTGATATACCATATGCTTGTAAATAAGACAGGAGACTACATGAATGGGAGCTTCTCGGGAGTGACTTCAGTGCTGATATTAGGGAACTGTCTGTGTGACATTTAAAATACTGCTCAGGGGTGGAGTACTTAAATAAGGACCTCTGAGCAGGGTTCTCTTGGATTGTTTCACTTTTACAATTTAATTTGAGCTTGCATGAGTTACAAGGTGTTGCATAAGGGTGTAAGGCATACAAAGTGTCTTAGCATCGTAGAATGGTTTGCATTGGAAGAGACCTCCAAAGGTCATCCAGTCCAGCCCCCTTGCAGTCAGCAGGGACATCTGCCACAAGATCAGGTTGCTCAGAGCCTTACTGAGCCTGACCTTGAGTATCTTTAGGCATGGGGCCTCAACTACCTCCTCCCCTGGGCAACCCATTGCAGTGTTCCACCAGCCTCATGGTGCAGAACTTGTTCCTAACAGCCGATCGAGATCTCTTCTCTTGTTTCAATCCATTGCCCCTCTTCCCAGCTTCTGACCCATCTCATCAGGTAGCAGGTTACGTTGTCTTGATGCTGGCAGCAGCCAGGCATTGGTGCACTGGGGGTAAAACTTGTCTCAGATGCTGAGCATGCTGCTCAGGAGTGCTTCTGGTGCATGAGTCAGGTCTATGCTGACTCCAGTGACACTTGCCACACTCTTAGTTATAAACAAGGCCATATGCAACTGAATTCTTAGAAAGACTTGTGACTGGAGCTGGCTTTTGGGTAATCCCAGAAGAGACTAGGGAACCAAGACAGGAAATGGACAGAAAAGAAGGATGAGAAGTGGAGCAGAAACAAAGCAGAAGGCCAGAGGACATCCTGTGCAGAGCACGGATGTATCAGTGTTAATTCTTGAGTACAAATGTTTTTCAGGTGCTATGACTCATAGTACTCTCTACAAATGGTTAAAGTGATGGCTTTCACAAATGGCTAAAGAGTTTTCTTTTGCTGCTATTTTGCATTGTATTGAAACAAATGAAGGTTATTCCTATGCCTCTTGGCTCAGGTATTAGGCAACGCTTTGCTCTCATGCCTGGAGTGCAGCCCTTTAACAAAGATGTTTCAATTCACTGACTGCAGTTGAAGTCCTTGGATCTTGCTGCTGTGATGAGGTCCCCATAAAGATGGGTTAGTGCTCAGTGCTGGAGGGAGATTGACTGCCTTCATAACCATGGGAACTCAGATCACACTTTAGAAGAGCTGAAAGTCAAGCTGAGACAAGTCACCAGGTTGGGGGCAACACTGCTGAAAAGCTGAGACTGGAGAACACGACACTGCCTCTGGAAGGAGGCAAATTCCACTGGAAGCAGAATGAGAGGCACAGTGCTTGTGGGTATTGCAGAAGAAGCTGCATCAGGTTTTCTTTTTAGGTGCTGCTTCATTGTAGGCAATGGAAAAATGCTACAGTGTAAGAAAAAAAAGAAAAGCAAAGGAGGAAAGAATAAAGATAAAAAGGGGGGGGGGAAAAAAGGGAGAAAAAAGGGGAAAAAAAAAAAGATGAGAAATAGAAGAGGGGAGGGAAAAAAGGAAAAAAAGAAAAGAGGGGAGGGAAAGGGGAAAGACATTTTTGTTAAGATACTCTTTACATAGCTTTATAGTAGAATAAAACAGCTTTAAGTCCTGAACACATATTTTCAGGTTTGACTCTTAACTGAGACAGTGCAGCTGACATGAAAGTGTCTACAGTACTTGGCTTTGCAGATGAGTTAAATCCTCCATTCGCAGAGAATATCCATTAGCAGTTCTTCTCCATTGCTACCCTGCACTGTAGTTTTGCTGCTCCAGCAGTGGTAGGGTCATGCATTAGAAAAGGGGAAAAGAGATAGAATGTGTCTGGAAGAGGCACATATGGACATCAGACTGCGTAGTCTTTGTCTTAAAACATGACTGGGTTATGTCTTAAGCTACAGATGGACCCAACTGTTGTAAAAACACATTGACACAGCTATTCTGGCATGGTAATGGCGGTGGAACTGCCATCATCTCCTTCCCCCACAGCATCTCCTGCTCCTGCAGCACTCCCTGGGGAGTGTTGACATAAGTGTCTGTGGAGTGTCACAGCAAACGAACTTGCAGGGAGATTCATCTGGTATGTATGTGAATGAGTTTGTGGAGGATGTCCTTTCTGTCAGGAGAAGGAGTAACTATATCCATGGAAGTCATCTACAAACCTCAGGAGATCTCAGCTAAGAAAGTTGCTGCCAAGCTGTTACTGCTGTAAAGCTGTTAGAAGATTTGATGCCAACACTTCACAGGTCCTTCACTTCCAGAAAGCCTTGGCAGCCGTGCTTGCATTCAGCTGTTACAGTTAAGGGAATGTGTGAAGTCCACTTTGCCTGCATTTTCTCTTTGCTAGGACAGATGGGACAGCCTTGTCCTCCAGACTGAATAACCACATTTTTCTAGGAAACAAGTTACAGTCTCTAAATTATTTTAAGGGGAAAAAAAAGGTTACTGTGATGGTGCTGGAGCCCTGAAGCAGGCTGCTCAGAGAGGTTGTGGAGTCTCCTTCTGTAGGGATCTTCAAAACCCTCATGGATGTGTTCCTGTGTGACCTGCCCTAGGTGTTCCTGCTTTGCAAGGGGGCTGGACTCAATGGCCTCTGGAGGGCCCTTCTATCTCCTAGCGTTCTGTGGTTCTATGAATGTAGGTCAAGAAGTGCCATCACCGGAGCATTCCTTACTCACAGTATCTGTCTGTGAGTCACTGCAGTTTGTAAGTACATGCCCAGGCATAGTTGCTCAACAGGGCAGTCACAGGACTGGAGAGATTATTCATGCCTAACAGGTCTTCTACTCTGCTTGCCCATCTGTGGGGAGTTTTCCACCGAATTGGGAAAAAGACTACTGCTCCTAAATCTGCAGGTTGTGCCTTGCTACCTAGAGATCCCTATCTCTCTGTCTTTGAAAGATCCCACCTTTATCTTCAGCACAGAGAAACAGGGAAATTCACATTGCAAAGATTCTTTGAAGTTTATGGCCTTGGCATCTGCTGATTAGAAACACTATACCATATACTTTTATTTTCTAAGGAATCTTCTTACAAGCTGTAAGCCAAAGTAGTTTTAGGTTATGTAAAGTGATTGCAAAGTTAAGCAACAAGTAGTAGTCGAAAGCAAAAGTGTAGGAGCTGAAATTAGCAGTTCCGAAAGGGAACAAAGATACTCTGCTTGCAAACAAGGGAGGGGTAGTCGAAGGAAGCAATATCTTTTGGCAGACTTATTTCAGTGGGCTAAAGATCACAGAGTCACAGAATGCTAGAGGTTGGAAAGGACCTCAAAAGATCATCAAGTCCACCCCACCAGAGCAGGGTCACACTCTCCCTCAGCTTCAAACCATTTGCCCTATTGCTAGACACCCTTATGAATAGTTCCTCTTCAGCCTTCCTGGGTTGCTAAATGTGTTACTACCAAAAACCCTGAAGTTTTGTCCTGTGGTCTTTGTTTGCCTTTCTTACTTTGTTGGGGTTCAGAGTGGTCCATAATTGTACATTTCACTGGGGTTTTGTGCTCCTGTTCCAAAGCAATGCAGTCTCTTGTGGTTGTCTAATACTCTGCTAAGATTGGCTTAGCTGCTTACCTAATGATACTTTTGTTGCCCTGGGGTTTTTTGATCAGCTACATTTACATCAGGTTGTTCCTTGGTATCATAACTACCTTGATGGCCAAGGGGGACACTGAGGGTCCTCACCTTCCTTCTCTGTAGTTCTTATTCTGCTCTGCTCCGCTCCTCAGCTCCTCGTGGCACAGGGTTATTCCAGCAGTATGATAGGGTGACTTTGTGACCTCTTTTTATGACAGCTGATAGGATTCACAGGGCAGCTGAGATTCTACAGAACAAGTAGTCGTTTTGCTCCTGATCTCTCTGAGTTGAGCCCCAACATCCTGAGGCTTAAACAACCCAGTACTAAGAGAGCTCCATGGGGTTAAAAAGACTCTGCTCTTATATAAACAGGCATTAAGGCTTGCACGTGGTAGTCTTATGTTGCTTAAATATATACAGTTAAATATACATTTGGCCAGCATAAGTAATTGCACACTCTACAGTGGAAACACGTGGAGCTACACTCTGCTGTTAGAGCAGCATTAGGGGGCTGTGTGTCATTTATTTTTATTACTAGAAGGGGGTTTTTTGTATTCACACTAAAAATAAAACATCTAATTTTATTAGAGCTGCTTGCTGCAATTTGAGACTGATTAATTTGGCGTAAGCGGCGCTGGGGCAGTGTGAAACCTGTGTGTAGAGTCGGAACGGGGAGCCTGAGTAAGCAGCCGCGCCGCTGGAGGCTGTGTTCGTGTGTGTCCAGGTGTAGGTGGTCAATAAGTAGCCAAAGGATCAGTGCTAAACATTGGAAGTCTCATTAGTGCCTGAGCAAAGTCCAGGGGCTGAGGTCAGCTCTTTTTAGCTGTAGGATGTTGTTTGTTGGTGTGTGTTAAGGGAAGAAGGCTCAGCTCAGCAGCCCCTGTGGAGTTCCCATGTGCTCTCACCAGCCCCAAGTAACATTTTTATCTTCTTAATCTAGTTTTAACTTTAAAGTTTTATCTTCTCAGATTTTGTTGTTAGCTTAAGTTCATTTTCATATATATCAACTAATTCATTTGCTTTGGTTTGGGGGGAAATGATCCAACCACCTTGAGTGTTCAAAAAGGTTTTATTCTCTCTTTCATGTGCGTTGTCAAGATTGATTTATTCTGGGTATGAAACTTGCAGCTCTGAATACTCTTTGTGACATGACTTAATGCTTTCACCCTCTCTTTGGAAGGGTTGCTGGGTTTTGATAGTCTCTGGTATGCAGATGCACAGCTTTAGGTTTCAAATGCATTTTTAGGCCAAAAAACCTTAATTTTTTTTATTTGCAGAGGTGACTGAAACACAATAATTGCCCTTGCAAACTTGAACTGGCTTGGATGCAGAAGGGAAGAATGGAGTATGATCAGGAAATAACTCTATATGTCTTTGTGGAAAAAGAGGAGAGGGAAAAGGAGGAGGAATCATCAACATGAGCCTGTGGGAAAGAAATATGAGTGTCCTGTGCCAGCTGAAGTTCACAGAGGTTATGTTCAGCCACACCTGGTCAGGCCACACCTTTAGTCTTGTGTCCAGTTCTGGGTCCCTCAATTCAATAGACATGTTGAGGTACTGGAAGGTGTCCAGAGAAAGGCAATGAAGCTCGTGAGAGGCCTGGAGCACAGCCCTGTGAGGAGAGGCTGAGGGAGCTGGGGGGGTGCAGCCTGCAGAAGACCTCACTGCTGTCTACAACTACCTGAATGGAGGCTGTAGCCAGGTGGGGTTGGTCTCTTCTGCCAGGCAAGCAACAGAACAAGGGGACACAGTCTCAAGTTGTGCCAGGGCAGGTCTAGGCTGGATGTTAGGAGGAAGTTGTTGGCAGGGAGAGTGATTGGCATTGGAATGGGCTGCCCAGGGAGGTGGTGGAGTCGCTGTCCCTTGGAGGTGTTGAAGCCAAGCCTGGCTGGGGCACTTAGTGCCATGGTCTGGTTGACTGGCTAGGGCTGGGTGCTAGGTTGGACTGGATGATCTTGGAGGTCTCTTCCAATCTGATTGATTCTATTCTGTTCTTTCTGTCCGGGAAAGCCTTAAGTTCTACTTGGTCCATACTTTGGAACTGTATGTGTTCTCTACTCCTAGACAGAGAATTTATCCATCTGTGCTGGGAGAGCATTTCTGAAACAAGACTCATGAGATGAGTCAGGTGGTGGCAAGAAATCTACATTCATACATACCTAGTCTCTTGAATGACCATGCAAAAGAAAGAGCAAACACTTCTGAAATTGGAAGACTTTGCTTTTGAGCTGAAGGCAGGATGCAAGTGCTGAGCTCTAATTTCTGCTGGTGTTATCTGTTGGCCTCCAAGGATAACCACTAAGCTACCTTTCTGTTGATCTAGATTAAAAGCAAATCTGATGTATGGCAACATGAAGGTGCCTGCTGTTCCTTTTGGTCAGGTGATTAGGGCTTCAACACCAGCAGCCAGAAGGTAGCATCAGAGGTGCTCTCTGTGCTGTGCCTTAGAGTCTGGGTCCTTTTCTGCAATAGCTTCTGACCATTTCCTGATTTTAGTGACATTTTGCTTCTGTCTCTCACCACAAAGGTCCCTTCCAACCCAGTTCATTCCATGACTCTCTGTTGGTGTGAGCTGGCCCTTCGTTAGCTGTAACGAGCTGGACGTGTGACTGACAAAACAATCATTCCTCTATGAGCCTCACCATGTGTTTTTCCCTCTTTCCACTGCCATGACCCCAGTCACACTTGACCCAGTTATTTTACCACCATTCCTCCATCATGCCCTCTCTGCATTGTCCCCTAATATAGAGCGAGGCAAGAGGAGGGCCATGAAGATGCTCAGAGGGCTGCAGCAGCTCTACTATGAGGACAGGCTACAAGAACTAGGGCTCTGCAGCCTGGAGAAGAGGAGGCTTTGAGAAGACCTTATAGTAGCCTGTCAGTATCTGAAGGGGTCTGCAGAGGCTGGGGCGGACTATTGGTAAGGTCTTGTAATGACAGGACAAGGAGGAATGTGTTTAAACTGGCAGAGAAGAGATTCAAACCAGATGTTAGGAAAGGGTTCTTTGCAGTGAGGGTGGGGAGACACTGGCACAGGTTGCCCAGGTAGGTTGTTGATGCTCCCTCCTTGGAGGTGTTCAAGGCCAGGTTGAATGGAGCTTTGAGTGACCTGTTCTAGTGGGACATGTCCCTGCCTGTGGCAGGGGTTGGAACTGGATGAGCTTTGAGGTCTCTTCCAACCTAAAGCATTCTATGATTCTCTTGCAGCCCTTTACTTTATTCCAAGCAATGTGTTGTACTGTCAGTGGTGGCCTTTCATCCTAACTTAGTCCTCAATAAAACCCAACTTCATCCATGAACCATGTTCAAATCTTAAAGTCTTTTTCTACTCTGGGTCCATTCTTGTATTATTGAAGGGCACCAGTCTGTGGTTTTAGCTTTAGATATTAACACTGTTGGAATGAGGGAGCTTGCAGTGCATGGCGTTACGAGGAAGTTTATTATCACAGAGTCACAGAATTATTTGGGTTGGAAGGAACCTCCAAAGCTCATCCAGTCTGACCCTCTGCAGGCAGCAGGGGCATCCTCCACTAGAGCAGCTTGCTCACAGCCTTCTCCAGCCTCACCTTGAATAGCTCCAGGGATGGAGTCTCAACTACCTCCCTGGACAGCCTTCTCCAGTGTTCCTGCACCCTCATGGTGCAGAATTTGTTCCTAACATCCAATCTAAATCTGCTTCTCTCTCATTTCAAACCATTGCCCCATGTCCTGTCCCTGCAGGCCTTTGCACACAGTCCCTCTGCAGCCTTCTTGTAGCCCCTTCGGGTCCTGGCAGGCTGCTGTTAGGTCTGCCTGGAGCCTTCTCTTGTCCAGCTCCCTCAGCCTGTCCTCATAGCAGAGGTGTTCCAGCCCCCGACGGTGGCAATATATATGTTAGCAAATCATTTAGGAAGAAGGGATTATTTCAGAAAGAACAAAAAAAGACAGCCAAAGGTAACTTGTGACTTGGCTAAGTGAAGCTGGGTGAGGTCATAGGAGGAGAACAAAACTTTCTTTGGACATTTTCAGGAAGAGGAGTGAATTCTAACTGTGACTGAAGTAGAATGGATTCAAGGGAGACAGGGAACACAAAGAGATTATTAGGAAAACCTCTCTGGCATTTACTGTCTTGTAAACTGGTCTCTGGGAACCATCCTTTGTCTCTCTCAAAATGGGTATGAACCAAAGCAGAGTCACACATGAGAGGGAAAGCAGCATGACTAACCAGAGGGGCTTTCCAGAGGAGTCTGTTTGGTTAGGTGTGCCTGTTCCAATGCAAAATATGAATGTTTGCATTAATCTTAACTAGTAATCTGTTGAGGTTTTTGCTGTTTGGGGGAGGCAAGCATCCAGTGATTTTTTTATCCTTTCATCCTATCATCTCTTGCTCTGTTCACCTCATTAAAATCTCTCAACAGAGATATCCAAAGACCACTCCTTAATTCTAGAGGAATTCACTGAAACAGAGGTGTCTTTCTCAGTAGTAGTTTATGTTAGGTCTCTGATAGCTAAGTGAGACATCACTTCACAGCTCAGCTTCAGAATAGCCACAGCCTGACCGTGATGAAGTAGGACAGAGATGGGAGGCTGATTTACAATGATTTCACTATGGCACTGGTGTAAAAGAGAAGAGTTTGGGGCTTCGGAACCAAACTGCAGTTCCACTGCAAGGCAAAGTTTCTCAGGGCAGGGAATGGTAAAATCTATTTTCTAATCTTGCTCAGGAATTGTTGTGCTGTTTTCAGCTGCGACCAAAGTCCATCCTTAGGCTGGCATGCAGCTTGGAAAACTTCGGGCTGAACAGCTCAATTTTGGCAAGTGGATAAGTAATTGAAATCATTCCCCCTGCTAATTATTTCATTACTGTAACACAGCCATCTCTGAAGCCCAGGGTGTAGCCTCAGAGAGAACAAATATGTGACCTAAAGCCCAGCAAGGCTGGGGCTGGAGAAGGACTTACTGGGTAAGGAGCAGCTTTGCGAGTTTTGGCTCTTAGGGCAATGCAGAAAAGAGTTCAGCAGAGCCCCTGGGACCGACCTCGGGGCTTCTGAAGGGGTCGGGAGTAGAGCGAGGAAACAAGGCTAGCATCGGTGACAGACCTCTCAGCCCGCAGGGCTGATCCAGCAAGAAAGCTGTCTGCAGACCTGTCAATTTCTGTCACATTTCCTGGCTGCGGCGATTGAAAGGTCCAATTCATCTGATGGAGGGTAAGGAAAGGGTGGCATGACACGAAAAAGGCTCCTACCTCTGCACGGCTGAGCCTTTTGTCTTCTCCTCCTTGATTCCTGTTTCATCCCTTGAAGAAGTTAAAAGAGTAAGTGCTTTTAACTCGTTATCAGTTAAGCATTAGAGATAGCATAGGTGAAGCTGCATTTATTAGGGGCGTATTTAAAGAGCCTGCAGTTCGCGATGAGGGCGGGAGGGGAATGTACCACTAGAGGAGAGGCTGCGCTGAGCTTTGAACTGGATCAGATGCTTGAGGGCAATTAAACACATAAGATTTCCCCCTTTAAACAAAGGCACAGAAGGGAGCCTCCCTGTTTTCTGTGCTGGTAATCATCCAGCAGGGCGAAGAATGTGTAAAGGAAGAAAGAAAAGATGGTGCTGTTTAAGGCAAGGCTGTTAGACCCCAGCAGGATGCCTGCTCCGAGTTGCATCTCAAATAATAAGCACTTGTTATGCTAATAGTCACTGTTTTCGATGACACGATTTGCATAGGGATCCTCCACTTGTTAATTACCCTGTGCACACAGCCGCCAATGCACAGCTTCGGCTTTGTCCTTAGCATCTTCACTGGTAAGATGATACATCATGGTAATCAGCGTTGCAGAGTCGGGGAGTGCAAATGAAGAGCTGAGAGGATGCACCGCAGCACGGAGCTAGATAGGCTCAGGAGATAACCATGCATGCCAGAGATGCAGCCCGGGGTCAGCGGCACTTCTGGCACTGACAACAGCTGTCCTTGCACCTGATTATCATGAAAACCGAATGAAACAAAGAGGTGCGCGAATGCATGACATGCAGTGATGCAGGACAGTAATTACCCCTGCTTTGGCTAATTAGGAGGTGCCTGCTTCTGAATGTGCTGTGTCTCCATAGCAGAGTTTAGTAGCTTTATACTGATTTTTACGCCACCTGGTGAGGACAGGTGAGGCTCTGTGGAGAGGCTGAAGTGAGTGGGCAGAGTTGCTCATTGAAAAATGTTGGAACCCATCAGTCAGAGGCCTCTTTCTATTAGATCTGGGCTTTGCATCTTGTGCCTATTAGGAAGACTGGACTTGGGATAAGCTGGGCTTGAAGGACAGCTCCACGTGTTTCATCTCTTCCTTTCTTGCCCACGCGTCTTATGGGTGCCTAGCATTGCTCATTTCGTTATGTCTAATTGAGAGCTCCCAATTGCTCTCCTGACCTACTAATTTAAATGAGTAGGATGAGTAGGAATTGGCCCATAGGATAAGTGGCTAGCAGTAGAAATGAATGGCACCCTGTGAAATGTAGTGATGTGACAGCTGAGGTTGACTCATAATGTATCTGCATCACATCCAGACCTGCTTTAGCATCTTCAGATGTGCATCTGTAAAGCATAATGCAGCACTAGTTCAGGCATCTCTGAACCATGCTTCATAGCTCTGTAATGGTCTTTTCTGATAGGTGGCAAAGCTGGCTGCTCCTGGCTTGGACACTCTGATAGGGTCAAGAACTGGTTGGAAGAACAGGCCCAGAGAGTGATGGTGAATGGTGCCACATCCAGCTGGCAGCCAGTCACCAGTGTGGCCAGCAGGATAAGGGAGGTAATTCTGCCTCTGTACTCAGCACTGCTCAGGCCACACCTTGAGTGCTGTGTCCAGTTCTGGGCCCCTCAATTCAAGAGAGGTGTTGAGGTGCTGGAAGGTGTCCACAGGAGGGCGCCAAAGCTGGTGAGGGGCCTGGAGCACAGCCCTGTGAGGAGAGGCTGAGGGAGCTGGGGGTGTGCAGCCTGCAGAAGAGGAGGCTCAGGGCAGAGCTCATTGCTGCCTACAACTACCTGAAGGGAGGCTGTAGCCAGGTGGGGTTGGTCTCTTCTGCCAGGCAACCAGCAAGAGAACAAGGGGACACAGCCTCAAGCTGTGGCAGGGGAGGTCTAGGCTGGATATTAGGAGGAAGTTGTTGTCAGAGAGAGTGATTGGCATTGGAATGGGCTGCCCAGGAAGGTGGTGGAGTCACTGTCCTTGGAGGTGTTCAAGAAAAGCCTGTCTGGGGCACTTAGTGCCATGGTCTGGTTGACTGGACAGGTTGGACTGGATGACCTTGGAGTTCTCTTCCAACCTGGCTGATTCTATGATTCTATATTGACACTCAGCTCTTCTGTCATCTTATTACTTACAGTGAAATAAAAAATAACTACCAGCCCAAACCCATAGTATCCTGGGAAAAGATCTAAGAGTTCTTATCTGGCATTCCAGACTAAATGCTTAACATAGTTCATAAGGTATAGAATAGAGATATTTACCTGTTAGGAAACTGTAAGAACATATTTTACAAGTTATTACCAGATTAGTTTTTCAGGTATCAGATAACAGTATCAGGTGTCAGATAATCTGGGCCCTATAAGGCACAGGTGTTTGGCATTAGTAGTTCAGTTTCAAAAGAAAATAGCTGTGCAAATGCAATCTCCCCACATCAATATTCAATTGTTATTGCCATTGGTGTTCCCCACATCCCACAGCAGCCTTATGTCTCTCCTTAGCAGGGTCATAGTCACTACTGTCACTCTGAGGTAGCTCCTGCTGAGCATCTATGCAAGGGCAGATCTGGGCATCATTGAGCTAGCAGAGTCCTCCCTGAGGAGCACAGCAATCATGGCAATGATGCTAGCTGGGACACTGCAGTCTAAACAGCATGACAGCTGCTGGCTCATCCTTCTGGTTAAGAGCAGAACATCTCACCCTGCAGAGCTTTCTGTGCTTCCAAGGAGAAAAGTGTTCTCTCTTTTCAGGGAGGAATGTTTGAGCAATGGAAAATAGGTTTGCAGTTTATTAGCATTGGAGCCAAAATGCTGACCTTTTGGTAAGAGCAAGGCTACCAGCTGAAGCTTCCTCCAGCTCCCACAAAGCTGGCAGGTCAGCTACCAGCAATGCATGCAGCACCACTCTGGTCCTTCTCAGGTGGCCTACAGCTACCATTTCATTAGGGGTTAGTGAAGGTCAGGAGCAGAGTGGGCAAGCTGTGATTGGCACAGAGTTTGATGAGATAAGGAGTTTTGTGGAGGGCAGACTGCTCACCAGCTGCAGTTTTCAATAGTGGTTTAAATCCACTGCTTCCTCTGGCAAGCTTGGGGTCTTCTTACTGCTTCATGAAGAATTTCTGCCTCAGGATGAGGAGAAGCACCAAGTCCTTTAAGAATGGCTGGCACTATTCACAGACCCATATCTTGCAGAGCTCGGGAAGGCTGGTTTAGAGCTGCTGGTTGGTAGGTGGTTTAATTTGGTGGCTTTTCTGTGTGGGGAGGATTATAAAGTGAAAGAAAACGTAGTGGTTTGCTCGCCCAAGTCTAGATCACAGCAGCAGGGAGGAAAAATGTCTGAAACTCTCTGTTACAACAGTCTGCTGTGAATTTGGAAATGGTAGTCTGCTTGACAGACTGTGCCAGTAACAGTGAGAAGGAAAAAAACACAATTCACATGGGAAAACATCTTCAAAAGGGTGGAAAGATCTTGCAAGATAATCCGAGAAAGAGGCAGAGTCTTTGGCTTAGCTACAATCTTTCACACATCTGGTGGCGTTGTGGGTGAAGCAAATCCCTTTGTTTTATTAGAGGAATGGAGATGGACTCTCAAAGTGATTTTTTGTATTGAAGTTGAGAGTTTGCATCTCTCTTCTCTGCCCATTACTCAGCTGGAGCATTTATGTGGGTTTAGAGTTTATAGTCTCAGTAACACAGAGGATTTACAAACGCTTAAGATCCAGCTATAATGATGCTAGCTTGATGTAATAGTTCTATTCTAATTAGGATAAATGAGTTCACTTTCCTAGTGGGATGTATTAGCTTTTTGACAGCCACAGCAACAATAAACAAACTGTAAATGCAGAGATCTAATTAGGGGGAGGCTGAAGGAATTAAGATGAGCAGCCTCTATTGATCACAACTGCACTGCATTTGACTAAGATACATGGAGCTGGCAACGGTGCTCTTACACTGGGTGCCAGGAGATGGTTAATGACTGCAACGAGATGGTTAATGACTGCTGTTGGTGAAACAGTAATGATTGTAGTATTTCTGGGACTGAAGGGAGGGTAGATCAAGTTTTATAGGAGTTTTCATAGGCATACTACAAGTGGAGAGCTTGCTCTGTTCAAGCAGAGATAGTTTGGTGTAGCTCTGTAGATATTATGCATGGGATACCCTTCTTGGCCTCTGACATAGTCCTCTGGTCCTGCTGGCTGACATGGAAGCTGATACTCAAATATTATCTCCTGAGCCATTCTCTGCCTCACTGGCCATAAAGAACTTTGCTCCTAGGCCATGGAGTTGTTTAGCTTCTTTAGCTATCTGATGTTTGCTTGTTGACTATGATGTTAGAAAGGCCAGAAAACAAACTGTACATCACATTTGGACATCTGTCATACGTTCAACCCAAAGCACCTTCTGAGAGTCCTGAGGAGACAGCAGTTGTGCCTGCTGCTCTGGTTTCATAGCTTTGTGTTAGGGACCAAGATGAAATATTAATGGTTACAGGGGGCTACAAGGAGGCTGCAGAGGGACTGTTTCCAAAAGCCTCTAGTGATAGAATGAGGGACAATGGTTTGAAATGAGAGCAGAGCAGACTGAGATTGGATGTTAGGAACAGGTTCTGCACCACGAGGGTGCCTGGAGCACTGCAACATGTTGCCCGGGGGAGGTAGTTGAGGCTCTACTCTTGAAGATATTCGAGGTGAGGCTGGAGAAGGTTCTGAGTGACCTGCTCTAGTGGAGGATGTTCTTTCTAACTGCAGAGGGGGTTGGCCTGGATGACCTTTGGAGGTCCCTTCCAACCCCCAAACCATTGTATGATTCTCTTCTTTCATTACAAACCATTGCCCCTGGTCTTGTCCCTGCAGGCCTTTGCAAACAGTTCCTCTGCAGCCTTCTCATATCCCCTTCGGGTACTGACAGGCTGCTGTGAGGTCTGCCTGGAGCCTTCTTTTCTCCAGGCTCAGCAGCCCCAGTTCCCTCAGCCTGCCCTCTTAGAGGTGTTCTAGCCCTGTCATCTTCGTGGCCCTTCTCTGGACTAGAAATACCTTCCCAGGACTGACAGTTGCTATGAGTACAAGAAGTCAGGACTGGGTCTTTTATCAGACAAAACACTCTTTAGGTTGAGACATAGAATTTGAGCCTTGTGTCATGATCCATCATAGTTATAGCGGTGCTGGAGTGTTGCTGTGTTCCCATTTGTGTTTTCTCATGCAGCTGGAAATACTTTAACAGTGTATACCTCTATTTAACTGCTCAAGTGAAAAGGATGGAAGTGTCTTCAAGAGTATGTTTGAGTCTGCCCAGGATATATTTGGGCTGTGCAAATATGCCTTTTCCCTCGTTAAAATCATTGTGGTGTTCTTTAGGAGGACAGAAAGAAACCTTAACAAACTATTGCTGCTAATGAAGACATCAGTTTTTGCCCAGCTGTACTGTAGTCTCCTTCCAGGGTGATATGTGGCAGAAGCTTCACACTACACATGATAAAACATCCTACACAGACCATGAAGTGTGGTGTCTTTGCAGCCTGTGCTGCTTGCCTTGCGTTTAGCATCCTTACAGGCATCAAAGGCAGACATTTAACAAGCTCCTAACTGATATATCTCGGCTAAGGGGGAAAAAATAGAAGGGAAATTAACCTAGCGCAGTAAACTCCCCGATTGTCAGGCATTTGGGCGTTCTCTAAGGGAGAGTTTGAAGAGCAGCAAGCTTGGCACTGCTTTAGCCTGGAATGCAAGCCCTTAATTATAGTTGTAGGCCTTTTCAAAGGAGGCTCAAACCACACATTGCTTTGATAAGTCTTTTTCTGTCGTTGCGTGCAGTTTTAGCTCGGTTCAGACCAGGAACACGATTCCTGCTATGGGTTAATGGGAATAGCACATGAGTGTGGGGAGAAAGCAATGGTTTTATTACCCTGAGTATTAGGACACTTTGCAGCCTTTGCTAAGCAGCTGTTCTTAAGGTAAATTAATACCTGGGGTCTCTTTACTTCTCCCCAACTTTAACTACCATAAAAGAGCTTAATGTAAAGCTGTTCACAGCTTATCTCACCCCATTGCTATGTGAACCTTCTAACACAAATGCTTTTATGAACTGCAGCCATAACACACTAATCTTCTGAACTTCCTGACCCATAAAACGATGATTATTGCTACATGTAAAACTCATCTGCAAATATCCCTCTGTATTTAGTGTTATGGGTATCATGTTGCAAAATCTCTTCTCCTTTGTGGTGTGAGGGCTGACAGGAAAGGGAAGGACAATGAGGGCTGTAGATGGGTGTACGGAGAGCAGCGCTGCACCTTTGGTCTCGTGGGTTTGGTTTTGTTTTGGAGCTGGCAATTCAACAGATGGGATGTGCAGATTCTTCTTTTTCCCTAGGTGGCAATTTCAGCTTTGATTAGTTTTGGAATTTGAATATTTCTGGCTGTTCTTATTTGCCATCCCACTAGCTACAAGTCAGTCGCTAATTTCCTGTTCAACTCTGCAGCAGATAATTAAGAAACATCATGTTTGTGGGAGCTATTTTGATGGGAACAGGAAGGATGTTAGAGATTAGAAGAAGCTTTGCTATTCCAGTTATGATTCTTTTAAGTATCTGTAATATCCAAGAGTTATCTCTAGTAACTATTGTGTGATTAAAGTAATGGGTGAGGAGCAGTTTGCAGGATTTGTAAAGAAAGGAAGCCAGTTAAACTCAGCAGAGGCAGGAAAGGATTGATGAGTATCTTTGCACTCGTTGCCATTGTGGATAATCTGTTTTTTTCTTTCAAAGGAGCTCTGTGCATCTTGCCAAATCTCCAGCAAGGATGATGACATCTGCAGCTTAGCATTTATATGCACAGCCCTCACAAAGGGCATGGGTTGGCTGTACTCTAGGCTGCAGGCACACCAAAAAGCAGAAAGGTTCTGTTTCTCTCTTTTATTCACCACCAGGCTAATTTAATAGAGATAATTGTCCTGCTTGGGGGGGGGGGAGAAAGAAATAATCAAATTAACAGCCTTTGTTGTTGTTGTTGTTGTTTTAAAATACAAACATTTGTGCTCAATGATGCTTGTCCCAAGCCACTTTTATTGACATTGTTCTGAACTGCAAGTTGTCACATCCACCAGCCTCTAAATTACCAATCCTTTGTGTTGCTATAGTAACACTGTGGCTGCTAAAATATAGACTGCGGCACAGAAAGGCAAGCTGAGACTGCAGCTCATTTGTTTGAAGGTTTTGGCAGCAGAGTATCTCCACAAGGTCTTTCTTTCATAACCTTTGAATACTTGCATTTTAACTCTTTCAACCAAAAATAGTGTGTTATGCTGTGAGATGTTTTATGCTCAAGACAGAGGACTCAAAATGAGCAGTTAATACATATATGTGTGTCCAGTGGAGGGCTACGAGGATGATGAGGGGACTGGAGCACTGCCTGATGAGGAGAGGCTGAAGGACCTGGGGCTGCTTAGTCTGGAAAGGAGAAGACTGAGAGAGGATTTAGTAAATGTTTATAAGTGTCTGAGGGCTGGGGATCAGGAGGGGGGGACAGGCTCTGCTCACTGCTCCCTGGGATAGATCAAGGAGCAGTGGATGGAAGCTGCAGCACAGGAGGTTCCAGCTCAACACAAGGGAGAACTTCTTTCCTGGAAAGGTCCCAGAGCACTGGCGCAGGCTCCTCAGAGAGGCTGTGGAGTCTCCTTCTGTGGAGCCTTTCAAGGCCTGTCTGGATGTGTTCCTGTGTGCCCTGAGCTAGACTGTATGGTCCTGCTCTGGCAGGCGGGTTGGATTCGATGATCTCTTTGGGCCCCTTCCAGCCCCTGACATCCTGTGAGCCTGTGATATGTGGCTTTATCTGACTTCTGGCTACTCTTCCCTTCTCTTGTTTTTGTGCTGAATGATTGGTGGTTTTCTGGAGATGAGGTTAGGAGGACAATGTGGTGCTGTCTTCTCCACTTGCTCCATCTGAAATGCTGACCACCTTCTTTCCATGTTGGGAGACTGCATTGGTGACCTGGAGAGCAGAAATCTCTCCTGGCTGGATTAGAAATGGAGTTCCTTGCTTAGTGACCAAATCTCTCTGTAGTAATGGGAATGGACTTGTGTATTCCCACTGAGCTGGAAATCAGTGTGTTGGTCAGTGCTGGTAGCTGTAGAAACTACAGCAAGTGTAGTTTTGGGGGGATGTATGGCATTCCCTGCTCGGTGCCTGTTAGCAGGCAGGAGACTCCATGAGCAGTATTTGTGGGCTTTGAGTGAGCAGCTTTCCAGTCTCACTGTCTTACAGGTTTTCTAATGCCTACAAGTTACGTTCATGCAGCATCTAGCACAAGGGTGATTAGTGCCTCTGAGCACTGCTGCCCACGGTGAATGCAGCTGCTGTCATTGCCCATGCTAGCAATAAACTTTGACCCATGCGTACAGCAGAATGCAGGAGCATCCAACCAGAAAGTATTTATGTGAGGCTGAAGTGAGAGTTTTGAATGCCAACCACCAAACCTTTTTTATCAACTGAGGATGTATAAATACCCATCCCTGTTCAGCCTGAAATAAAGGAATGAGCCTCTTACTCTAAGGAGCAGTGTATTTCATTCCTATCTGGATAAATCTTGCCTATCTTGTCTCCTTTATCGTGGATGCCAGTGGGTAAATTACTATTTCCAGCACCATTTGTATTGAAAAACTTTTTTAACCACCTCCTGCCCACCCACCCCCCTTCCCCTGCCAAAAAAAGGGGAGTTTTAATGTTCCAAATATTAAACCATTTGGGGTATGTCTCCTGCTGCATTCTCACAGTGGTTGTTTCAGCACTGACATTGTTGAATCCCACAGTAAAACCAGAGTGGGAAATCTGCTTGGAGAGATTGTAGGCTTTTAGCTGTGATCCAATCCTGTCATTTACTACCTTCAAGTGCAGGGTTGCTGACATGAGCTTTTACTTCATACCATACGGTATGTGAGCTGGAGGCACTCAGTCTGCCTGCTTTGCGGCCATCAGGTTACAGCTTTTCACAGATGACCTAGTCCCAGCAGCAAGTCTTGACCTCTCACTTTTTCGGCACTTCAGAGGTTAATTTTGTTGAGGGATCAGATTTCTTTCTAGGGGAAGTTTCTGATGATCACCTTCGAGCAAGGCTTTACTTTCCAGTGTCTTTCAGAGCTGCTGAATGCTGAGGGCTCTGTTGCTCCAAGTTGTTTTTTGCAAGTCTCTTCTTTAGACGGTCAGGTTACAAGCTGTTTGATTTAGGGGGGCGTCGGATGGTAGCCTCATGAAGGTATCAACCTGCAAAATAAATCTAAGTCCCTTTGCTGGAATTCTTCATGGGCAGCAAGGTGGAGAAGTGCTTTGGCCAGGGAATATTGCAAGGTAAGAGATTTTTCTGCACTTTGTGCATTGTGTGACACCTTTGTGTGAGCAGGTTTGGCTGTGTGAGCAGGTTTGGCTCTCTAAGCGCCGGCAGCGATGGAAGCACATTAGGTGATGGAGTGAATCTGAGCAGCTTTCTCCCTGCCCTCTCTGTCTCGTTTGACTGGCTGTGTGCTACATAAACCCAGTCTGGTTTTAGGAGATTACAAATGTTCGAACCATGCAGTAGGGAATTTCCCATGTGAGAAGTGACAGCTATTGCTGTGTTTGTTTCCTCCTAGCTTAACTTCTGGATTCTCCAGGTTTTATCACTGCTGATTAGCGTCTCTTAGGCTGCAATGTGTCCGGCTGCTGACGCTCTGAATGGGCTCCTCACGTCGCTGTCTTTCTACTCGTGTTAGAGGCTTTTAGCCTCAGAAAACTGCCGGCTTTGTTATGTTTTAGCCTTTTAAGTTTGCTTTCTGTGCAAAAGAGGAACGTATATGGGAATGAGCTCTCTGCAAGGGGAACAAAGGCAGGCGTGAGGCTGTTTGAGGGCAGATCGCAGCCCACCGTGCACTTGCTTTTTGGGACATAAATGCAGTTCTTATTCTCAGGACAAATTTCTGCAGGCATCCTGATCAGGCTGAGCAGGGTTAGAAGATGTTTGCACTTTCTTGGAGCTTCTTTCAAATAAGCCTAATGGTAAAGGCTGACCTTAAACCAGGAGGTTCTCGGTACAACTTAGGATCTTACAGTTCTGCTAGGCAAAAACCTGCTTTCAGAATCGTTAGCGGCTGACATCTTGTACGCTGCAAAGACAAACCTTTCCCTTGGTGATGTGTCTGTTCTGTAAATCACTGACAGTTGTTGCGCTGTGCTTTGGCTTCCTGAGGGACACTGCTGTGCCCCGTGAGCAGATTAACACCTTTATTGCCAAGGCAGACATCAGCATGCTGTAATGCGTTCAAAAAGGCAAATTTGGGAATGTTCTCCTTTTTTTTCCCCCGGTGGCAGATGAGTGTGCAAGGCTCACCTTTGTCTCCGTGTGCTTTAGCTGCAGCGGCCCTGCTGCGTGCGGGAGGAGCAGCTCTCGGTGGGAAATAACGCACCGAGTTTTAAAGCCTGGGTCAGTTTGGGTAGAATCTTTGCAGTGTGTTCTGGACAAGGAAGAACTTAAGCAGTGGCTGTGAATTTCATTTCATTTCGTGCCTGCCCTGTGTCTTGCTTGGGGTCGCAGCCGGCAGAGCTTACAAGGTCTGTGTAGGTGTAACTAGTGCTGTTACAGAGTCAGAAGGGGTTAAAACGAGACGGGGAACCAAAGGAGCCGCGTTCTACCTGCCAGCTGCCGGAGGGTTTGGCTCTGCTCGATGTGTTTACTAGCCACCTTTCCCTGGCGAGGCTGCCCAGTGGTCCCAGTTGGCTGTTTGTGCTGGGGGAGCAGGTGGGTGAGTGGCCCTGGACAGGCGGAGACTGAGCCTGGTCGGGAGGCAAGCTGCGTCTAGTCCCTTTTGCAAACCCACTCAGCAGCAGGACATTTAAATGCCTTTTGCATACTTTTGTTTCCATAGTGCTCCTCATTCTTTTGCTTCCACATTTTAGTTACATCACTCTTGTAAGTATTTAGCTAATCCAGGCGTTTTTCCGTGTGGTGTTGCAGCCTGTGTTTTGGAGCCTTTGGCAAAGCAGGCAGCCAGGTGCCAGTAGCTGCTGCTGAGCTCCTGCCAGTTCAGTCCAGTGCTGCAGTAGTGTGCCGGTTGGAGATGGGTATCACTGTGATGGTTTGGAAGTTACCTGCCCCCCCCTGCCCAGTGAAATCACCCAGACTAGACTCAACTGGCTGGAAGTTAAGGAATGAAGCTTTATGTTCACAGCTCAGCACAATACACGAGCAGAGATTTACAATATACTACCAGGGATTTACAGTTATATACAGAAATATACAAGTTAAAGGTAATACAGAAACACAACAGCCCTCCCAGACATCAGAGTGCCCAGGAGGGGCTCCCAACCACCCTCCCACCTTCTTTCCACCACTCTGCCTTATCCCAGAATCTGCCTTACGTGCAAGGCGAGTTTAGAGTATCAGCAAGGGGGGTTAGAAGGAGAATTATTAGTTGGGTTATGCAGATCCAGGTAGAGCAGCAAAAGCCCAGGGAGAAAAACAGATACCCACTCTGACA
The DNA here is from genome assembly GCF_015220805.1 of Pogoniulus pusillus. Taxonomy (NCBI): domain Eukaryota; kingdom Metazoa; phylum Chordata; class Aves; order Piciformes; family Lybiidae; genus Pogoniulus; species Pogoniulus pusillus. The sequence continues at coordinate 1,881,018 of NC_087287.1, forward strand.
GAGACCCTCTGTCTTATCTGTGTTTGTGTCCTTGCTTTTATGCATTTGAACAAGCCTGTGAGTGCAGCAGCCGTCACCACTGTTCCCTTTTCACAGCCTAGGATCTATCTTTTCTCATTAAAATATTGCAATTAGCCTCAAAGCAGCACAATCAGAAACCATGTCTGTGTTTTCATGAAGTGCCACCACTTCTGTAAGTCATAACTTTGTATGTGGAGATGGTATGATCCCAAGGGTAACTGCTTTTTGGGGGAGAAGAAAGTGTCAGCTGGGACATAGGGCAAGGGAAAGGAAGTGGCACAGTCTGGAATGTGGTTGTCAGAGCTCTCCATCCCTTGGGCAGGGCATGTTCTCCTCCTGCCTGGAGCAGGGAGGTGTTTGGGCTGGGGCCTGGCCGGGAGGGAGGAGAAGGCTCTTGCAGTGGTGATTCACACCTAGATCAGTGCCAGGGAACTCCTCCCTGTTCCCTTAGTCCGTTGCAGCATCCCCAGTGCCTTTGGCTTGACCTCTGGATTTACTCGGTCTCTGGCTGTCACATGCAGACTGTACACTGTACAGGGATTTGTTTTCTGGAGAGCACCAGAAGCTGTGTCCATAAACAAGGACTTCTGATTTTCACTGGATGACTTCTCTCAGCACTCCTTACTGTCCTGGAAACAAAGGATAACAAACAGAGCATATTTTTTATGCAGTAACAAGATTGAGTGCTGACTTTACTGTGATGTGAAGAGGCTGATTTTCTTTCCAGCTTTCACTGGGGCAAATCAGTTGGTCTAGTTGACTGGATAGGGCTGGGGGGTAGGTTGGACTGGATGAGCTTGGAAGGTCTCTTCTAGCCTGGTTGATTCTATGATAAATCACACAGAAATGTGGTCTATGATAAAGCACACAGAAATAGTCAGGGATGAATATCGATCCCACAGGCTTCAGAGCAGGGAGAGGATGCTGGCACTGGCCACAGCGATGCTCTGTGCACAGCTTCAGAGGCACAGCAAGTCTTCTTGCAGAACGGTGAATGGGGAACACCAAAAAGATGGTTTATAGGTTATGAGTCCAGAAAAATGAAGAGTTGGTGGATGGTTGGAGCATTCTACACTCAATTTTTTCCAAGCTATCTGGGAGCTTTGTGTTCCTCCAGCACTTAGGTCAAAGGCGCTGCCTTGCTTTGGTTCTCACCGTGGCCCGAGGCTGTGCAGCGCCAGAGGAACCATTGTGGTGAACAATGGCCCCCAAAACAAGTTCCACCAGTCAGGCCTTTTGCAAGCCAATACAGTTGTGCAGGCTGCCGCATTTAGTTACCGTAGGCGCTGAAGAGTCTGAGCAAAATGCGGGCAGGTGAAGGAGGCGCCCTTGGAATTTGTGCTTCGGAGCAGGAGGTGATGACTCGTGGCAGAAAGGCAGATCGCTTTCCTGATGTTTTAGAGAGTTTCAGACCATAAACTCCCTGAGATGAGCTGACTTTAGCAGCTCCTCCTCTCTGTGTGTGCTCAGCTGTGTTCATTTCAAGTTTGGTGACGGGTTGGTCAAATTCCTGGTCAGATTTTGAGGGACAAAATAAAACCCAGCGTTATTTTTACGAGGTTATTAGCACTGATATAAAAAGATTAAATGGGAAGAGCATGTGCCCTTTTCTTGCTTCTACAAGTCTTTTCCTTACTCAACCTTTTTCACCACTAATTGATACTTTGTGAGTTGCCCTCTCCTCACAAGTAGGTATTTTAACTTTACATCCTGCAGTGCTGTCTGGGATGACTTCTAAGCAGAGCTTGACAGAGCTGCAGTTCAGCCGGCTGGCACTAGACCCAGTTGTCACTACACATGAAAGCTGCCTGAGTAGCTCACAGCACACTTTGAGCAGTTTGTAGCCGTGCACCAAGAGAAAAATGGCATGGAAAGGATTAGATTCTGCTCCAGAAGGAGCAGCTGGAAGTGGTCTGCGTTCATTTGGCCTGCTCTACTTTTCACCTTTCATGATCTGGCTTTCCAAAGTGTGTTTCAAGGAATGGTCCTGCCCCTGGGTTCCACCTTGGGTTAGAAACAAAGGGGTTGTTTTGTAAATGGCTGTAATGAGATGTAATAAGAGAATGAGTGAAGGCATGGAGAGGCTGGGTGATTAATAACCCTGCACAATAAGTTAATTTCATTAACTTCAAGCAGATTTCCATCCATCCTTTTGCAAACGTTATTTGGCACTTGCCATAGCAATTTGAGAGGAAAACCATGCAGGAGTCTGGAGATGGTTTTTGGATTTCTGACACAGTGATGTCAGTATTGCAGGAAATCCCCGAAGGAAAGAGTGGAAACTGCAGCATTTAGTATCCTGTGCTGCAGTACTTTCACATTTATCTGGTGGCTTTTGCCTTTTTTTTTTTTTTTCCCCTGTAAATTTTTGGAAGGTGCTGTGAAGTTTCAATCGTTTTCCACCCTGACTTGTTTATTTTTCTCCCATCAACTCATAAATAGTTAAATTTTTAGGTCGAAGTGGATAATTACCATGTTTCCACTTGAAATATTGTAAAGCCCCAAGGCCCTGTCTTGGCCAAATGTATTTTTCAGCAGCTCATTGTAATTTTGGTTTGACTTGAAGATCCAGCAGAGTCACAATCCACACCCACCCGGAGAGAAGAGGGTGCGTTTGCAGCCTGATTTAGCAGGATTTCGGGAGTCTTTTGCTTTGCAGTTGCAAAGGGGCAAGATTTCTGCAGGAGGTTTCAGGGGGCTGGCCTGAGGAGCTCAGGATGGTTTCAGGTGCCGGCCAAGATGACAAAGAAGAGCCAGTTCTGTGGATGGTGATTATGCAAGATGGAGAAGTGCTGATAGACTCCGGAAGAATGCGAGTCAGAGCCTAGCTGCTCTGTAAACCTGTTTCAAACAGCAGCTTTGAGTAGCTGACCTGGTGGTGTATGTGAGCAGCTTCTGGGAGCAGGCTGAGGTGGGGAGGGAGAGGAGGTGCTATGGGTGCTTGGTTTCATAAAGAGCAGGAGGCAGCTTTGTGGGAGTTCTTCAGTGATGGGTTTGAAGTGGTTGTATTATTTTCATGAAGAATACACTTTTTAGGGGTTTTTGTGTGGGGTGTGGGGGGGTTGTTTGGGTTTTTGGGGTTTTTTTTGTAATTTTCATTAATCAAAGTAAAGTTTCAGATGATTGGTCAAATAGCGAAAGGAAAGCCCAAATATTTCAGCTTCAGGTTATGGCTGAGTAGACTTCTGCTGACATCAGAAGTTATTAATTGCACCAGCTAAATTACAGAGATGTTATCGTGGCCCTGGGAGCCAAGAACACAGTAATTAGGGCTGTTAGAGTCCCCATTCTGCTTCCTTGCATTTGACTTTAACCATCAAGGCACTGGATCAAGGTAAAAGCGAACTGATTTATGTGGAGGGCTTGGGGTTGCTTCCAGAGCAGTGTGGAATGGAGATGCCTCCATTTGTGAGGGATGCTGTCCTTGAGAAGCCACAGTGTGTGCAGATGTGGACATGGAGTGGTGTGTCCTGTACTGTCCTGTATTACCAAATGCAGTCTGGGGGACTTCCTAGGGGCGGGGGGGGGGAGCTTTTAGGGCAGTGGCTGGCAGCAGGTTGAACAAGCTGCTTGCACTGGCGTCTGATTTAGAGGGTTCAGGGAGTCAGCAGGTGTCTCACTTGCTCTAACACCGTCTCTAGAGTAACTCCAAAGGACAGCATCAGTAATTGTGGGGTTTCAAAAGTTATGTTTGAATCTCTCAAGGCACTGTGTTTTCTGATTCTCTGGCTTTCTGTTGTCCTTCTGGTTGGAGGCTGACCCCTCCTGCCCCCTGCTGAGGTGACTTTTTTGGTTGTATTTAAATAAAGTTAAAGCTGGAGTGTTTAGGTGTACCCGACACGGCACCTTACCTGCTCAGAACAGAACGTGTGCATCAGTGTCATCACTCGATGCCATCTGCATGCCTACCAGAGCTGTGTTGCTTAGCTTCTGGCAGCCAAAATGCTAGGCATAGAATCAAGCAGGTTTGAAGAGACCTCCAGGATCATCCAGTCCAACCTATCACCCCAGCCTCATTTAAAAAAAAAGGAGTAATTACTTACTGGCAGCTGGTGTGGAGGGCACACAAGGTCATCTGGAAGTTAATATCTCTATTTTACATGTATTGTCTTACATTCAGTTGTCTCTGAGTTTGTGTCACTGCCCACAGTCATCTATCTTTGGACTTTAGAACAGCTCATCTACTTTAATTAAGTAAGAGATCAGTAAACTTCAAAATACAGAGTTTGATTCGTTCCTGGTTTCCATCTGAACATAAAAGACATTAAGCCCAGGATGTACTTAAGGGGAAGCCACAACCAGCAATGTATTCAGATGCATGTTTCTACCTTTGTCCTCGGGCTCTAGTCCCGGTTCAGAAGGGCACTCAGATATTTCCATAATGCCTTAGATTGCCCAACTAAAGTCAACAGGACTGGCTGATGCCCGTAAAACTACTTATTAACATTAGCCACATTCTTTAGATGCTGCTGAGCTGGGGCTGCTGAGAGTTTGAGAGCAGTAAATGGCAATGTAATGTTTCTGCACCTTCTCTACCACGAGTGATGTGGAAGAACAGGGCTGTATGGGGAGGGGGCATTACCATACCTCTGCAGGAAGGAAATCACACTGATAAACGTGGGGAACGTTGGTATTGCTGGTGGTGTTATGGTGGTGGTTGTTGCTGTGGTTGTTATAGTCCTCTAAAGTGTAGCATCACCAGCACTGCAGACTACAGCACTTCATTACAATCAGGAGAGCTGAAGTGTCTGTGGATGTACCAAATAGCCTTTGGAAAATCTCCCTGCATAACTAGGGCCTTAGCCTGGAAATGGGACGCACCTGGAAGTCAGTTGGAAGTGACAGCAGTGTGGCTTTGTGAGCTGGAGAACTCCAGGTGAGGAGCTGCTTCAAGGCTCCATGAAAGGGAGCCTGCAGCAGGGGTCAGTGGTTGGTCCCAGTGTCTGTCTGTGCCTGTTGCTCCCCATGCCTGTCCTCTGCCAGCAGAGCAGCATGGTGCCAGTTTTTGTCCTTTTCCCTCTCTAGCCCTGTCCTCTGCCAGCAAAGCAGTGGTCCTAGTGTCTGTCGCTGCCCCTCCCCATCCCTGTCCTTTGCCAGCAGAGCAGCACTCCCGAATTTCCTGAAGGCAAAAGCAATCCAACTTGCTGCAACCGTTCGTCTAAGCTTCCCAGCTGGTCTTGTCTGCTGTGATATGGCAAGAACTGGCACAAATGGCCGTGGTGGCAGATTGATGAGGACGGTAAGCGGGAACAAAGCAGTAGCAAAGAGCAGCTGTGAGCAGTAACCCTTCCTGCAGGCCTGCAGAGCAGCACGTCCCCATGGCTGTGCTGTTCCTTTGGCTCAGCAGATTGTGCTGCTGGTGAAGCTGTGCTCAGTTCTCTGGAAGGCCTTATGTAGATGTAGGTGAAATGAATACTTCCAAGTAAGCAAAAAAGGGATTAGAAGTTATGAAAGCATCATTAGAAGCCATACAATTAGCTGGTTTGTAGTGCTGAGGGAGCTGTCAAAGGTTATATACTAAGGCTATGCAGTAAGTCAGTGGTGGAGCTGGGAGTGACATTTAAGAAACCATAGTTTAAACATAGCTTAATTCCACAGCACACAATTCCATTTTAGATGCATGTGTCCAATGTCTGCTGCATCGGTTTGTGAATTGTTTTCTCTCTAGGGTCGAAAACCTCCCTGCAGCCTCTTTGTTACAAGTTTGCAAAGCACAAAAGAGATGGGCAGAGCCTGGAGCTCCCCAGATCTGAGGCTGCGGTGATAAATAGCTGGAGAAGGGCCAGGAGATGAGCTCTTACTGCCAGCTTTCACACATGTTCTATGAAATATGTATTTCCAACAGTAGTTATCCATCAGTGGTCTGAAATGTCCTCACAGAGCTACTTAGAGGACAGTGTTTCGCTCCCAGCTGTATTGTTTTTGGAGCTGGAGCACTGGCAAGCCAGTTTATCAATCTCTTCCTTAAGCAGCTTATTTTTATGGGCATTTTAGGAGTGGAGCATCTGGCTTGAATTTAGATCCTTTTGGTTGTCTGCTCTAACACTTAGATCACTTCAGACATGGACTTTTTTTTTTTGGTGGTGCTTTCTGTGTCCTGAACTTCCAATTATACCCCCCAGAGGAGGACCACAAAGGTGATCAGAGGGCTGGAGCAGCTCTGCTGTGAGAACAGGCTACAAGAGTTGGGGCTTTTCAGCCTGGAGCAGCGAAGGCTTCAAGGAGACCTTATAGTAGCCTTTCAGTATCTGAAGGGAGCCTACAGAAGGGCTGAGGGGGGACTGTTGACAAGGTCTTGTAATGACAGGGCAAGGAGGGGAGATTCAGACTACATGTTACGAAAGTTTTTTTTCCAGTGAAGGTAGTGAGACACTGAAACAGGTTGCCCATGGGGGTTGTGGAGCACAGAATCAGCCAATGTGATCTTTGATCACATTGGCTGATTCTGTGCTCCACAACCTCCCTGGAGGTGCCCAAGGTCAAGTTGGAGGATACCTTGAGTGACCCATTCTAGTGGGAGGTGTCCATGCCTATATGGTGGAGGATGGGAACTGGATGATCTTTGGAGGTCCCTTCCAACCTAAACCATTCTATGCATTTTCCTTGTCCTGGGAAAGGAATCAATTGCAGTTGGAAGAAAGTAGTCCTCAACAGTAAGATCTCCTTGACAAGGATGTGTGGTGCAGCTCCACCCAAACAGACTTTCAATTACTAAACATTTTTGAGCCCAGGGACACTGTCAATGGCAGACCCAGATTGTTGCCCAGGTCTTTGTAACAGCCAGGTGCAAAGGATTGCTTCAGGATGGTTTTGTTTCCATGCATTTAAGTTCCATCTCTGTTATGGCTTAACAAGTCAGTGCAGTGTCTAACTGGAGATACCTTCTTGCCGCCTCCTTCCCCTGCTCTGGGGATGTAAACATCAGTTTCCAAGGGTCACCTGAAAGTTTGTTTACTGATGCAGACTTTCAGTTGAGTCAGGAAGAGCTTCATCATTAGTGATGGTGTTCATTAAGAGAGATGTTGAGATACTGGAAGGTGTCCAGAGAAGAGTGACAAAGCTGGTGAGGGGCCTGGAGCACAGCCCTGTGAGGAGAGGCTGAGGGAGCTGGGGGGCTGCAGCCTGCAGAAGAGGAGGCTCAGGGCAGAGCTCATTGCTGTCTACAGCTACCTGAAGGGAGGCTGTAGCCAGGTGGGGTTGGGCTCTGCTGCCAGGCACCCAGCAACAGAAGAAGGGGACATAGTCTGGAGTTGTGCCAGGGGAGGTCTAGGCTGGATGTTGTTAGGAAGTTGTTGTCAGAGAGAGTGAATGGCATTGGAATGGGCTGCCCAGGGAGGTGGTGGAGTCACCAACCCTGGAGATGTTCAAGCAAAGCCTGGCTGGGACATTTAGTGCCATGGTCTGGTTGATTGGCTAGGGCTGGGTGCTAGGTTGGACTGGATGAGCTTGGAGGTCTCTTCCAACCATCTGATTCTTTGATCAGGCTCTGTGGCAACTCTGTAGTCAATGAGCTGTGTGAATTTAGACTTGAAGTGCAAAGAAGACAAATTAGGAAAAGGAGCAGACTGTTTACATTGGACAACCACGAGCAGGATAAGGCTTGGAGAAATAGTTCTTTGCCTTTTGAATTATGTTTTGTCTTTTGACCTTTGTTTTCTGCCTCTCTTATGCTCTATCCTCCAGCTGGGATGACAGCAGCTCCGTCAGCAGTGGGATCAGTGACACGATAGATAACCTCAGCACTGATGACATTAACACCAGCTCCTCTATCAGCTCCTATGCCAACACACCTGCCTCCTCCCGCAAAAACCTAGATGCCCAGGTAAGAGTTGTGCTTTGAGCAAGCAGCATTCATGTTGATTGTTTTCTCTGGTTTAAGCTGGATGGACTTGAACACACAGCCTGTCACTGGAAGGGCAGCAGCAAGCAGCACCTTAGCATAGGTGACATTCACCAGTAGTTCCTCCACACTGCTGCAGAGGTGTGGCAACACACAGCCTCTGCCCTCCTGGCCGCACTGCTGTGCACAGAACAAGCATCAGTGGATGGGACTTAGTTATTTTTAGCTCTAGCACAGGTATTCTCTTTTCTTCTCAAAGAGGAGAACCTAATTAAGTCAACAGGAAAGCTTAAAGCTTATTTGCGCTCCCGTTGGAAATGCAAATGTGCTTGGGAAGTGGAATCCAGGCTTTTAAACTTCCAGGGCTGCATGTTACTGCAGGCTTTCCACTTTGGCAGCATTCCAGAGGAGGTTAAATTTTGTGTCCATCAGCAGCATGTGTATGCAGTGTGCCCTCAGATACTGCAGATCCAGAGAGGGTAAAACGACTGAAGGAAGCTGAGTTTAAATTCATCAGTTAGAGACTGCATATTGCAGAGCTTTGCAGTAACAGAAACTCTTCTCCACCCCCCGGTTGCATAGAAGGTTGTTTGGGAAAGTGCAGGACTAAGAAGTTCAGCTTTGTTCTCTGTACACCCACATGCTTAAGGGACTCGGGTGTTGGGTGTTGAAGCAGGTGGAGTGCAGGGACTTGGCATTGCAGCAGACAGAGAGGGATGTAGGTATGACCTCCTCTGTGGTTTTTTTTTTTGCTCTCTTACTTTTCTCCAGCCCTTTTCATGACTGGACCCTAAATCTGGTTTTAATATCAGATGTGTGGTTGCTGTGAAGTGTTCCTCTGCCTACAGGACTATGGTGCAAGCAGCTATTAGTCTTTGTTCCCTTGCCATGAAGTGCATAGTTGAGCTTACATTAAAGATTTCCAGTTAGCCTCTGGTCGTGTATCATGTGTGCTCAAAACTGCTAATACAAGGCTCATGCAAGCAGAGAGGAGTTCAGATCTACCAAGCATGTTTTTCAGTCCAGAGCAGAGTAACATGGACAACTAGAAGCATATTTTGACAACTGTTACACTCTCAGCTGCTGAAAATAAAAAAGGAAGAAGAGAGATGTGGCTAAACATTAAATTCAGGGGAAAATAGAAACTCACTTGACATCTATCTGCTAATGGATCAGATTCTTGGAAACACCTCTAAGAGATCACAGTCTCTGCTGATGAACTCCTCTTCCTCCTCCACAAGTGTTACAGCATTCAGAGGAAAAGCAGCTGAAGCTTGTACAGGTAGTAGAGTGTAGGCATTAGAAGAGGAAGCTGAGAGTTGGTGTTTGCAGCTTTTTGATGCCTCTCTGTGAGCTGCTTCCCTCCTGAGTTTTCCTGGCTGACAATATTTAGTCTGGAATCCCTATTGCCTGTAAATTACTGTCCATAAAATACTGTGTTTTCATTTGAACACAATATCCTCATCTCCTCAGTCAAGAGGAAGAAAATAACTTGGAGTGACAGAACCACATGTAGCTTGCAGGGGTGATTTTTTGCTGTCCAAAGTAGTCCTCATGACACAGCTGATGTACCATGCTACATTTATGCTTTTTCTGGCTTACCTGCAGTACTGTTGGATGGCCTCTGCCCAGGTTTGCATTCCCCTGGGTGCTGAGCCAAAAAGGATCGGCAGACATCTGCAGAGGAATGTGGGCTTTTCTTCTCAGCCTATCCACTGCTTCGCTTCTCCTCAATAGCAGACACTTAACTTGTAAGCTGCTGCGATGGTGCCACATCTTTTAGAGATGGTTTAGAAAGTGGGTTTCAGATAATTAAAGAGGGAGCTTGAAGCCAATATGTGTGCAGCTGGGAGTCCAGACAGCAACATCAAAGGGTGAGAGCCCCAACATGTCGGTGGCTGCCGATAAAATCAGCAATGTGTGCGGATGCGTCTCTGCAAAGGAAGAAGATGTGGTTGCAGTAGGGAAAAAATCTCTGCCTAGAAACTGGTTTTCATAGCTGCCTGGTGCCCCATGCTCTGTGAGAAGCAGGACTGAGCTCCATCTTCATAGGCACTCATTTCTGTAACACTGCTGTGAGGATGTTCCCAAGCTGGTTCTGAACAGGCTTGTGATCAGAACCAGCATTTGCCTTACATATTCCCATGCCTTGCTCCTTGCTAAGTACTTAAGGTAGCTCTGCACCTTCCCAGATATTTCTGTCTTGCAGTAGGTTACCTTTTACACAGCACTGCCCATAGTATGCCTTTAAAGCCAAATCCTACCCACATTTTAAGGAGAAGTTAGGAGCTGGTGGGCATTTGAAATTAACTTAGTGAATCAAAATAAGAGGGAAGAGAGGAAGAGATGAAGCACAGAGTTGTGGAATCACAGAATTTGATTGAAAGAGACTTTCAAGATCATCGAGTCCAACTGTCAACCCAGCCTTGCCAAGTCCACCACTAAACCGTGTCCCTGTGGACCATATCTCTACATCTCTTAAATCCCTCCAGGGCTGGTGACTCCACCAATTCCCTGGGCAGCCTGTTCCAAGTGTTGAAACCCTGCTGGGGAAGAATTTTTTTCCTAATACCCATCCTAAACCTTTCCTGGTGCGACTTGAGGCTGTTTCCTTGGTCACGTAATGCTAAAGAGATCAGAAGATGGAAAGGAGACAATGTCTTTAAGCTGTCGGCTCAAGAAAAGCCTCTTGGGTTCATTGGTGTGAAGATGGGTTTGGTCTGCTGCTTCATGAAGAGGTTTACAAAACTGTAGGAACAGGTTGAGAACTGCTGGTGATTGCTGCTGCCCCCAGCTCAGCTCAGCTGGCAGACTTTGCTCCCAGCTCACCTCCAGCAAGCAGCATTTCCACTTTCACTCACTGCAGTGCTTTCAGGCGGCTGGAGTTTGAGCTGCAATCCCACGGCCAGGTTTCACTGTGTTTAGGGTTTGATTCCTTAGTCATGTTTCTGTGCTGCTCTCAGTGTTTACCATTAAACAGAATCATCTTTGGCCAGAAGGCTTCACAGGTAGGTGTGCAGCATTTCAAAGGCTCTGGAGAAGGTTTGGCTGTGGGTGGAATAAAGTGGAAGAGAGGAAAGGCTAGAGGACTTCTCGCAGTGCTGTGCTCTCTATTGAGACTATTCTTACAGGCATGAAGGAGGAAAAATAGAAGGTACAGAAATATTTCATAGACCTAAAGCTAGAATAACCCTAACCCCCTTGCTAGTCTTAGAATCATAGAATCACAGTATCAGCCAGGTTGGAAGAGACCTCTAAGCTCATCCAGTCCAACCTGTCACCCAGCCCTGTCCAATCAACCAGACCATAGCACTCAGTTTCCCATCTAGTCCTTTCTTGAACACCTCCAGGGACAACAACTCCACCACCTCCCTGGGCAGCCCATTTGACATTGAGCTTTCCATAGAAGGCTGGCAGCACAATCAGCCTGTGCAAAGACCAGGAGACAAACCCCAGTTTGTGAACAGAGCTGAATATAGACTGGAGTATTTTATGTGTTGAAGCCAGTCTTGAGTATTATTCGAAAGCTGTTGGGGGTTCATTTCTCTTCAGTTCTTGGGTGTCCTCCTGATTTGTTAGATTAGAATGAACAGCATTCCACATCTTCAGATCTGTTCAAGAAGCTGCCTCCTCTTGCTCTGGAGATCAGATTGCCAGACAAGAGATAGGAGAGCAGCAAGAACAAAGGCAAGCAGGCTGCACAGGTTTGAAATGGTTTCTTGGCATCGCAGTAAAAAAGTGTTTGTCAGAAACTAGAGATGGAGGATTATAACTGTCATGGAGCTATGTCCTTTATAGATCGAGTGGGGGTTTTCAGGTTTGGGGGTTTGATCTCTGTTATTGTAAGGGACATGGCTGCTATGGGGGGGTGTGGGGTGTGGTTTTGTTCCTTAGCCTATTAAAAAACCCTGTCATTGCTGGGGTTCGCTGTTTGCTGTGACGTTGCTTTCTCCAAGGCATGTTCTGTTTGCTGGTGCTTGAGTGACGACTGCTGAGCCGATTAATCAGTTTGATGGCTCTCCTTTATGCAGCTTGTTTGAAAGAAAGGCTTGCTCTGAAGGCTGTCTTGTAATGGCTTATCTGTCCTAGACTGATGCAGAAAAGCATTCCCAAGTTGAGCGGAATTCCTTGTGGTCTGGTGATGAAGTCAAGAAATCAGACGGAGGATCTGATAGCGGCATAAAAATGGAGCCAGGATCTAAGTGGAGGCGGAATCCCTCTGATGTGTCAGATGAGTCTGATAAAAGCACTTCTGGTAGGAAGAACACTGTTATTTCACAGACGGGCTCCTGGAGACGGGGCATGTCAGCTCAGGTTGGCATTACCACACCAAGGACTAAACCTTCAACCACCTCAGGCACATTAAAGACACCTGGAACAGGTGAGAAAAGGTCTAAGATATAAACAAGCTAAAAAAGTGTGTTCGGTATGACAACAGTTTAAATGCTTTCCAGAGGCAGAACCTGAACTTCAGGTAATCCTGTCTTATTTTTAGGTGTTGTTTTGACCTGTGCAACATCTCCTAGGTGCACTTTTCCTATTTCTGTTCCTGTGAAAATGCACATTTTGGATTAATACACCCTGCAGGTTGTTTTCATGACAACTCCAACCTATTTGACCCCAGGATTGCCATATGAAGAATAAACCTTAGGGAAGAGTAAATCAGATAATTTTAGCCGTTGCAGTCATGGTTAAGATTAGGAACATCCAATGTGTGTGGTTGAGGAGATTTTTGTTTTCCCCTTGCTACTTTTCCCCCAGCATGTTAATTCACACTAAACACTGTTCAGTTCTGGGTTTTCCTCCGAGTGGATTAGTGTGTAAATGTATTGCAGATGTGTGAATGAAAATTGATTGCATTTGCTTAGTCAAGTCGTGCAAGTTGCTACCTCTCCTCTTACCTGGTCATGTACACGACCGTACGTGAAGAAGTTGGAAGTTGGATACTCTGTTGAGCGGTGCCTTTTGGGAGAACGATCCTAATGGCCTAGCAGTACTTCTGTCTAAGGACAAAAAAGGATCAGTCTGTGGTAGCTACAGAGGGAAACATAGGTTTTTTTTCTTCTCTGTCATTATTGCATAAGACTGTTCTGCTTTTCATATTCTCAAGGGCAAAACACACCCCACACTTTCTCTGGCAAGTCTGCATGCATAGCTCACTGCAGTGGCACGTAAGCTGGGTGCAGACTAGGTCAGACCTCTGAAGCACACTCCGGTGGCTAACGCGCTTTTGCTTGTCATGCTGCTTTGAGTTTGAGTTTCATCATTTGCTTGATGTTTTCAAGTCATTAAATATTAGAATTCTTTTTCTATTTTTGTAGGGAAAACTGATGACGCCAAGGTTTCAGAAAAGGGTAGACTATCTCCTAAGGCTGGACATGTTAAACGTTCCCCATCAGATGCAGGACGCAGCAGTGGTGATGAATCCAAAAAGCTTCCCACGAGTAACTCTAGGACAGCTGCTGCTAATGCTAATACATTTGGATTTAAGAAACAGAGCGGGTCAGCTGTGGGCATGACTATAATCACTGCCAGTGGGGCAACTATCACCAGTAGATCGGCTACCCTGGGAAAAATCCCAAAGTCATCTGGACTCATGGGTAGGACCACTGGTCGGAAGACTAGTGTTGATGGCTCACAGAACCAGGATGATGGCTACTTAGCACTTAGTGCCCGAACTAATCTTCAGTATCGTAGTTTACCTCGGCCCAGTAAATCCAGTAGCAGAAGCGGAGCTGGGAATAGATCTAGCACGAGTAGCATAGACTCCAACATAAGCAGCAAGTCAGCTGGGTTGCCAGTCCCTAAAATGAGAGAGCCAGCCAAGGTAATCCTTGGGAACTCTCTGCCAGGATTAGTCAATCAAACTGATAAAGAGAAAGGGATTTCGTCTGACAACGAAAGCGTGGCCTCATGTAATTCTGTTAAAGTGAACCCCTCGTCACAGCCTGCTTCTAGTGGAGCTCAGAGTACCCACCAGCAAGGAGCCAAGTACCCCGATGTGGCCTCTCCCACTTTGCGCAGGTAGGCAATGAATTCGTTGGTTGTGCGGTGATGTTAGTCAGAGCTGAATGGTCAGGACTCCTCGAGCCAGCCCTGGCTGTGCTGCGCGGAGCACTTACAGTGGAGAGTCCTGCAGCAAGGGCTCTGTATTGACGTTGGATGTCCCACGGGTGGCTGAGTGCTGTCAGAGGTACTGGGCACCTCGCGTGGCAGCAGCAGCAGCCCCACACCTGGACAAAAAAGCCTCTCAGGCAGAATGCTTGGCAATGGTGATGCAAGTCTCTGCCGCCAAAGCCAATCCTGGAGGCTTTATCCGTGCAGCTAACACAGGAGTGAGAGTCTTCTCGCCTGGAGGTTGCTGAGGAGGTCTTGCACCAGTCTGTCTGTAACAAAGATGGGAATAACCCCACGGCAGGCTGACTGCAGCAGAGCTCTCTCAGGCTTGGTGGCGACACCAGCACCGTTTGACCTGCCCTCGGAGCCACCTGGCCTAGCCCAGACCAGTGGTTCAGTGGTGTGAAATAGGCCAGTGTGCTGTGAGACAGCCTGTGTAGAAGGACCCTAACTCAAGTCCTGTCATAGCTGGGTTGAATTTTCTGATTTTCTCAATATTTTTGAACACAAATTCTTCTCTGTCTCCTGCTTCTTCCTGACTGCCCCACACGTGGTTTGAACGTTGAGTTGGTCAGGAGCTCGCTTGCAGCGCAGCGCACGCCGAAGCCTTGCTGCGGGTGAAGGGTTGTGTTGGTCTGATTTTCCATTGATTTGACATTGAGTAGCTGCTCTGTTTCCAGTTGTGGTGTTCTGCATTTCATTTTGTCTTGACACCCCATAATACCCATATGGTTCTGCTACATCATCCTGCTTCCAGTGACGTGAGAAAGCCACATTCCATCTGAAGCACCAGTGCAAGCATCATGGCTGTGGCGGCAGCTTGGGCTGATGCTGCAAAGAGTTGTCACCTGTTTGTCTTCTAGATGGGTGGTTTTAAAGAGCCTGTATGAGGAAATTTTGAGCTGCTTGGTTTTATTCCTGATTATCTCTAAGCCATGTCCTTCAGAACAAGAAAAGCTCCAGCAGGCTTTTCATTCCTACAGCATGCCCCATGAGAAATGTACATTTTCAGTCTTAAAGCCTCAGGCACGTTTGTCTTGAGCCGTTGTTAGGCTGGATTTTAGGTGGCTAGCAAGGCACATTGCTGGCTGTGTAACTGAAACACTAGCTTAGGAGTACACACAGCTTCAAAGACAAGGCACCGAGGCTCAAGTTCAACTATTCCCTCACTCAATTTACAGTTTCACTCTCGAATTTTCACCAGACTCTGTCAGTTGTCACATATTGAATCACATCGGAGTTAGAATCACAGAACCACAGAGCTGCTGAGGTTGGAAGAGACCTTTAAGATCGAGTCCAACTGTTGAATTGGGCCTCTTGCTTCTTGCTGATTTTTAGAATGACCACGAAGAAGATTTTGAGCTTAATTTTCATAGGTGGCTGAGACGAGTCACACACACAATGTTTGTTGTGTATTTCCTCTGGCTGCTCTGATATTTTGATGTGAAGCAGTGAATTGGAATCCACACCTTCGTCACGATAAAGATTGGCCTGGACCTCTGCAAAGATACAGCAGGCCTGTGCTGGCCATCCACTTGTCATTTCTCCCAACAGTCCCTTTAGCTCAGGTATCAAGTGTCTAGCAGTCTTGTCCAGCTGTCTTTTGGCAAGTGTGGCAGAGTAGCCACCAAGCTGAGAGGTGCTGCAGCTTGCACAGGGAGGTTGGAGCTGCAGGTGGCACCCCTGCAGTAAGTGCAGTGCTTTTGGGCATTACTGGGCTTACTGCAGGCGTGCTGTAGGCTGCCCAGCTCCATCATAGCACACAGCCAAGTGTTGGACACAGCCACTTAGTGTGCTTGTGTTGTGTGGGCAACCTGGACATAGCCAAAAGCAGAGAAAGGTCTACTCAGTGCGTAGCCACTCATAAGTCCTTAGGAGCTCTTGTACAGAAGAGCTGCAGTTGTCTGAGGACTGCAGTCTGATAGGTGCTCACTTGGAAGGATTCATCCCCAATACTCCATCCTGTTGATAAGAAAAGAGCAAACCTATACGTGTGAGGAAAGCTAAGGTTCCAGAGGTGGATTCAGGAGCTAAATGGCAGAAAGAGAAGGAAGGTTTTGGAGTGGCTCTTTGAAGCTGGGATTGAAAGATACACCTCCTTCATAGTTCAGAGGATCAGCTTGAGAAGGATTGATGATCTCTTCTGAAGTATGATTACTTCTGAGAACTTTCCTGTTGGCTTTAAAGAGGGAGCTGAAGTCTCCACTGACAGTGAAGCTGCACCACAGGCAACAGGAATGCAGACTGGAGATGCTGCAGTGATCTTCCTCCAACCATGCTTCTGTATCCCCTCCCTTGCAGCAGTTCTGGCTCTCAGCCAGTTTTTGCTGAGCCGGTTTCAGGTGCCAAAGCAGGTCAGATCTCACTCTACACTCAACACAAGTTTCCAGCCAGCTTGGCCCCTGAAATGAGACAAACCTACCTTTAGTACCAGTAAATACTTTTTTCCTGTTACACCCCAGCAAATGATGCTCCTGTGCAAAGCATTTGGTGGTTTGCACAGAGTTTACCTGGACAACAACCTTTCAGTATGCCATGCTTCACTCCTTGCAGTTAAGTTCGTTATGTATCTCAAGTGTGAGTGAAGTCCTGGCAGCAGCAGTGTCTCTCTGGGGGAGCCAAAGATGATGTGGCTGTGTTCTGATTCTGTAAGCTCTATCTTACCTTTGTGAAAATAGTGTTTGATGACTCAGAACAGACCCAACTGAGGTAGACTTGAAGCCACCATTGTCTCTGGACTCTATCGAAGGTGAACACAAGGCAATTCATAAGTTTATAGCTGTGTATGTCCAATCTAGGGTCATTGATCTGGTGTTGGTTTTCTGAAGCTAAGAAGCTGTATGTTCTGGATGTAAAATATCCTTGCACTTCAGATTCCCTGTTATGTATTCTTTTTCTGTTGTCTTTTTTGCAGACTTTTTGGTGGCAAGCCTAACAAACAAGTTCCCATCACAACAGCTGAAAACATGAAAAATTCAGTAGTCATCTCCAACCCTCATGCTACCATGAACCAGCAGGGTAATCCTGACTCCCCATCTGGCAGTGGCATGCTGAGCAGTGGGGGCAGCAGTCCTCTGTACAGTAAAAACACAGATCTGAACCAGTCTCCACTAGCTTCTAGTCCCAGTTCAGCACATTCAGCTCCTTCCAACAGCTTAACTTGGGGCACGAACGCGAGCAGCTCTTCTGCTGTTAGCAAGGATGGCATTGGATATCAGTCTGTCAGCAGTCTTCATACCAGCTGTGAATCCATTGACATCTCTCTGAGCAGTGGAGGTGGGCTGAGCCACAACTCCTCCACTGGCCTGATTCCAGCCTCTAAAGATGATTCTCTGACTCCCTTTGTCCGAACCAACAGTGTTAAGACGACGCTGTCTGAAAGGTTAGTGGGTTTTGTTCTGTGTCTGGAGTGTGAATGAAGTCCTGGCGGCAGCAGCCAGCTCTGCAGATGCAAATCAAGCTCTGCTGCTTAACAAAACGCTGAATGGTGTTACTAGCATAGACAAAGAAGCCTTTCCAGGCCAGGAGCCCAGCCCGGAGCAAGAAGATGGGCTCAGGTGAGGGTAAGTTGCCAATGCGACAGCTTTTTCTGACTGCTTCTGTTATGCATAATATTTGAACTCCACATCTATGCTGCCCCTCCAAAGCTGACTTGATAGCGATATGCAGAAGGGCCTCCAGCGTTGTTACCCTTTTGATTTCAGCAGCCAGCTGTTTCCTGTCAGACCTCTTGTTTATAACGTTTGACAAGCTTTTAAACTGGAGCTCATGCTGAAAAGAGAAGTCCCCTTCTCCCCAGTCACTTGATCCTTCCCGACCCCTCCCTGCTGCCCTGTCCCATGTCCAGCTGCTCCTGCAGTGTTTTGGTTACCGGCGTTCATGCGAATGCTCAGTGAACCAGACTGGGAGATGGCTCCAACTGAAAAATGATCACCTGAATTGTATTTCAGACTGATCAGTTCCCAGCTCCTTACATTATGGGATTCATCCAGAGTAGGAGCTGGGGACAGACAGGGCAAGCAGGAGGGAACAGGGGCTGCTTTCTCAGCATCTGAGCTGTATGAAAAGCACATTGAGCTGACAGCAGGATAAACCAGACAATAACTTGCAGTGCCTGCTCTCTGAGTGACCTTTAGTGGAAGGCAGCAGTACTCCTGCAAGCCCTGGGAGTCAGCTGTCCCCTGATGAACAATTCTCCGGTCAGGTAGCAAAAGTTCTGGAGTTGCATTTCAGTGGGGAAAATTCCTGAATAGGATGTTCTGACAGTTGGGGTTTCTGTTTGTTTGATTGTGACTCCTTTCTGTTCTCTCCTCTTTTCATTCTAATATTCCTTCTCTTGTTTTCTGTCTCGTTGGACTGATTCTTCTAGCCCTCTTTCCTCCCCTGCTGCTAGCCCCAAATTCTGCCGCAATACTTTGCCCAGGAGACAGGACAGGTAATGCTGTCTCGGGACGCAAGTACGCTCGAGGCTGTAGGCTTTTGTTGCCCATCTCGGTGAAGCAAATTGTTTTGTGCCAGACTGTGCTCAGCTGAGTCCTCTGCTGTGTTCGTCGTTCAGGTGTGAAGTGACACAAAGACATGCCAGTGAGAGTCCCCTCAAACTCCTCATCTGCTGCCTAAACCAATCTGGAGAACAACGGCATACGGGCAGAGTTGGCATGGGTTTGGTGTTGCTCTCGGCAGCGGGAACACGTTTTGATTTGGAGGGGGTCTATATATGTATTTCCCCCTCCCCCCCTCATTTCTTGAACTAAAGGCAATTTGAAAATCTTGCCATTTTTCTTTTGTACCAGTCTAAAACTCTCACTAGCATTTCAGCATTCCTCTGGCATGCTGCTTTCCCCACTGCCTTCCAGGCCTGTCCTTTTTGTCGTGAAGTCCCTGTGTCATTCAGTGTCATCAAGCTTTTGTTGCAGTTTGGCTCCTGAGTGTTTTCCAGGGACCTGAGTACATCTTTATATAAGGAGACATGGTAAAGTTAGGCAGTGGTGACCTGAATGTAAGCTTCCTGGCTCACTTTGGCTCACTGCTGTCATTTCAGTCACTCTTATGCTGTAGTTTAGCTACAAGGACTGTCATTAATTCATTTAAGCATAGAATGGTTTAGGTTGGAAGGAACCTCAAAGCTCATCCAGTTCCAACCTCCCACCATAGGCAAGGACACCTTCCACTAGGTTGCTCAAGGCCTCATCCAACCTGGCCTGGAGCACCTCCAGGGAGGTTGTGGATGACAGAATCACAGATCTTTGATCACAGTCTGCGATTCTGCCATCCACAACCTCCCTGGGCAACCTGTGACAGTTAATACATATATTATGTTTTTAAAACCAACTAAAAGGCTCAGCTACAAATCAATCAGTTGTAAAAAGATAAATATCTGGGCTTTGGGCAGCCAGTAGATTTGTTGTGCTTTGTTAATGGGGTTTAAACTTAAGATCTGAAAAATGAACCGGTGCAGGCTGAGTCCTTTTGCTGCTCTACATTGCAGCTACCTAATCGTAGTTAGCTGTGCTCCCTAAATGGTGTTTGCTGAAGGGAATGACAGGAAGGTGGTTTGGACTTGAAGATTCTCATCAGTTTTCACAAGTAGTCTGCCTCATGCCTGCTGAAAAACGTATTTTTAAGGATCCAATTGACATTTAAAAAGCCATTTTTGTGCACTGTGGGTAGGAGAGAGAGCAAAATCCTGTTGTGAACAGGTGAGATGTCATTGGCATGGTACCAGATGCATGTTTGTGCAAATCCACAGCTGGGTAAGGAGGCTTTTGCATGTTCCTGTACGAGGGTCCCAGCACCTTTTCCTCTTAAAAGGTTCATGCAGATGTTTGTTTGTCCCTTGTCCTGATCTTACTCTTTCCCTTTTGTCCTTCGCTGAAGTTCTTTTCTTTTAACTTTTCTGCAGCGACCCACATCTTGATAGGAACACTTTGCCTAAGAAGGGACTCAGGTATTGGTGTTTCCACGTGGTTTAACAGCTTCTGTTGTGGCTTTGGAGTTTGCTTTTTGTTTCTGTTGTGGCTGGTGGTGATGGTCGCAGTTTGTAAGAGGTGGCAACAATACTGTTTCTGTCTTTTCTTTCTTTCTTCTTTCATTCTTTCTTTCTTCCTTTAATCCTCAAAGAAGGCCACTGACCACTGTGCTTTTTTTCATCCAGTGGCTTCTCCGCTTGAGCAAGAACTGTGGCTTTTGCTGGCTGAACTGCTGAAAAGCATCTCACAAACCATCACTGGGCTTGGCTTGAAAACAATCATTCTGCCCCTTCTATGCTTATTACATGGAAGGACTTGAGATCATTTTCACCCCAGGAACTTTGGTGTTAATACACAACTGGAAGGGATTTTTAATACCTTGCAAGCCTTTTGGGATGAGGTTCACAGGATCATGGGATAGTAGGGGTTGGAAGGGACCCAAGGAGATCATCGAGCCCAACGCCCCTGCCAGAGCAGAACTAAACAATCTAGCACAGCTCACAGAGGAACACATCCAGACAGGCCTTGAAAGTCTCTGGAGAAGGAGACTCCAGAACCTCTGCTTCAGAGCATTTAGTATATAGGGCTCTTAGAGAGAGCTTCTTCTCTTCTAGGAAAGAACAAACACATTCCCCAGAAATCTTCTGGCAGTTGTCTTCTCTGCATTTGGTGTATCTGTAAGGCTGTGGGGTTTAGAGTGTCAAAACACCTGCACCAAAAAGAGATCAGCCCATAGATTCAGAGAGTAGGTTCATAGAATGGGCTAGGTTGGAAGGGACCTTGAAGATCACCTAGTCCCAACCCCCGCTCCCATGGGCAGGGACACCTTTCACTAGAGCAGGCTGCTCAAGTAAGTCTAAGAGGATAATCAACATTAGATGTATTAATTAAGGGCTTAAGAGTTACAGAATTTGCAGAAGATACCTCAGACAATTTAGGAAATTGCAGGTGCTTAATGCAGCTTCTTGGACCACTGAGCTGATGCCCTGAAATTGCAGCTGCAATTTATTCTCTGCTCTACACTTTGCTCTTCACAGCAGCTTTGTCCCCTGGAGCCAAATGCTAAAAACCTTCCTTAGGATGATGTTCTGTTTAAAATGGTTCTGCGCTTCACAAATGTCTCTCCCACATGCAAAGCCTCTCTTTTGAGTGCTGAGGAGGTAGGTATTAGTGCTGCAAAAAGCCAATCCTTGGTGTGTTAAAGCAAATGGACTGCTTAAAGCCCCTTCCTTAGTAAAGTGAAAGACGTGCAGAGCTTGAGGGGTGCAGACGGTCAGGGACTGTTGCTTAAGCGCTGAGGCATGAGCAGAAGCATGACTTGGGTTTTGTGAAAGGAGCTGGAGTTCTACAGTGGTGCTTGCTGCACTGTTCACTTCAAGTCTTAGTAACTCACATCTTACTGCAGAGTATTTAAATTGGAGGGAATCGAATGAATTAAATAGATAATATCAACTAATAGTAGGCTCCAAGTGTTCAGTGTTTGGAAGGAGAGCTGGTAACTCATGAATATTTCTTCAAGCAGACGGCAGAGCACAAGCCAGGCACCGAAATCCATCAGCAGGCTGCCTTGCCACGATGCTCCTTCTGTTGATACCTGCATCCTGTCACGTATTTAACACCTGTGGGAGCAGAGCAATGTTTCAGCTCTATCCAGAAGCAGATGAAAACCTTTGCTGCAGCTGAAGCCAGTGGGTGTTTTGCCACTGATGCTGGCACAGGCAACGTTTCTGCTGTTTGCTTTGCCTTCAGAAAGAGCTAAACATAGTCTCCCCGATGATGATTTCATGCTATTAGCTTTCATCCCAGCTGAGGTACACCTCTGCAGGCCCTCACGTTAATGCCTCTGGAATACGAATCACTGGCTCACAGGCTTGTTTAAAAGTCTAGTAATGGCTTGGTTGTCTCCAGTTTGGTTGTAATACGAGCAAAAAAAGCCAACTCAGATTAGTGATGCATCAAAATATGATAACAGTGATAGAACTTTGGCATAACCTAAAGGCAGGAAAGGTTTTCCAAGTCATGATTTCATTTTCAGTCACACATTTAACACACGCTGGTTTATTCCACAGTACACAACTTCTGTCTGTAGGTTTTTGTTCACTTACTACTGAAGCCACACAAAAGGAAGGAGATTTGGGGGTTGATTTTTTTTTCTCCCCAAATAGAAGTGGAAGGAATTTGGAACACCTTAGAAGAGCTTGGAGTACCTCCTTAATTCAGAGTTGTATTGGGTTTATCTCATTTTAATCCTCAAGTGTCACATGAGAGTTCTTCTGTTTTTCTTTTCCTATCTCCCTCCCTAAGTCTTGTAACATTTTGTGGTTGAAGTTTGTTCTTTTGGTTTTTGAAATAGGTGTCAGAAGTTCATTTTGAACAACCTCTTTGGTTTTGCAGATACACTCCGTCCTCCCAACTCCGTAATCAAGAGGATGCGAAAGAGTGGCTGAGGTCCCATTCAGCAGGAGGGCTTCAGGATACTGCTGCCAATTCCCCATTTTCATCTGGATCCAGTATAACATCACCCTCTGGGACTAGGTTTAACTTCTCTCAGCTTGGTGAGTGGTTACCTACTCACATTCCTGACATTCCTTCCCTGTTTTTCACATAATACCTTCTGTGCACTTCACTGAGAAAGTACCTTTTCCTGGTACATTTTCCTTTTGCCTTCCTAACATCCAGTTTGAATCTCCCCTCTGCCAGTTTAAACCCATTGCCTCTCATCCTGTCATTGCAAGACCTTGGCAGTAGTTCCTCCCCAGCCCTCCTGTAGGCCCCCTTCAGGTACTGAAAGGCTACTGTAAGGTCTCCTCAAAGCCTTCTCTTCTCCAGGCTGAAGAGCCTCGGCTCTTGTAGCCTGTCCTCATAGCAGAAGAGAGGAAATGGCCTCAAGTTACGCCAGAGGAAGTTTAGATTAGATATTTCTTCACTGGAGAATGGTCAGGCATTGAGACAGGCTGCCCAGGGAGGTGGTGGAGTTGCTTCAAAACACAGTTTAGTGGGTGTGGAGGTGTTGGGTTGACAGTTGGACTTGATCTTAGAGGTCTTTTCAAACCTTGATTTTCCTACCGTTCTGTGCCTCTAAGGTGTTGCCTACCTGTTTAGTAACATGGCATCAGCTGGTGGTGTATAAAGAGGCAATGGCAGCACACCCAGAGCAGCCTGCCAGCTGAACAGCTATTTGTTCTCCTCCTATCCCCAGACCAGCTACTTCTCAGTAGAGAGCAGCTGTGATTTTAGCACAAAAGGTCTTTAGAAAAGCATGAAACTGGAGCAGGCATTTTGTACTCTGCACACTGCCTGGGAGACTGTTGACTGTTGAGGCAAAACTGATATTCTGTAGCTCCTGGGGCCCTGAAAAACACAACTCTGAGGAAACAAAAAGCTCTTTAGATGTATGCCTGAAATGCAGAGAGAAATGTCACCTGCTGGGAACCCAAAGGCTTTAGATGAGGTGGTTCATCAGGCCTGCTCTGTAGAGGCAGGGTGCTAGTTTCAATCCCTTTGGGCATTTGTGATGGTTTGGGAGTTCCCTGCCCCCCCACTCTTATGAAATCACCCAGACTAGACTCAGGCAGCTGGAAGGTAAGGAATGAAGCTTTATATTTACAGCTTAGCACAAGATACAAGCAGAGATTTGCAGAATTTACAGCTATAGACAGCAATATACAAGTTAAAGGTAATACAGAAACACAACAGCCTTCCCAGAAACCAGAATGCCCAGGAGGGGCTCCCAACCACCCTTCCACCTTCTTTCCACCCCTCTACCTTATGTCAGAGTCTGCCTTACGTGCAAGGTGAGTTTGGAGGATCAGCAAGGGGGGGTTACAAGCAGAATTAGTTGGGTTATACAGCAAAGGCCCAGGGAGAAAGCACAGACACTGCCAGAGACACACACACTCTGTCTTGCCTATATTTGTGTTCCTGCTTTTGTACATCTCAGCAAGCCTATGAGTGCAGCAGCCATCACCACTGTTTCCATTACACAGCCTATCATCTCATTTTTCTCACTAAAATATTCCAGTTAGCCTCAAACGAGCACAGCATTTTAGTCCTTTTGGAGGCAGATTCAGTGTGAGTTCATTATTTGATGCTTGTGAGGTGACTGAGCTTGTCTGTGGAAGCATAGACATATCACCCAGTGCTTCACGTGGCCTTGTTTACTTGGGCTTTCGTGTTTGCCAGCTGGATTTGCATGCCTCTTCATGGAATTCATTGGATTTGCAAAAGTGGTGAGGCCTGGAGAGGATCAGATGAGAAACATGTCCTAAAGAGCAGCAAAAGGATTTCATTGTGGTTGTTGTTGGTTTTGCATAATCGAGCAAAAATGAGCTGTGAAAATTGGTGGCCGTGCAGATCAATTGGTGCTTCTCCTTCACCCTGCAGCAAGCCCAACCACTGCAGCCCAGATGAGCCTGTCCAACCCAAGCATGCTGCGCACCCACAGCCTGTCCAACGCGGATGGGCCGTACGACCCCTACAGCGAGACGCGCTTCAGGAACAGCTCCATGTCCCTGGATGAGAAGAGCAGGACCATGAGCCGCTCCGGCTCCTTCCGCGACGGCTTCGAGGAAGGTCAGAGCAGTGGTGGTGCTGGATGTGATCACAGAGTCAGTCAGGGTTGGAAGGGACCACAAGGAGCAGCCAGGTTCAACCCTTTTGCCGTGGGCAGGGGCACCCTACCCTAGAGCAGGCTGTAGGCAGCCTCACCCAGCCTGGCTTAAACACCTCCAGGGATGAGGCTTCCACCGCCTCCCTGGGCAGCCCCTTCCAGGCTTTGATCACCCTCCTGCTGAAGAACGTTTACCTAACATCCAGGCTGAATCTACCCATTTCTAGCTTTGTTGCATTCCCCTCAGTCCTATCTCTTTTTCTCCTTGGACAGTTGATCACAGCTAGGACTTCTACAGCTACAGTCTGGGGACAGAGTGGCTAAGAGCAGCCAGGAAGAAAGGGACCTGGGGGTGCTGGTAGATAGTATCTGAACATGAGGCAGCAGTGTGCCCAGGAGGCCAGGAGAGCCAATGGCATCCTGGCCTGGATCATGAGCAGTATGGGCAGTAGGACAAGGGAGTTTATTCTGCCCCTGTGCTCAGCACTGCTCAGGCCACACCTTGAGTGCTGTGTCCAGTTCTGGGCCCCTCAATTCAAGAGAGATGTTGAGGTGCTGGAAGGTGTCCAGAGAAGGGCGAAGAAGCTGGTGAGGGGCCTGGAGCACAGCCCTGTGAGGAGAGGCTGAGGGAGCTGGGGGTGTGCAGCCTGCAGCAGAGGAGGCTCAGGGGTGATCTCATTGCTGTCTGCAGCTCCCTGCAGGGAGGCTGTAGCCAGGTGGGGTTGGGCTCTGCTGCCAGGCAGCCAGCAACAGAACCAGGGGACAGAGTCTCAAGCTGTGCCAGGGCAGGTCTAGGCTGGATGTTGTTAGGAAGTTGTTGTCAGAGAGAGTGATTGGCATTGGAATGGGCTGCCCAGGGACATGGTGGAGTGGCTGTGGCTGGAGATGTCGAAGCCAAGCCTGGCTGGGGCACTTAGTGCCGTGGTCTGGTTGATTGGACAGGGCTTGGTGCTAGGTTGGACTGGATGAGCTTGAAGGTCTCTTCCAACCTGCTTGCTCTAACATTCCAAGTGATAAATACTTGCATAAGCTCCTAGAGTGCTTTGAAATAGCAGCTCCAAACCACTCTGGGTTGGTAGCCTGCATGCAGATGCACGTTAACTGCAGAAGCAGGAATCACATCAAGACCGTAGCTGCCTTCAGGCTCCTAATTAAATAGCCTTAAAGTAGCCATCTGCAGGCAGTTAAAAAGGCAATTGCGCAAACCCATGAACTCCTTAGCTGTGCCCCAGACTAGGAGTCTTTAAGTATACTCACACTCAAACCGTGCTCTCGTGTTTCATACAGAGGTTTGGGTTGGAAGGGACCTTAGAGGTCATCTACTCCAGCACCCCTGCCCTGGGTGCCACTAGACCAGGCTGCTCAAGGCATCATCCAACCTGGTCTTAAACGCTTCCAAGGAGGGGGCATCCACAACCCCTCTGGGTGCAGACATCTCCCCCCAGGTTCAGCATGACTCTCTTCCAGCCCTGAAGTGTCTGCTTTGCCCTGAGAGAGCAGCCTTACCTGCCCCTCCTGGGGCTGAGCACAGCCCTGCATCTCCATGCTGAGAGCTGGACCTGTGCTGCCTTGCAGGGCAGCAGGCTCTCAGAGTTTCATCAGCTTCAAGCAGGGAGCAGACAGAGCCTGGGTCTGACTCACAGTAGTTACTTTTGTGTCCTTAACAGCCAGCTCTAATGGTCGTTTTAATTGGAAATATGGTTAACTAGAAAGGGCAAATGGCTGTGAGTTCTGTTGGTGTTTGGGCTTTTCTTTTTTGCTTTCTTATGGGCTTTTTAAATAGTCTTAAACTCCTCCAGAAGCCAACTTAGGCTTTGTTTACCTCTCTCTTCCAGCCTTGCCGTAGGATATAATGTCAGTGGGAAAGCAGAGCCCCTTGATTGTTAATGTAGGAGAATTGCAGTAGGCAATTAGAGCAAAAGGGCAGCTTTCCTGCACACTTGGGTTTGTTTTTACTGGAGGTTTTAGACAAAAGAAAAAGCAATTTAACCTGATGTCATTTGTGTGAAGTTACCTGAAGTTTGGATGGGAGTTTCAATGTGGTTTGCTTTTAAAAGTAGAAATAAAGGTAGTTTTTCATGTTTCAGCAGCAGAAAGAATAGCTTCAAGTAGTTATTTGGGTGTTGGGTTTTTTTACTCTGTCCAGTTCTGGGTTTCTCAGTTCAAGAGATGTTGAGGTGCTGGAAGGTGTCCACAGGAGGGCGCCAAAGCTGGTGAGGGGCCTGGAGCACAGCCCTGTGAGGAGAGGCTGAGGGAGCTGGGGGTGTGCAGCCTGCAGAAGAGGAGGCTCAGGGCAGACCTCATTGCTGCCTGCAGCTGCCTGAAGGGAGGTTGTAGCCAGGTGGGGTTGGGCTCTTCTGCCAGGCAAGCAGCAACAGAACAAGGGGACACAGTCTCAGGTTGTTCCAGGGGAGGTTCAAGCTGGATGTTAGGAGGAAGTTGTTGCCAGAGAGAGTGAATGGCATTGGAATGGGCTGCCCAGGGAGGTGGTGAAGTCTCTATCCCTGGAGGTGTTGAAGCTAAGCCTGGCTGGGGCACTTAGTGCCATGATCTGGTTGATTAGCCAGGGCTGGGTGCTAGGTTGGAGTGGATAATCTTGGAGGTCTCTTCCAACGTGCTTGATTCTGTGATAAATAGCACAGTGCAAAATAAGATGATGTTACATGCAAGTCCTGACACTGAGATGATGGTAAGAACCTTGAGGCTGGGTGTATTTGTATGCTGAGCTGCTGCATTTGAATGCAGAATCTGCTTGAAACAGATTCTTTGCTGTGAAGTGTTATGTACCCATGTTTGCCTTCATGGGAGAAAGTAGGCAATCTGCCCCCTCAGTCTCATCTGAAAGTAAAGATGAAGCAGTCTTATGAAGGAGATAGACCTGCTGGAGCAAGTCCAGAGGAGGCCACAAGGATGATCCAAGGGCTGGAGCAGCTCTGCTATGAGGACAGGCTGAGGGAGCTGCAGGTGTTCAGCCTGGAGAAGAGAAGGCTCCAGGAAACCTGAGAGCTGCCTGCCAATACCTGAGGGGAACCTGCAGAAAAGCTGCAGAGGAGCTTTTCATCAGTGTGTCTAGCAACAGGTCAAGGGGGAATGGTTTGAAGCTGAGGCAGAGCAGGTTTAGACTGGAGCTGAGGAGGAGGATTTTCAGTAGGAGGGTGGTGAGACTCTAGAATAGGCTGCCCAAGGAGGCTGTGGCTGCCTCCTCCCTGGGAGTGTTTAGGACCAGACTGGATGAGTCCTTGAACAACAGAGTCTAGTTGAGAGGTGTCCCTGCCTAGGACAGGGAGGGTTGAAGTAGATGATCTCTGAGGTGCCTTCCAACCTGAGCCATTCTATGATTCCATGGTTCTCTGATGTGCTTTTGTAGTCTCTCCTCCAGCTCAGTCAATAGGTTGCTCTAAGTCCTTTTGCAAGTCTTATGTAAGCTGAGCAGAGAAATGCTGATTCCTCAACAAATGTTTATCAAAACTTCTGGTTTTAATCTTCTTCTCATCCCCAAAAAAACCTTACTAGCATGAAACTTAAAACAGCTTTACCAGATCAGTGTCTATGGGGTGTATTACCTGGCCATGCACCTTTCAAAGGGTGTGTTATTGGTGCAGTAACCTAATTAAGCTCACGATGGGTGATGAAATTGGAGCTGGTAGCTGGCAGGGGATGATCTGTGATGACTCCACGGTGTGGTTCCTGCGTGTGTCTGAGCTGTGTTTTGTTTTCTTTCCCCTAGTGCATGGCTCTTCCCTCTCTCTGGTGTCCAGCACATCATCTGTTTATTCAACGGTGAGTGTAATGAAGTGAGGCAGCTTTGTTTGCTGATCAGAGCTGCTCTTATTGTGCTGTTTGGCTTTGCCATTCAGAGAGGAGCAGGAAAAGCACTTTTTTCATTTGACTGTGTTCTGAAAGCCAGTTAGGAGAGAAATGTTTCTGTTCAGAGAGATGTCTGTGGATGTTTAGCAGTATCCTCATTAAACACAGACCTTAATGGCCTAGAAGCAGCAATTTATTCTTGAGTCAGTGTTTTACAACTGTCCTAAATAAGTTTTGCTACAAAGGACTTCAGTAGATCTGAGGAGGTTTGAACTTCATTACCTAAAGTGCCCTGAAATCTGCTGAATAAAGTCATTCCAGCCTTGTTTTAATAATCTGCTGCTAAAGAACTTGGAGTTTTTAATGCACAGGCTTTAGTAATTCTAAAGATGCCATTTGTTCACTGTGCCAGTGATGTTTCCTCCAAAAGCACACACTCATTTAGGATCCTGGAGTCTAAAAATCCAGGAGCATTTGAATTGCCTGTGGCATTTGTTTGTTTTCTTCTAATACTCTCACAAAGGCTTTTCCATTTCAACATAGACTATAGAAGACCTTGTAAGTGAAGACTCTGCCCAAGTGGGACTGCTTCTTGCTTTCACACCACTTTGGAATACAAAACCATGACCTCCATCCCATGGAGAGATGAGCATAGGAGGAAATGAATTGCCGAAGGATCAGCCATGCTCTAGTCTTTCAGAATCCCACACCGTGCTTTAGGCAGGAACCAGGATTTCACTGTTCTGTGGCTCAGACCCAGCAGGCAGGGAAGTGGAGCCAAAAATCCTTCCTGCAGGAAGTACTCCTTCACGAGCTCTTTTCCTGAAGAGTAACTAAACTAGCAGAGTGTCTTAGATTGAATATGGTTGTGGGAATCCAAAGTAAGGAATTCTTCTTCGAGTTTGTGAACTGAAGGAAATAAATAAATTGAAAGCTCCTGTAAATTTGTGAGGCTGGTTGTGTTGTAATACCCTCACATGTTTTCCTCTGCTTTTCTTTTATAGCCTGAAGAGAAGTGCCAGTCAGAGGTAAGTTCAGTTTTGGGCTCCCCACTTTAAGAGGGAGAGGGTCCGGCGGAAGGCTACGAGGACAATTAGGGGACTGGAGCACTGCCTGATGAGGAGAGGCTGAGGGACCTGGGGCTGCTTAGTCTGGAGAGGAGAAGACTGAGAGGGGAGTTAATAAATGTTTGTAGATATCTGAGGGCTGGGGGACAGGCTCTGCTCCCTGCTCCCTGGGATAGGACAAGGAGCAATGGGTGTAAGCTGCAGCACAGGAGGTTCCACCTCAACACAAGGGAGAACTTCATTCCTGTAAGGGTCACAGAGCACTGCCACAGGCTCTCCAAAGAGGTTGTGGAGTCTTCTTCCCAGGAGCCTTTCAAGGCCTGTCTGGATGTGTTCCTGTGTGACCTGAGCTAGATTGTGTGGTCCTGCTCTGGCAGGGGGGTTGGACTCGATGACCCTTTTGGGTCCCTTCCAACCCCTGACATCTTGTGCAATCCTCTGTGTGTGTGTAAGCACACATTGTGTTTGACAGGCATAGATGTTCTGTCAAGACACTCTGCATTTTGTGTCTGGCCATGTCCTCTCTCCATGTCATGGTGCAGTAAAGAGCTCTCTTCACCCACACAGATCCGCAAGCTGCGCAGAGAGTTGGACGCGTCCCAGGAAAAAGTGTCAGCTCTGACAACTCAGTTGACTGCCAACGTGAGTACAGTCCTGGGAACAAACAGGAACAGGGAATGCTTTTAATGCACCAACCACCACCCCAGCTTGTCCAAGTGGCAAAAAGGGTTCACGTGGCTAAAATTTGGCTCACCTTATCCACGAGTTTGAAAAGATAACCGCGTACATGTGGGAGCCTTCCAGCAATAACAGCCTCTGCCCTGCTGAGTTGTCTTCTGCCTTCCTTTAAATACTGAGTTACAATATTCCTTTGGCTTTATGTGAACTTCAGTATAGGTAAACTGCATGCATAAGGTCCAAGGGGACCTGAAAGCTGCCTTCTGATACCTGCAGAGATCCTACAGGGAGGCTGGAGAGGGACTTTTCACCAGGGTGTCTAGCACAGGGCAACAGGGGGGATGGTTTCAAGCTGAGGGAGAGCAGAGTTAGATTCGATCGGAGGAAGGAGTTCTTCAGTAGGTGGGTGGTGCTCTGGCAGGGGAGTTGGACTCGATGATCTCTTTGGGTCCCTTCCAACCCCTGACCTCCTGTGAGCCTGTGTGATCCTGTAGACAATACTTCTGCTTGTTTCCTCTGGGGATTTTGTTGAATATGTAATGTAAGACACTTGGGAAGCCAGGAGGTGCATGACCCTGAGCAGGCTTATTTGTATGTTCTGTGCTGTAGTCACAGATAGCAGAAATCTGCAAAACAGGAGCTTGCTAGATAAACAATCAATTGTAGAGCAAATGAGCTGCAGGTGAATAGTCATCAGATGGGACCATACTGACATCCTCACATGTAAACACCAGAACACACACCACTGAGGAGGACACTCCTGCCCATCAGCTCTCCGAGTAGGTGGAATACAAACCTTGGCAGAGTACAGAGCAGCTTTCAGCTGGCCAGAAACACCTATCACAGGAAGAGTTCAAGGGGCAACCTGAGGTGTTCACTGCAGGCATTGCAGTGTTTCATCCAACCTCCAAAATGGAAGAGGAAGACCAGGGACGCAGTTAATAGAGAAGACAAGTAAAAGGGCTTTGGCTGCACAAACCAGCTCAGTCCCCTTCCCCAGAGGAAAATAAAGAATGTTAAGATGTTCCAGTAATGAGGTCTGGTGTTTGCTGTTCACATGCAGAGGAGGCTCCCTACATGAGCTGGTTTTCATCCAGAATTTTCCTGTGTGGACACTGCAGATTTTGATGCTTCTCAGGCCATCAGGAGCAAGATCCTGAAAAGGACTTGCTCCAGCTAGGAAGTGAAGATAACTCTTTTGCATAGCTTGCTGAGTAGCTTCCAGATGCCTTATCCAGTTTTGAGAGCACATCTTTTTCTTACAGATCAAGCCAAAGCATTAGGGGTTTGTGTCCCCTTATTAATCCATCTGGTCCCACTTGCCTGTTTGTTTTTTGCTTTTGCAGGATTCCTGAGTATCAGTTTTGTTGTTCCCTGTTCATCTTCCCCAACAGAAGCTTTGCAGTCTATGTCTGTAATATAAATATTTAGGTCTTTATACATGTGTGGCATGAGGGTTTAAATTACTTTCTGCTATTTTCTCACAGTCTCAGCTCTGCTTATTTTCAGAGAGGCTGATGGGAATGAGAGGTGCACATCCCAGTGTTATTGTACTGCTCAAGTTTGTTTTCACTGCAAATGTGAGAACAGCTATTTGGGATAAGTCAGCTGTGTGCTGCTGCTGAGTAAGTCTGGAATAGCTCTGTGAAAGGGGTTGCTATTCTGTGTAGGTTTAAATGAGAGAATGTCCTTTTCTGCTTGGAAAGGCTTCACACAAGTTTACTTTGTGTGTATGGAATTATTTTTAATAGAGAAATAAAGTATTCCTTTCTGTAGTTATTGCCATGGATAATGAGACAAGTATCTGTGGAGCTGTGCCTGTGCTCAGTTATTTGGGCACATACTTACACAGCTATAGCTGTAAATCAGTGCCAGTAAATGAGAATTCAAGACAGGAATCAAAGAAATCCAACTTTTCTGCTCTGTTAGAGTCTAACTGAGATAACTTATCCTGGCTGTCGAAATCATGATGTCAAAGAAGAGGATGTAGCAGCTGGCTTGGAGCCATCTCCAGGAAACCTGCTGATGTGCCAGGTCACAGCATTCCTTACTCATACACCTGAAGCATTTGGTAGCAGCTGCTGACAAGCAGGGTATGGTTTATAGCCTAAACCTGCTTCTTTTCATAGCATGCTGCTGGTGGCAGTTGTGTAGGAAAGGGCTGTTGCTCTCTACGAGGCTGAAATTGGTTTGTTACCTTTGGCATTTCTAATTATCTACAACTAAACTCTTCCTGGCAATTTGTTTGCAAGCATTTGCACAGCTTACACTCTGCTGATCAGAGCTGTTTCCTTCGTATCTCTTACACAGCAAAGAGTGCAGTGCAGGAGCACTTGCCTTTGGGGACAGCGGACAAACTACTTCTGTATGGTTTAACTTTCAGGCTCACTTGGTGGCAGCGTTTGAGCAGAGCCTGGGAAACATGACCATCAGACTGCAGAGCCTGACAATGACAGCAGAACAAAAGGCAAGCTTGAAAAGTGTTGGGGAATGTCTGGACTTCTGTTTCCAGGTTCTGTAGTTGTGGGGTAGAATAAAAATGCATGCACCGTTTTGCCTTAGTTTTCTCTGTGGTGTCAGAGTGAAATGTCATCCAAAATTTGGGTTTTTTTCTGCATTGGGAGGTGGCAGCTGATCAGGGTACTCCTGTAAGTTGTTGCTTTGGAGACAAGTCTTCAGTTCTGCATAATTTTGTAGTAATTGCCTCCCCAGTGGATCCACACGTGTACACTCAGGAGAAGCAGCAAGATGAATCCTTGCAAGACAAACAGTGCTGGGGGTTGGATGATGTGTGGAGGCTCCACAATTTGTGTGTCAGAGAGCATGTGCCTTGTTTTGTGTCACGATGGCCAGGCTGGTCTGCAGCCTGGTGAAGGGGTCCTTCCCCAGCTATACCAAACTTCATTTTTGTCTTCTGGGATGTACCTCAGTGCTGGGATTGAGATGTGGCTGCTTTGGAGCTGTTTGATGTCACCAGCGTTTTCCACTGTGTCACTGGGGGGGGTTTTCTTATTCAAGGACTCAGAACTGAACGAGTTAAGGAAGACAATTGAACTCCTGAAGAAGCAAAATGCTGCTGCTCAGGCTGCCATCAATGGAGTCATCAACACACCTGAGCTCAACTGCAAAGGTGAGAAGGGAGTACCACATTTAGCAACTGCACAGTGCTGTGGGACTTTAGTCCTCTTGGTAATACCTGATGTAACCATCAGACATCAGCTGTGTCTCATGACCATGCCCTAGTTACTTGTTTGGTGTCATGTGGGGATTTGAAATGAGGATCTGTGTAAACAGTGCACCCAGTTCTGCAGAGGTAAGTGGATGTTTTAGACACCTGAGAAGTGTTTTAACAAAGCTTTTCCACCTTCTAGAGTGAGGTTACTGAGTTTACTATAAGCATTTAATAATTCACCCATCTAGGGTTGTTGGTGTGAGGCAGCAGGAAGCAGATATCCCTATTCCAGAGCTGTCAAGCCCTAGGCTTTATTTGATGTGGTACCCTCAGCAATTTCCAGGATAAAGGTTGAACATAATCCAGTCTTGTCACACTTCTCATACTTACCCCAGTCATTGCTGAAGGAGAGGGTCGAAAGGTCTGGTCTGGGTTGAGGGATCTGGGTTTGAGACAAACAAGGGTTAGCAGTACTGTGCATCCATTGGAGTAAGTGACTGTCAAAGTGCCTGTTTCCCTAAATGTCTCTTCAGGGTTGCATGGTTGATACCAAAGATCCCATTTCTTGCCTAACCTTGACACCACCTCCATTCGCATCCAGGCCCTGGAGCTCCTCAGCCCGCAGACCTGCGGATCCGAAGGCAGCACTCGTCGGACAGTGTCTCCAGCATTAACAGTGCCACCAGCCACTCCAGTGTGGGCAGCAACATCGAGAGTGATTCCAAGAAGAAGAAGAGGAAGAACTGGGTAAGTGTAGTTGACCAGATTGCCTGAGGTTTACATCAGATTGCCAGAACAGGCAGGGTGAAATCCAGCCTCTCGGCTCCTCCTTCCTCTCTGCATGCAACAGGTCAGCACAAGGCTTGTGCGCTCCCTAAAGCCTGTGTAAACTCACTTTTGAAGGCTTAATTGAGTCCTAAGTGATGTATATGCTTGTGTTGACTCTGCCTAAGATTGAATTTTAGCTTAACATCCAAAAGGCCAGCCTTAAGTTAGAAATAGCTGTCACAGGTCGATTCTGGTGACAAGTAATATGGTACCCACTGCCTTAGGGTGAGCTCCACATCTGTCATTAAACAAAGCCACACTCAGACAGCATTCTGGCTTTTTGTTTTTTTTCATTCTCCTTCATTTTGGCTCAAAGGGCTTGAAGTGAAGATGTTAAACGCTTTAAGAAACTCCTTTTTGAACCTGACTCTGGACTTCCACAACAAGAAAAATACCAATCTTAAAAAAAATATTGTAATGGATGTTTATTTTGCAAGGTTTTGCAATACTTACTTTTGATTTTCCATTTTTCCTTCTTTGCTCATCATGTTCTGTGTACAAGGTACCCTGTACTGGAGGAAAGGTACAATGTATTCAACTCCATTTTGAATTAGACCATAACTGCCTTAGTGACTTAGTCTGATTGTAGTTTGGACTACAGTCCCTAGATCCTCTGTTCTAGCCAGTAAAGCACTCCTTCCTTCCCACCAAATTGAAATCTCCCTGGATCTTTTGGGTGTACAGGTAAATCTGTGTAGCTACAAAACATGGGTTTGAGCTGGTGAGAGCTTCAGTTGTGTTTGCACAATATCCCCTCAGAAATGCATATCAAACTCCTGAGCTCTGTCAAAAACAGCTTCCCCAGCAGGCTCTTGCTTATATTTCTCTCTTATCCCACTGGTTTCGTGGAATACCTTGGCAGCTCCTTCATAACAGCAGTATTTTCAATCTGCCCCTTAAATAATTGGCTGAATGGAAACAAGATCATCTCCAAGGCCTCCCTGTGCTGGGTTGTGCCATACTTAGGGATGAAGTAAACTGTGGTGATTTGAAATGGCACGCGACTGTCGATTTGTGACACAAACCTTCTGTGGTCCTTAAGCCTTAGTTAAATCCTTGAGATGTTTCCTTCATCTTCTGTTCTTTGCTGTTGTGACCTACTCTTCCCAGTCATCAGATGACTGTTCTTAAAGAAGCTTAAGGAAACATTTTATTTTAAATAGAAATAAATAAGGTTTTCTTGAAGCAGAAGAAAGAGAGCAGTGTCTTTGTCTTGTTGTTAAAAGTGAGTACATCATTGCTGTAGAATGAGGTCTTGAAAATTCAGTCATTTACTGGGGAAATACAGAAATTGAGTCTGATTCACACATTGTTTATTCCACAAATATTGAGGAAGTTCTCAGCCAAGATGTTCTTGTTATATGTAGAAACAGTGCAGCTGTCCATTCAGAACCCAAACACCACATCTTCAACATTTCTCACCCTTGGAGTCTTTCTCTAGTTTAAAAGAAGTTTTCAGCTTGCATGAAGCCAGCCCATTTATTACACACAATTTGTGACAGCATTAAATGCAAGATCCTGAATTGTAAGGAACCCATGAGGCTCATCAAGTCCAAACCCTGATTCCACAAAGGGCAACCTGAAAGTTCAACCTTTCATCTTGAAGCATTGTCCAAGCTCTCCATGAACACAGAATCCCAGCATGTCAGGGGCTGGCAGGGACCTTGAAAGCTCATCCAGTCCACCCCCCTTCCCAGAGCAGGATCAGCTATACCAGAACAAGTTCAACACAAAGTGTTGAATTGTAACTTCAGGGCATCATCACTTTAATCACAGGAACGTTCATCCTGTTTGTTGTTTGGAAAATGGCAGTCACATGAAAAAAAAGGTTAAGTTGCAGGTAGGCTGAGAGGATTCAGTCCTCTCAGCTGATGAGCTGCCTATTCCTGCAAGGAAAAGCACAATATTGCCTTGGCTGTTAGCCAGAGCATTCTGTCTGAGCTGATGAGAAAATGTCATGTAAGGAACTATGAGATTCAGGTCTGGTATCTCCCTCAAGTGAGGCAAAGAATGACCATGTGTTGTTTGAAACACCTGGGTTTGGAAAGTACAGGCTTCCAGTTTTAAAGTAACTGCAGGTCTTTGCTGATTATTGGTGGTGTTTGTCTTAGAAATCCAAAGCTTTCCTTATCACTGGCTTTGTCTGTTAAAACATGTCTTTTTTCCTTCCCCTGCTTCCTTTTGCTTGTGCTTCTCCTGGCAGGTCAACGAGGTAAGGAAGACCTACTTTACACTATGAGACTCAAGGCTAACCCCCCCGTGCACACCACTAACCACTTCAGCATCATTAACCTTGTCTGAGCCACCTGCCCCCTTAGAGTTGCAAGTTGCTATGCCTTGTCTGTAAAGCTTGTTGCACCGAGCAGAACTGCCTGTGAGAGAGCTCTCTTACAAACAGGAAGCACTGATGATGCCTGGTTCCATTGACATTATTAATCTTAGAAAATAATTAAGGCAAAAAAAAGCTTTTTTAATTTGGTTTTGTTTTTTTAATCCATGTTAAAATGTCTGTGAGTATGGCTGTATCACATGGAGTACTTGCATGTTAGAGTCTTAACTCTGGCATTTCTTTGCCTGGGTTCATTCTTAATGATGTGCCTACTGCTGTGGTCTTGTTTTTTTCCAGCTACGCAGCTCCTTCAAGCAAGCTTTCGGCAAAAAGAAATCTCCCAAATCAGCATCTTCTCATTCAGATATTGAGGAGATGACTGATTCCTCATTACCTTCTTCACCAAAGCTGCCACACCATAACTCCACTGTTTCGACACCGTTGCTGAGAGCTTCCCATTCCAATTCTCTGTAAGTGATTTTTGAATATGTGACTAGATAATAGAAAGGAAGGCATCTTGCTGCACTGGTAGGGGAAAGATATATGCTATGGAGAGGAAAGGTCCAGTGCTTTCCATGCTGCAGGACTCTCTAGGCCATTTTACAGCAACAAGCAGAGGCAAAATATACCTTACACTGTCCTGTCTCTGTTGTTTCCTCTAAGAATCTGCACAGTCTGTATAAGCACTACAGGGGTTGAAGTTTCTCCCATTGCTTGTTTTCACGTGAGGAGGTGAAAGCAATAGCAATAGTTTCTAGACGTATTGTAGCACTGAACTGTTGGTAGCAGAAGAGAATCTCCCATGAATCTTGTTTTGTTTAAAGCTTCTCTCTGTCTTGAGCATCACTCAGTTTCTGGTGACTACAGCAAATTGTGCTCTAGAAAGCTAAGGCCAGGAAACTGTCATGTGGGGAACCAGTCTGTCATCAGTCAAAAGGCTGTGTGCATACATCTCGACTCGATGTGAAAGCCAGAAGGTTAAACTTGAGGAAAGAGTAAATATGGGGAGTGAGGGAAAGCTGGAGCACCAGTGAAACTTGTGTGCTTGGCCTTTTTGGTGGGGAAAACATCTCTCATTAACCTGACTTAGGGAGTGACTTTTAGATGAAATCTCCCTCAAAGCGTGCAGCTGTGCAGTTGATTGTTATATAGATCCACTTACAGACTTGCTGAAATGCTGCTCACCCACAATCCTTTTTTTTTTTTTGTGGGAGGAGGGAATAAAAACGCCCCCAAAAATGTTTAAAGCATGAAAGCTTTAAAGTGAGGAGGAATTTATCACACTTGAATAGGTGTAGAGTTCCAAAGCCCTCCAGAACAGTTCAGGGAAACCCAGCTGTGCACACCTGGTGAGCTTTAAATCTGTCTGTAAACTCATCAATCTCCAACCAGCTGCTGTTACTGCCTGCACCCCCTCCATTTATTTAGATTTTGGCTTCAGAAGTTTTCCTGGATGGCAACTACCATGAGAAAGAAAAAAAAAAGTGAAGACTACCCAGTAGTAGATTTCTTCCAGAAATCCATTGCAGATACTGATTAAAGAGAAATAACTCCCAGCCATGTTTATTTCAGTGGTGTCAAACATTTCCATCACCTTTCTCATATCTTATGGTGTCACTAATCCAAGAAGTCAAAGCTCTTGCTTGCTTCCTGTGGAACAGAAGGGCTTTACTGCCCCTTTGCTAGTAAATGCTGAAGAACCACCTGAAAAGTACCAAATGGTCTGGTTCAAGGTCTGGTTTTCAATCTTCTCCAGAATTTCTGAATGCACTGACAGCGAAGCCGAAACGGTCATGCAGCTGCGCAATGAGCTGAGAGACAAGGAGATGAAGCTGACTGATATTCGCCTGGAAGCCCTCAGCTCTGCTCATCAGCTTGACCAGCTGAGGGAGGCCATGAACAGAATGCAGGTAAGGAATAACCACCCCAAGCACTGCAGTCTGTCTTGATGTGTTAAGGGCTGGCCAAGCTGCCACACAGTGAATGTGAATCTGAAGTTTTGAATGTTTGCTAAAAGCCATGGTTAGTGTTTTACGAGTCTTAGACCTCATACCTTAATTTAAAGTCAGCTTGAACACGAGTTCTGCTGCCATCAACTCTGCAGCTTTAACACTTTCAACCCTATCACCCTATGTGGAGATCATTTTGTTGATTGTCAGCAACCTCTTAAAGTGTTCCCAAGCTCTCTGCCTTAAGGTAGCTGCACCTGAGTGCTTAAGTGAATTCCCACGAATTTCTGTTTTCTAGGATACTTTGAGACACTTCATCATGGAAGGGATGCTGTAATGATTAATTAATTTATTTAAATGCCATTAAAATATTATGAAAATGGCATTTCTGCTGGACTATTGCTTATTCTTAAGCTAGTTTTGTTAGTGTCTTTCAAGCATGTTTCACTGTGCTCTCTAACTCCTGACTTCTCCTTTCAAGAGTGAGATTGAGAAGTTAAAAGCAGAAAACGATCGTCTGAAATCTGAAAACCATGGCAGCTGTAGCAGGGCTCAGTCTCAGGCTTCCATTTCATCCTCTCCAAGGCATTCAGTGGGTCTCTCTCAGCACAGTTTGAACCTCACGGAGTCAACCAGTCTCGGTGAGTTTAAGGAGGGAGGCGGTGGGCAAGTTTTATCCTGCGCTGGGAAAGTCTGGTTTGGTTGGGTTAGCCACGGGAAAACGCAAGCACGGAAATGATTCCCAGTTGTGGAAATGTGTCAGGGACTGGCACGAAGCCTGCTTATAAAATGCCATCATAGATCTACTACAGCCGAGATCAGACTTGTCCAGTTCTGACCTCAGCTGCCAAGCCATTTAATGGTGTCGCTTTGCCAGGGGATGCAGTGTAGGAAGGAAAATGCAGAGTGACTAAGAGCTAATAATTTACAGTGGCCAACACTTGAAGGTGTACTGGCCTTTGGTAGGGAAGTCAATAAACCTCATTCTTTTGTTTGACCTTGGGGCACGTGGAGCCCAGATGTGTTGTGTGTGACTACAGCAAAGGTGTTGGCATGAACCAGGCTTAGCTGCCTTAGTCGTTAAGATAAAGCTGTGAAGCTGTCGATGTTTTCTGTCCACAGATATGCTCTTAGATGACACTGGAGATGGCTCTGTCCGGAAAGAAGGAGGCAGACATGTCAAAATAGTTGTCAGCTTTCAGGATGAAATGAAATGGAAGGAGGTGAGTTTTCATTCCAAGCATGGAAATAGAATTGGCTTTGGAATGCACCAGGGAATTAAAATCCAGTTTGGTTTGGAGGCTTTTCTCTGCTAAAGGCCTTTCAGATTTTTCTCAGTGGAACAGTTCCTTGGTGTGTCACTAGTGACAGACAAGGCTCAGCTCCCTCTCTCCTCCTGCAACTGCTGAGACCCAGCACTTCCAGTTCAGCTTGTCAATTAAGTTACTGCCTGACAGTGATGCTTTATGTTACAGCTGACCTTGAAGCTTCATGAGAGGAATCAGTTTTGTTTCAAGTCGTGCTTCCTAGTGAGTGCAGCTCTGGAAGAATAGGGGTTAAAAAAGGAAACAGGCCATCATTTTAGTTACCTAGAGTAGACCTGTCTGATGCAGTTAGCATTTATTCACCAACTTCACATCTCTGTGTGTTCAGGATTCCAGGCCGCGTGCCTTCCTCATAGGCTGCATCGGAGTCAGTGGCAAGACCAAGTGGGACGTTCTGGATGGGGTCGTCAGGCGGTTGTTCAAGGTCAGTGAGTACAGTCTGCTGTGTGCTTCAGTTCTCCCATTAGGTTCTGCTGGTACCAGAAGTATTTAACCTGCTGTGACTGTAATAAAGCCACAGAGCTTTCAGTGCTGCCTAACCATCCACGTCCCTTTGTCACCCCAGGAGTACATCATCCACGTGGATCCTGTCAGCCAGCTGGGGCTGAACTCAGACAGTGTCCTGGGCTACAGCATTGGAGAAATCAAGCGCACTAACAGTGCAGAGACACCTGAGCTGTTGCCCTGTGGCTACCTGGTTGGAGAAAACAACACTATTTCAGTTACCATCAAAGGTAATTATGCCTGACCTGTCTGTTGCAGTTCTCACTGGTTACAGTTTTACCAAAGCTTGCCGTGCCAGGAAAGTCAGAGGAATGGAAGCTTTTTATTGTGTTTCCTTTTCTCATCCCTACCTTCTGTTTTCTTTTGATTAAGACAGCTCTTAGAGCATGCTAAGTCTGTGCATTCAGCATCTTCTCAACCTGTAACAGTAGGAATTGATAGGCTTGCTGCAAATAGCATGAACTGATGCCTAGAGCCGTTGTGGAGAATACATCAGACAAAATAAGCCACAAAATACTTCATTGTGCCGAGGCTGGATGTGAACAGAGTATTCTGCTTACTTAAAACACACTGGCCAGTAGTAAATCCCAGCTGGAATATTGTTTTAAGGTTTGGCCATATCTGTAAAGCTGCCATCTGATTCTATATTGAACTTGCTTGGGCTTGACTTGCCCTTTGAAGGTTCATGCATGATAACAGCTTTCAATAAAACAGAAATGTCTTTAATCAATTGATGGAAAATTGCTTCCATGCACCTTTGAGAGATACAGCTGCCTATGTAAATATTTAATATTCCAAGTAGCCATTGAGGTGCAAACATTTCTGCATGGCATCTGCCAACTTCCCTTCCTGCTGTTTGTTTTGAAGCCCTGCATGTACTTCCTGAGCCAATTCTGCCTAAAGTGACTGCTGACGTTGTGTAAATGCTTATCAGCAGGAGTTTTATGTTAGCAGAGATAGCCATCAGCAGGCAGAGCAGGAGTTTAATTACAAGGGGTTGGGAAAGCAGGGGGAGTGATGATAGCTGGAGGGGTTTTTTTTTTGTCTAGCAATTCAAAAGTGAACAGGTACAGCCTGGATGAGGGTGCAGAGTGCATGGTGAAACTCTGGGATAGGGCTGGTTTGTGTGTGAAAAGCTCCACCTGCCACCAGCTTCCATAGGATTTTAGGCACTCTAAGATGCATCTGAGTGCTTTGAAAACAGAAAGTTGAAGAAGGATCCAAGCTGAGCCCACAGATCACTTCATGTGCTTCTTTTAGCAGCTTTATTTGTGCTCCCCTTGATCACAGGGGCACCTGGGTCAGGAAAGGATTTGTCTCTTAAGTGGGAAGCAGCTTGATAAGGTCAGATCTAAATCTGCTGTTTCCAGTGACATTTGGGGGAGTTCTGCTATTACTGGGCTCAGGTACTTTCACAGACATCACCTTTTTCAGTTGGACTCTCTGGCCTTTTACTTGATTTGCCCACTAATGGGTTTGCTTTGCAGCTTTACAACGACTTTGTTAAAAAAAACCAAACAACTTCTAAAATCCAAGGGGATTGGGAATGCCTCTGAACAAAGGCTCTCTGCCTGTTGCAGGTATCTGTGAGAACAGTTTGGATGGCCTGGTGTTTGAGTCGCTGATCCCAAAGCCTATTCTGCAGCGCTATGTCTCTCTGCTGATGGAACACAGACGGATTATCTTATCTGGCCCCAGTGGCACTGGCAAGACCTACCTGGCTAACCGGCTCTCGGAGTACATGGTCCTTAGAGAGGGCAGAGAGCTGGCTGATGGCATCATTGCAACCTTCAATGTGGACCATAAATCCAGTAAGGTAAAAACACAGAAATATCCTTGCACGATTAGTGAGAAATGAGAGGTTTCTCCATTTTTAATCCATCAAAAGCTGGGTTAAAATTTGCCTTTCTTTTTCAAGCATTGTGTTAGTCCTGAAAGGAATTATATTCAAGGTTTTCAGAACTGCTGATTCATACAATCACAGAATGTTAGAGGTTGGAAGGGACCTCCAGAGATCATCGTGTCCAACCCCCCCTGGCCAGAGCAGGATGACCGAGGGCAAACCACACAAGAACACATCCAGGTGGATTTTGAAGAGCTACAAAGAAGGAGACTCCACAACCTCACAGGGCAGCCTGTTCCAGAGCTCCAGCACCCTCACAGGAAATTTTTTTTCTCAAGTTGAGAAGGAATTTCCTGTGACTGAGTTCATAGAATTAAGCAGGTTGGAAGAGACTTCCAAGCTCATTCAGTCCAAACTAGCACCCAGCCCTGGCCAATCAACCAGACCACGGCACTAAGTCCTTTATTCAACATCTTCAGGGACGGCGCCTCCACCACCTCCCTTGGCAGCCCATTCCAATGCCAATCACTCTCTCTGACAACAACTTCCTCCTAACATCCAGCCTGAATCTCCCCTGGCACAACTTGAGACTGTGTCCCCTTCTTCTGTTGCTGGGTGCCTGGCAGAAGAGACCAACCCCACCTGGCTATGACTGCCCTTCAGGTAGTTGCAGACAGCAATGAGATCTGCCCTGAGCCTCCTCTTCTGCAGGCTGCACACCACCAGCTCCCTCAGCCTCTCCTCACAGGGCTGTGCTCCAAGCCCCTCACCAGCCTTGTTGTCCTTCTCTGGACACATTCCAGTACCTCAATGTCTCTCTTGAATTGAGGAGCCCAGAAAGGGACACAGGACTCAAGTTTACATCCATGGCCCCTTGTCCTGTGACTGGGTAGCACTGAAAAGAGGCCAACTTCATCCTCCTGACAGCCACCTTGATTATGGGCTTGAGTTAACAAGTTTCCAGGTCTATATTCAAACACCTCAAGATTTTGTAATTACCAAGTGGTTAGGAGCCTGAGAATTGCCCAGGAAGTTAAACACCTGCACAAAATCCCCTGCAGCTTAAGCAGTCCCCATTGCATGTGAGCATTTGGCCAGGAACCCGCAAATTCGTCTCTAGGCTGTCAAGAGTTTCTGCAGCTGCAAGTATCAGCAGCTGCAATCTGCATGTGCTGGGTTGGGAGTCACTGTGTCCAGACACATTCCTGCACCAGCCAGGCATGTCTCTTTTATGTGTTGCTGCTTCTGCTGGATACACCTCCAGTGAATGTTTAGGTAAAGGAAAAACAGACAAAAAGCAAGCTGCATATTTGCTGGCCAGGGAAGGAGAAGGGGCAGTT
Organism: Pogoniulus pusillus; assembly: GCF_015220805.1. Taxonomy (NCBI): domain Eukaryota; kingdom Metazoa; phylum Chordata; class Aves; order Piciformes; family Lybiidae; genus Pogoniulus; species Pogoniulus pusillus. The sequence goes on from NC_087287.1 coordinate 1,924,416, forward strand.
GTTACCTGAAGGGACATTGTGGAGAGGTTGCTGCTGGGCTCTTCTCACAGGTCGTTGGAGACAGAAGAAGGGGGAATGGCCTCAAGCTGAGGCTGGGCAGGTTTATGTTGGACATTGGGAAAAAGTTTTTTCACAGAGAGTGGTCAGGGACTGGAATGAGCTGCCCAGGGAGGTGCTGGAGTCACCCACCCTGGCTGTGTTTAAGGGTGGTTTGAATGTGGTGCTTGGGGCTATGGCTTAAGGTGAATCTTGTAGAGCAGGGTTATAGGATGGACATGGTGGTCCTGAGGGGCTTTGCCAGCCTGCATGGTTCTGTGTGATTCTGTGTGAAATTGTCGTTGTAGGCCACTGGTATAATTTGAGATGTGCTCTGGAATAGATGCTCGAAAGGTGCTGGGAGCGTTTCAGCCACACCCAGTCAGCCAGCAGCCCCCCATGCTCAGCCTTCTTTCATGACATCACCAAAGGCATCCGAATTCAGCCTCTGCTGAGGGGTGCTTTATTCCAGATGAACTTTATCAGCTGTATTTCAACAGACACAGCACTGCAAGAGAATCATAGAATGCTTTAGGTTGGAAAGGACCTGAAGGATCATCCAGTTCCAACCCTCTGCCATAGGCAGGGACACCTCCCACTAGAACAGGTGGTCCTCGTCCAGCCTGGCCTTCAACACCTCCAGGAAGGGAGCATCCACAGCCTCCCTGGGCAACATTTGCCAGTGTCTCACCACCCTCACTGGAAAGAATTTCCTTCTAGCATCCAGTTTCAAGCTCCCTTTTGCCAGTTTAAACCCATTCCTCCTTGTCCTGTCATTACAAGACCTTGTAAATAGTCCCTCCCCGTCCCTCCTGGAGCCCTCTTCATATACTGAAAGGCCACTCCAAGGTCTCCTGGAAGTCTTCTCTTCTCCAGGCTGCAGAGCCCCAACTCTCTCAGCCTGTCCTCAGAGCAGAGCTCCTGCAGCCCTCTGAGCATCTTGGTGGCCTCCTCTGGACTGGCTCCACCACTTTCATGTCCTTCTTGTGTTGGGGGCTCCAGAACTGCACCCAGGACTCCAGGTGGGGTCCCATGAGAGCAGAGTAAAATCTCATCTGCCCTTAGCCCTTATCTCACACAGGATTTCCGATGCAGTCAGCATCTTGTACATAGCCCACAAAAGCGAAGGAAAACAACATTCTTGATGGTGCATGGGAAGTGTTGTGAGGTGCCAGGCTCTTCTGCTTTGGATTTCACAACAAAGCCAGGAGTGCATTTGCCTGGACTGGATTTTCAGGGAATGTGGTGATAACACCTGTCTTTTTTTCCTGTTATGTCTTTGTCTTTCCTTCATACATGCTTTGCAGGAACTCCGCCAGTACCTGTCCAACCTAGCAGACCAGTGCAACAGTGAGAATAATGCTGTGGATATGCCTCTGGTCATCATCTTGGATAATTTGCATCATGTTAGCTCCCTAGGAGAGATCTTTAATGGACTCCTGAACTGCAAGTACCACAAATGGTAAAGAAACAATGCCAGAACACAGCCCAAACTTCAACACTGCTTACAAAGTGCCCTCACAAAACAACCATGAGCCTGATATGGTCAGGTGGACCAAGGCTCTCCATGTTGTGGAGCTTTTGCTTCCTCATAAATTGATGAATTGCTCTGAAGTCAATAAAGAAAATTAGTAGAGAATCATAGAACAGTTTAGGTTGGAAGGGGCCTCAAAGAGCATCCAGTTACAACCCCCTGCCATAGGCAGGGACACCTCCCGCTAGAACAGGTCACTCAAGGCCTCATCCAACCTGGTCCTGAACATCTCCAGAAGATTGAAGATCACATTCTGTGATCCACAACCTCCCTGGGCAACCTGTGCCAGTGTCTCACCACCCTCACTGGAAAGAACTTCTTCCTAACATCCAGTCAATCTCTCTTCTGCCGGTTTAAACCCATTGCTCCTCATCCTGACATTACAAGACCTTGTCAGCAGTCCCTCCTCAGCCTTCCTGTAGCCCCTTTCAGGCCACTGCAAAGTCTCCAGGCTGAAGAGCCCCAGCTCTCACAGCAGTCCTCATTACAGAGCTGCTGCAGCCCTCTGAGCATAATTTGCACTCATTTCATGCAGTGGTTCTGCAGTATTAAACCCCCAGTTTTGGTGACAGGTCTTGCTTCGAGATTTCCCTTTCACTTTCAGAATTTGATGTCCTCAGAAGTCAGAGTCCCAGCAGATAATCTGCTCACAAGTAACTACAAAAATGTTATTTGACAAGAAAGGTTTGAGAAAACCTTTCTTAGCACTGAGATCTTACTAAAAAGTTGTTTTTCAAAGTGCACAGATTTGATGTAATTAATTACATCTTTTTTTCATAGTCCCTACATTATTGGCACCATGAACCAAGCCACCTCCTCAACACCTAACCTTCAGCTTCACCATAATTTCAGGTATTGCTTATTCATGTTTCTTGTTTATGTTTATGGACTGGCAAAGGAGTAATGGCTCCTGAGTCACCTGAAATTGCTCTTATCAGCTGAAATAGTAAACGAGGGGAGAAATACCATTCACTGCTAGTTGCTGCCCTGACACGTGCAGCTTCGTTCTGGTGCTGCTGCTTGGAGTAACTGTGGTTCAGGAAACTTCTTCTTTCCAGAGGATTGCTGACAAGCTTGATCCTCTCACAATCAGGCAAGGCAGGTACTGAATGAGAAAGAAGCTGAAAAACAAATGCAGAGTGCAAATAGTTTTGTCTGGTGAACTCATCATTCCAAAATGATTTCTGCTAAGAAATGCCTGTGACTGGGGTACAGCTCATTTCAGTCGTGGTAGTTACCTAGAAATGGTAAATGGAGCCCAGAGGAGGTGTGTGCAGTAGCACGGAAGGGAACTAATGGACGTTTCTGTTGTTCTCTAGATGGGTGCTATGTGCTAACCACACTGAGCCAGTCAAAGGCTTTCTGGGCCGATTCCTGAGAAGAAAACTAATTGAGACAGAGATCAGTGGCAGGATGAGAAATGCAGAACTGGTTAAAATTATTGATTGGATTCCCAAGGTGTGGCAACACCTGAACAAATTCTTGGAGGCTCACAGCTCCTCTGACGTTACTATTGGTAAGTGCTCTGCCCATGTGCTCAGGCTTATGTGCGTGGGTGTGATTCATTTCCTTGTATCTCAGGTGCGTCCTTGTACATTTCCTTGGGTTCTGTCAGATTCAGAAGACTTCTTTAAAGCCCTGCATTCAGATGGCAGAGTAGTCTGAGGTAAACTCCACCAGAAGTTTCTAAGCATTTTTCTTTTCTCTTTTTTTCCTAACTAAAAAGGACTTCTAAAGTCCTGAGCACAAACTGTGTTACAAAATCTGGTTAATTGTTCTCCCTTTAAAGGGCTGCAGGTTTACAAGTTGATTCAAGGAGACTCTTGAGCTCTCACGAAGAGCAGTTCACCAGATGGCTGCCTATGTTGTCTCATTCTTGCCTTCTTTCTCCAGAGAACTGGAAGTTGTTTGATCCTATTTTGAGGCATATTGTGGTGGTGATAAGAATGTAACACCTGAATTTCCCTTTCCAGGTCCTCGGCTCTTCCTCTCCTGTCCCATAGATGTAGATGGTTCAAGAGTTTGGTTTACTGACTTGTGGAACTACTCCATCATCCCTTATCTTCTGGAGGCAGTCAGAGAAGGGCTACAGGTGAGCAGGCAAAAGTGATAAGTCAGAGGTCTTGAATGGTATCTCTTGGAAGAGCAACACAACAGCACTTTCTATAGATGGAACTTTTGAGTACTGCATATCTGTGAGATTCTAACCTGAACTGCCATTCATTTCAGGCAGGATTATTCTCCTTGTCATTGATTTCAGGCAAAATTATTCTCTTCAAATTATTTTGAACTATGGAAGCACTAAAACTCCAGAGGGTTTTTTTGTTAAATATTGTTGCCAGGCTATTAACATTTTCAGTGGGGAGAGTGAGGCACCCAAGTACCTTTCAATAGTCTATTCCAGAAGCACACCTTGAAATTGCACTGTGCATCTGAAAAACATGTTTGTGGCCATGAACTCAGGCAGAAGTTTCCAGTGCTAACCAAATCTTTCAGCAGAGGAGAAACAAAGCTCTGTATGGAGAGAAATATGTTAGTGAGTGCCAGGATCAGTATCAGTGACATTTTGATTGCTTCTCAGTCTGCAGGATGAAATTTTTAGTAGATTCCTTCATAATTGTATCAGAGACCATAGTGAAATCATCACTGATTGCCTGTGCCTAGTAGCTGATTCATACTCTAGCAATTTGGATAGTTGAAGGTATTGCTTGCCAGGCAGTTCCAGACATCTGTATGGCAATAAAGCTTGCTGGAACCAGGAGGAGGGTTCAGCAGAGGACCTGTGTGGGCTTGCCACCATCACTTGTACTCCAGTCACAGAATCAGAGGACCACAGAAACATGCAGGTTGGAAAACCCCTCAGGATCACCAAGTCCAACCTATAAGCCTACTCTACAAGATTCACCTTAAACCATATCCTCAAGCACCACAGCCAAACCACCCTTAAACACGTCCAGGCTGGGTGACTCCAGCACCTCCCTGGGCAGCTCATTCTAGTCCCTGACCACTCTCTCCATGAAAAACTTTTTCCTAATGTCCAGTCTAAACCTGCCCAGCCTCAGCTTGAGGCCATTCCCCCTTGTTCTCTCTCCAGTGACCTGTGAGAAGAAACCAGCAGCAGCCTCTCCACAACGAATGGTGGTTTGGGTTGAAAGAATGTAAAGCTTGTCTGGTTCCAACCCACCTGCTCTGGGCAGGTACATCTTAAACTAGACCAGGTTGCTCAAAGCCCCATCTAACCTTGGCCATTTCTAAGGAAGGGGCATTCACAGCTTCTCTGGGCAACCTGTTCCAGTGTCTCACCACACTCACAGCAGGCAATTTCTTTCTTTCATCTAACCTACATGTCCCCTCATTCAGTTTAAAACCATTACCTCTCATCCTGTCACTACATTCCCTGGTAAAGAGTCCTTCCCCATCTTTCCTTTATGTACTGGAAGGCTGCTCTAAGGTCTCTTTGGTCTCCCAATCATTTCTCTTTGGTGCTTTGTGAAATGAACTTTATGATCCTCACCCCCTTAATTGCTCCTTAAAAACTCTGCACATGGCAGTGATGGGCAGAACTGGTTGGTGTGGCAGGCAAGAGTGACTTAGTCATTCGGTCTGTCATCTGCTAAAGACTTCATACGTTGAAATGGGAAATTCTGCTCACCATCTGATTTTTCAGAAATCTGCTAGCATCCAGGCAGCCCTTCTAGGTAGCAAAGACATGTGAAAAACATCAAATGCTCCCCACTTGGCAGCTGGCATGTCCTGCTGTAAATTTGAGAACAAGAATCAAATGGGAGATCTGGTTTACCGCAGCCTGAAGACATCATGCTGAGAAAATTAATAGAGCACAGCTGAAGGATGGAGCAGTATTTGGGTTGTGGAAGAGGTTTAAGATGACCTAGCTCCATCTGCTGGGCAACGCGGCGCTGGCCTGGGACTCGGGTCTGTCCCAAAACCAAGCAGAGGATCATAGATTGGGTTTGGTTGGAAAAGACCTTTAAGCTCATCGAGTCTTAACTGCTGATGTTGATATTTAGAGCAGTTTAATACTTAGAGTGTGCAAAAAATAAACCCACCTAAAAATCCAGAAGAAACAGCAACGAGGAAAGTGAGACAGCCTCAGATCTGTCAGAGAGCTGCTGAGTTTCTTAGCCCACAGCTTTTCCTGCTGTGCACTGGGCACGAGTTGCTCTCTGAATTCAGAGTGCCAGGAAGTAGTTCCAGTCGCTGAAGGATATTTGGGCTGAGATTTAGAGAGCAGTTTTCAAGTCACATCAAGTTACAGTTACGCTTTTGAAAGTCATAGGGGCATTAAAAAGAGTTTGTTACTTAATTAGAACAAGCTTGACTGAATGTGACAGGAAGAATACGTTGGGGTCCTGGAACAGTGTTTGACTCAGGAAAAGTTTTTGAAGCAAAGCCTACTTACTTGAACCAGGAACATGGCCACAGCCAAACCCTGCTGGTGCTATTTCTTGGCTGAATGCAAAGGAATTCCCCTGCCTTGAAAGCCTTTTGCTGTGACATCCATCATTACTGCCCGATGACAGGTCTCAAATTTCCTCCTGCACATTCCTCTGCCAGCAGTTTCCCAAGCACAGCAAATGCAGATAAGGCAGCTGCTGGTGCCACCCAGGTGCCAGTGCTGACGCCCGCTCGGGTACTGACTTGGGTTAAGCTGGCTCTGTTAAGGGAGTGTGTCCAGCAGACCCAGGGGGGTTCTCCTCACCCCTGCTCTGCCCTGCTGAGACCTCATCTTGAATACTGCCTTCAGTTTTGGGCTCCCCAGTTGAAGAGGGACAGGGATCTGCTGGAGAGGGTCCAGTGCAGGGCTACAAGGATGATGAGTGGACTGGAGCACTGCCTGATGAGGAGAGGCTGAGGGACCTGGGGCTGCTTAGTCTGGAGAAGACTGAGAGGGGATTTGATCAATGTCTATAACTATCTGAGGGCTGGGGGCCAGGAGGGGGGGACAGGCTCTGCTCACTGCTCCCTGGGATAGGACATGGAGCAATGGATGGAAGCTGCAGCACAGGAGGTTCCAGCTCAACACAAGGGGGAACTTCTTGACTGTAAGTGTCCCAGAGCCCTGGCACAGGCTGCCCAGAGAGGCTGTGGAGCCTCCTTCCCTGACGCCTTTCCAGGCCTGTCTGGATGTGTTCTGTGTGACCTGAGCTAGATTGTGTGGTCCTGCTCTGGCAGGGGGGTTGGACTCTTTGGGTCCCTTCCAAGCCCTGACATCCTGTGAGCCTGTGGACTGGTGCCAAGAGAAGGGTCCTGCAGTGCCAGAGGAGGTGGTCAGCCCCTAAAACCAGCCCTTCAAACCGTTGTTTGTGTTCAGCCCTGCTTGCCAAGCGCCCTCTGCCGCCCAAGGCTCCTGGCACGTTCGTGGTCGTTAGGCAAGCACTGAAGGGAAGGGTGCAGCAATGGTGTCCCAGTGTGGGGCCACAGGCTGCCTGAGGCTGAGGACAGAGGTGACTCTGGCCCCTTCTCAGGAGTGAGGATGCTGCGTTCTGACTGGAAGTTTACAGAGATTCTGTTTACAAGAGTGTATGTACAAAAGGCAATCAGGTGGAATGAGTACAAAACTCACAGGCCCAAACTGGCCTTCTAGAATGTTCCACCCCTTCCACCCTCAGCCGGCCTGAGGCTAGGCCCAAGCCACCCTCCCCAGCGGGGGCCTATGAGGCCTCAGTGGGCCGCAGTGGTGCAGCTCCATTACCTGCCAGTCAGTGTGGGCAGCAGGGCAAGGGAGGGGACTCTGCCCCTTTCCTCTGCTCTCCTCAGACCCCACTGGAGTACTGTGTGTGGTTATGGAGCTGGGGATTGGAACTGGATGAGCTTTGAGGTCCTTTCCAAGCTAAACCATTCCATGATCTCCCCCACCAGCCATGAGATAAGAACGTGCTGCTGCCAGAGGAGCGAAGGGAAGGAAGGCAGGGAGGAGAAGGGACGTGGAGCAGTCAGGCACTGTCTTTTAAGCTATAACACCAGAAGACAGAGTGGAATAACAGTATTACAGTATCCTGGGATGAGCTGTTCATCCCCCTGGGCTGGGCCTCTGCCCCTGTGGTTTTGTTAGGGGAGACTGAGGATCCCTCAAACGAGGACGGATGGCAATGCTTCACATGGCTTTGTGTTTTCCCAGCTCTATGGGAGGAGAGCACCCTGGGAGGATCCTGCCAAGTGGGTCATGGACACCTACCCCTGGGCAGCCACCCCGCAGCACCACGAGTGGCCTCCTCTGCTGCAGCTGCGACCTGAAGATGTGGGCTTTGATGGCTACTCCGTGTCACGGGAAGGTTCCACCAGCAAACAAGTCCCCGTGAGTGATGCCGAAGGAGATCCTTTGGTAAGCTCTCCTGTTTGAAATGGCAGAGACACTTTGCTTCCCTTCTTTATGGGGGTTGGTAAAGGCCAGTCAAGGAGTGTGCAGAAGCTTTAGAATGAGGAGGCAGTGTTTCTGGGGCAGTCAGCAAGTGAGCCTGGGGATATGTTTGCAAGAAACAACAGAGAAGCTTTTCAGATTGGTTTGTGGAGGATAGTTTGAAGGTCTGAGCTTGAAGGTTGCACTTCAGCAGCCGTTTCCTTCCAATGGGAAACAGTTCTTGGATCTGCTGCGCAGGCTGTGAGTGCCCTGAATGCTGCTTAGTTGTGGTGTGTGTTTTTCTGGAGAGAGCAAAGTGAATCCCCCTGTAGCTTTCCTGTGGAGTTCTTATTCTTTCTACCTCGGAACACAAACAATTGTGGTTGCTGTGCCTTTGCAGATGAACATGCTAATGAGACTGCAAGAAGCAGCCAACTACTCCAGTCCTCAGAGTTACGACAGTGACTCTAACAGCAACAGCCATCACGATGACATCCTCGATTCGTCTCTGGAGTCGACGTTGTGATCTTCCTCAGATGTAAATGGGTTGGTTCCATTCTTACTCTCCCACTTTGCAAGAACTCTGGTCACTGACTCATGACAAGAACATGTTCCTGGGCTGGGCTGGGACCTCAGTATTAGAGCTGCAAGAACAAGAAGACACTTGGAGTCAGTCTTGAACCTGGGTGCAGGCAACCCAAGCAACCTTTGTAGTGTTTTTGTTTTGAGGATGATGAGAACTGCACTATTCCTTTGTTTTCTTCAGTTTAGTTGCTGTAAGCTCTCATGCCTAAGATAGTGAAGATGGTAAAAATGATCATCATTACTAAAAGTTGAAGGGGCAGGGGGGAATTTCACAGCTATGAAGCAAACAGCTTTGTGCCATGTACTGTCCTGAAGGAGAGGGGAGAGGATATTTTTGCCTATGCTGCTTCTGACCAAACACATTTAGGTGAGGGCTGGACTTGTACCAATCAGCTTTGCAGATTAAACTCAGCTTCATATAGTTCTGGTGCTATAACAATACTGCTTGCCTTGGTAATAATACTCAAAAAAAAACCCACAAAGGCAAAGCTGCAAAACAGGGAAGTTTGAATAAAGTTTAAAATAAAAATATAAAGAAAAAAAAAAGAAGTGCTGCTCTCCTTGCCAGTCCAAGACCTTGGCTGTCTTTCATTGTGTGTTTGTAAAGAGATATATATAAATAGGAATATATGAAAAAATATATACAGGCTGAACAAGTCAGGGGTTTTCAAACACTGTGTAACAATCAATCCTGCTACAAGCGAAAGATCAGGTAGCCCTTTGCTGGTCAGGGCCTGATTCTCTTCCCACTTACATCCACCTAACCAACTCAGTTGACTTCAGTGGCATGACACCAATCTATTTATAGCCAGGAAAGGAGCTTCCCTCCTCCACAGAAGTCAGCGACAGGACCGTGCCCCATGAAGTCCTGCAGCCCCCACGAACCTTTGGTGGTGCAAAGGCTGTGCACGGAGGTGAGCTTCACCCCTGAGAAGGGGCTGAGTTGGACTTCCTGGGTTTAGTTCTTGCCATGACATGTTACAGCTGTTTTCTAAAAGCTTTGGGTTTTATTCAGAGGTTTCGTTCCAATCAGCACAACCACAAAGAGGTTCATTACAACTCAGCTCCGTGGCACTGCCAGTGCTACCCTGATGACAAGATGTATTTCTGCGGCTTTTCAGTTGCAGAGGAGTAGAATAGAATGAATATTTAGCAGTATTCAGGTCAGGAAGAGAAGGAGGGAAGGTGCTGTGTCTTTGAAGTTTAGCTGGGCCATACTTCTGGCAGAGCTGTGAACCTGATTCTATTTCTCCTCCTCTCCGAACGCACACACCTACTGGGTCAGTGTTCAGGCTTGTACTTCTCTTGGGGAACAGGAACACCTCCCAAAGAATTGCACTTTCCTCTTGATGGAAGCAGATGCTCACACCACCACCACCAGGTCGGCTGTACCTCAGCAAACGCATCACTCCTCACTCTCGATCTGTACGAGCCTTTCCAGCTGTCTTTTGGTGCTGACTTTTAAAACGATGCCTTATTTTGTACTAATTGTGTTTTGGTTAAATTAGTGCTGTATATTATGGGGTTTTATTTAAAGAAACAGGGCTAAAGTCATCTCTTGGAATATCATGAGTTGCTGTGAATATTGTTTGTATCAGATACTAGAATTTGTTTAAATGTGAGACAAAGAAAAAGGAGGGAAATGAACTTTTCAGGTTCATATCGATCTGCAGTTAACAATAAATCACTGGAGAGGTGTTTTATCCATGCAGAAGGGGGGAAAAAACTCTTTTCAACCACACTAAATGCTGTCCGTAATAACTTACAGGAATATGCTGCGTTTTCCATGAACAGGAAGAAAACTTAGTGTGAACACTTTTGCAAGAGCTTGTGGGTTTAAAGTCATATAAGAGACAAGTCCATGCTTCTGTGACTCAGCTTGAGAGGATTGTTTGATTATACCTCATGACTTTCTGTAACAGAACTACTTTGTCTTACTGAGCTGGTCTTGAATCTGCTCTTGTTACAACTTTTAAGTGCTGATTACATTTTTTTCCCCTTTTGTTTTTTTAAAGAAAAGAAAAATATTGTAAAAAAAAATATTTTAATGACGGGGGGAGAAGAGCTTGGTGTTGTTACTGTTTTAACCTTCTGAACTCTCGTTGCATTATCTCACTCAATGAACTATAAAGGGTTAACTCAGCCAACGTTCCTAATCCAATTCTTGGTACTGTAAACATGGGATAAATCTGTGTGGACTCAAATACCCAGCATGCTGATGAGGAGTTTGAGAGAGATTCGTTTTTCCAGTAGTCCTGACAATTCTGCTTCCCAGCATTGACTTTACCTGCTACTACTGTGAACTTTGGTACCTAATCCCCCACCTGAATCCATGCAGACAGAGCATGTGCCTGGGAAAAAGAAAAGAATCCAGTTGCAGGGCTCAGGCTTTAAATGGACTTAACATCCAGAAAATGTCTCAGCCTTTAACTGAATGCTAAAGACATCTTTTAAATGGTCTTTTATTTGTGGGGAAATGGGGTAAAATTGGGGTTTTTTTCCCTTATTTTTAATCCTGTGCTCAAGCTCAGGAAGGAGTTTCTGTTCTTCTTTTGTTGTTGTTGTTGATACTGTCTTGGTTTACCACGAGAGAGGCAATTTTGGGTAGGCCACTCACAATATTCAATGTCTTTTCTGAAACTTAGGGAAGCAGAGTTGCCTGTTGTGCACACACCTCTTAGGTTTTTATCAAGGCTTTTCACAGATGAAGCCTCTCTTTAAGTGACTTTGTTCTCCTTTAAGGCTTTTTCATTTCTACTGTTTTTATTGGGGTGGGGGGAAGAGTTTTTTTTTCCCTTGACAACGTTGGCTTGTTTGACAACAAATAAATAACTAAATCCACCAGAAAGAAATGCAAGATTCTATGCAACATTCACATGGAGTTAGAAATTGAAAGCATAAACCATATTCTTTTCCTTCTTCAAAACTGCCAAGGATGCTACAGGCCATAAATAAGCTGTGGTTTATTTGGGGCAGTGAGGGTGGGGGTGGGAGGGTGTTGGTTAAGCCTTTTCCTTTTGTACATTTTGGAAGAAGCAAACTGGTATTTCGTTGTTGATGCTTAACTTGGATATTCTGTGTATGAAATCTTGTCTTAAATGTGGCAATTTTCTTTTGGGGGGCGGGGGGGGGGGAAGAAAAGAAAAGAAAAAAACAAAACCAGACACAGACAGACACAAAAAAAAAAGGGCAAAAAAAATAAAATTCAAAAAAAAGAGAACTCTTTTTTGTGGGTATTGAATGGAAGGTTGCTGTTTTGATCTAGTCGTTTCCAGTGGAACAGTTTATGAACCATGTTCTATAAGATGTACATTTTTTCATTGTAACATAGAAAATGTAAATATTTGATTAAAAGTGCTGCATTTTGATGAATTTTTTCTAGCCATTTTTAAAGAGAAAAAAAAAAAGCAAACTAGGAACTGAGTATTTTGTGTACGTTTATGATGGGTTGGTTTGGTTTGGGTTTTTTTTCCTCCCCTTTGCTCCTCTCCCTATTTAATTTTCAGTTCTCATTTAGGATTGGAATTTGTGAATGGTCTGTTTGAGATCATGCCTCCCTTTTCTCTCCCTTCCCCGCTTCTCACTCTCCCCCTCCCCTGTGTCATGGAGAATAAAGCTGATGATTGTACCAGTCTTAAATTATTCATGATTCAATAAAATTGATGCTTATTTATTCAGATTTGTGCCTTCCCATAACTTGTTGCTTAAGAAGGGGACAAAGTTTTCTGTTTCTTTATCTGGTGATTGTGGCCTTCACTTCTTGTTCACAGAATGGTTTAGGTTGGAAGGGACCTCGAAGCTCATCCACTTCCAGCCCCCCCGCCATAGGCAGGGGCACCTCCCACTAGAACAGGTCGCTCAAGGCCTCATCCAGCCTGCCCTTGAGCACCTCCAGGGAGGTTGTGGAGCACAGAATCACAGACTGGATCGCCGGGTTTTGTCACAGCTGGTTTTGTGCCTGGCCGTCAGCCCTGCGCTGCGCTGCGCTGCAGGGCGCCTCGGTGGGTGAGGTGAGCGGGGCGCTGCAGGGAGCCTCGGTGGGTGAGGTGAGGTGAGCGGGGCGCGGGCCGGGAGCCTCGGTGGGTGAGGTGAGGTGAGCGGGGCGCGGGCCGGGAGCCTCGGTGGGTGAGGTGAGGTGAGCGGGGCGCGGGCCGGGAGCCTCGGTGGGTGAGGTGAGGTGAGCGGGGCGCGGGCCGGGAGCCTCGGTGGGTGAGGTGCGGTGAGCGGGGCGCGGGCCGGGAGCCTCGGTGGGTGAGGTGAGGTGAGCGGGGCGCGGGCCGGGAGCCTCGGTGGGTGAGGTGAGGTGAGCGGGGCGCTGCAGGGAGCCTCGGTGGGTGAGGTGAGCGGGGCGCTGCAGGGAGCCTCGGTGGGTGAGGTGAGGTGAGCTGGGCGCGGGCCGGGAGCCTCGGTGGGTGAGGTGAGGTGAGCGGGGCGCGGGCCGGGAGCCTCGGTGGGTGAGGTGAGGTGAGCGGGGCGCGGGCCGGGAGCCTCGGTGGGTGAGGTGAGGTGAGCGGGGCGCGGGCCGGGAGCCTCGGTGGGTGGGGTGAGCGGGGCGCGGGCCGGCGCAGCGCAGGGGCCGCCTGCAGGCAGCCGCGCTGGGTGCCCAGCAGCCTGCGCCTCCCGGGCCTGCTGCCGCCGCGCAGCCAGGGGGCTCCTGAGCGCGTCCTGACGGTGTGGCTGCAGAAATGATGAATGCAGCAGGGAAGAGGTGCGGGGTCCTGTAAGAACAAAAAGTCCTGCGATGGCTGGGACAAGCACAGCTGTGAACGGGATACGGCCAGAGCGTGTGAGGGTTGGAGGCCCCTCAGTGCTAGGCCGCTCGCTTCACAGGATCCCGGCACGGCCGCGGCTGCAAGGCACCCCGAAAGCTCACCCAGCCCAGCTCCCCCACTGCAGCAGGAGCACCCAGAGCAGATCACACATGGATGCAGCCAGGTAGGTACCTACCACCCAACGAGCTCAGTAGGATGAGATTTAACAAGGCCAAGTGCAGGGTTCTACACTTGGCCTACAACAACCCCAAGCAGGGCTGCAGGCCAGGTTCAGAGCGGCTGAGAGCAGCCAGGCTGAGAGGGACCTGGGGGTGCTGGGAGAGAGGAGCTGAAGCTGAGCCAGCAGTGTGCCCAGGTGGGCAGCAGAGCCAATGGCATCCTGGGCTGGCTCAGGAGCAGTGTGGCCAGCAGGACAAGGGAGGTTCTTCTGTGCTCAGCACTGCTCAGGCCACCCCTTGAATCCTGTGTCCAGTTCTGGGCTGCTCAATTCCAGAGAGATGTTGAGGTGCTGGAAGGTGTCCACAGGAGGGCGCCAAAGCTGGTGAGGGGCCTGGAGCACAGCCCTGTGAGGAGAGGCTGAGGGAGCTGGGGGTGTGCAGCCTGCAGCAGAGGAGGCTCAGGGCAGAGCTCATTGCTCTCTACAGCTGCCTGAAGGGAGGCTGTAGCCAGGTGAGGTTGATCTCCCAGTCACCTAGCAACAGAACAAGGGGACATAGTCTCAAGTTGTGCCAGGGGAGGTCTAGGGTGGATGTTAGGAGGAAGTTCTTGACAGAGAAAGTGATTGGCATTGGAATGGGCTGCCCAGGGAGGTGGTGGAGTCACTGTCCCTGGAGGTGTTGAAGCCAAGCCTAGATGAGTCAGTGCCGTGTTCTGGTTGATTGGGTAGGGCTGGGTGATATTTTGGACCGGGTGAGCTTGGAGGTCTCTTCCAACCTGGTCGATTGTATGAGTCTGTGAAAGGGATGTGAGAGTCTCTGCTATTCTCACCAGCATTAGCTCTAATTAGCAGCTCCTTGCTGCCTCAATGAATTTGAGTGCCTTGCTTAGAGGGAGCACAATGAACCAGCACCACCCAGTGCAAAACAGATGTTAGGACACAAACCCCAAGCTGATGAGGAGGAACAACATAAACTCAGGTCGGTGTGAGCCACAAAACCTCACCCACGACAATATATCTGGCAATACTATTCCACTGTTCTCTGCCTCTCTCCTTATCAGTCTTGACTGTTAAATCAATTTATCTCTGTTCCGCAGTGCACAAGTTGACCCTTGAGCTCCTGGAAGGCATTGAGGACTTCTTGCAGTTGCAGATGCTGGACATACTGACCTGGAGCAGCAAGCTGACAGTTACCACTCACAACCCGGTAAGACTTATTTTACAAACTAGGGAGCAGTGGCAGCTTTGGATATAGTGATCATAGCGTTGTGGAGTTTGGGATCCTGCTTAGCACTCTGGAGGCCAGCAATAGGGCATAAACCCTGAATTTCAGAAGGACCTCACAGCCCAGCTATGAGAGAGTGCATGGGAAGCATCCCTGGAAGGCAAAGGAACTTATGAGTGCTGGCAGTTGTAGGTCTCTTCCAACTGGATTCCTTTTTTTCTTGCTTTTGTGTCTTTCCTCATGCCTGTGGCAATGCAGTGAAGTAGAGCAGACAGGGATGGTTGTGTTCTGGTGGCATCTGCTGCATTTAATTCTTTCGTTCTTGTGTGTTGTGGCTGGTAGGCATTAGTCAAAGTCTACAGAGCAGAAAGTGAGTTTGTTTTGTCATGGAATTCTTAAGGCAGAACTCTGCTGCCTGTAGGTAAGGCACAAAACCAACATTTCTGTGAGGTATGCTTTGTGTCTGAATGTATGTGCTGATAGTTACGGACTTGCTGTGTGTGGACAAGGCTGAAGGGTTAAGTCTCGCTCTTCCATCCAGTTTCTGTAGCCCATAGCGATGTTGTAGTTACATGCTCTTAGCCTACAAACTATAGTATCTCGAGCAGGGAGACGAAGAGACAATGTCCATACTCTGAGCTACCTGGGCAATAACTGAAAGGAAGGCAAAGAGTCAGAAGGACTTCAAAGGAGATCACAGAGTAACATCAGTGGAAATTAAACTGCTTTTAAATGCAAGGAAGGAGAATTTTGATTCATTTTAACTGCAGAAAATAATTTCTTTTGGTGGAATTGCCCTCTGGGTGAAAGTCAGGTAGATATTCTTGTAAGGTTATTTAATCTGAAGCTGACAAATTCTCAGTGAATCACTATACTGTTGACAAAAGGTAGTTTTCTTTTCCCATTTGGCCACAGACACAACCTCTCAGAGCCTATAACCAGAACAAAGCACTACTGAATGATCAGACTTGGAATTCTACTCTTTTTTTTCTTTTTAATTATGTGTTTTATTTGGCAATCATTCACTTTATTATATATACATATTTAAAGTCTGTACATGGTAAAATACAAAATAGAAATGTTTCTTTATAAGTTACACAATTAAACAGCTACATTTGTCTGTAGTTTAGCCATCATTTAATTAAAACAAAAGGAGAGGAATCTTGTTGTGCCATTCACAATAACCTTGGTATAAAACATCCATACAGAGTAAGTGTACAAAATAGTGTACAGTTCATAAAAGCTGTGCAAAGACAGCAAAGCTCAGTTGAAAATCAAAGAGGCACATCCACTTTCCTCTGTCCGCGCTAGGGGTAGCAGAAGCAAAGTGGTAAATGAGCACAGGCTTGTGGTCAGAAAAGGTGTGGGAGACAGTGCTGCAGTAACTGGAAGTGAAAAGCAATGGGCGAGGGCTCCATCACACCGGAGACACCAACATCGCACCTCAGAAGTCATTCCAGGGACTTCAGTGGCTCTGTTGCTATCTGGGCTGAGGATGGAGGCAGCTTTTGGTTTGTTCTTTATTTTTGGAGGAATGTGTTGCCAGATAAGGTCAGTCTCAGGTATTTGAAACTTAACAGTAGCTGAAAAATCACTTGAAAGGTGGTGAAAATGGCCACGGAATCTAACAGTATTTTGGTGACGGTTCTTATCTCGGGAGCGGTGGAAGTTTCCCTCCCTACAGGCTGTGCTTTCCTCCTTGCTATGAAGCAGGGAGCTGCCTGTTGCTTGCATTTCAGGAGAGAGGAACTAATGGAGCAAATGTTGATTGCTAAACAGAGAGAGTTATGAGAAGGGTAGCAGATGCTACGAATGTGAGACCTCCACATAAAGGAAGAAAAATAAGGAAAACCTCTAGAAAGTTCTGCAGCTATGTGATAAAGAATCTGTGCTGGAGAAGCATGTGGACATTGGCTGGGACATCACCTCTTCAATTTATAGCATCTGTTTTATTTACAGTGTCACCATGTGGTGGCAGGAGCAGGCAGGGTGATCTAAGAGACTGTGATCTCCTCTTCCTCCTCTTCCCCTTCATCATCCTCTTCCTCTGAGTCTGAGAAGTCTGAAGGTTTGCTGGGGCTGCTAGAATGGGACAAAGAAGGAGACATCTGGGAGTCCAGTCTGTCCCTCAAGTGTAGATGGTCTGGGGACTGATGGTAGGTTAATGGATGCTGGGGGCTGGGTGGGCACACAGAGGGAACTTCCTCTTCCTCCTCTCCTGAACACTTTTTGCCTACGTCACTGAGGTCTGGGTGAGGGTTGAACTTGGTGGGTAGAGTCTGTTCTCTGCAGCCACCAGAAGAGAGGAGCTCTCTTTCTTTGGAGTTTCTCCACTTCATCCTCCTGTTCTGGAACCAGATCTTTACCTGGGGGTGTGTGTGAAGCAACACAGAAGTTATACAATAGTTCATAAAAACCAGAGGCAGGAAAGGCATTTTAGGTGTACTCTTGAAACACAGAAACTGATCTTTGGAAACCCGAGGAGAGGGGCTGCAGGGCAGTAAGGCCATGGTCGGTCTCATCCAACCCTGCAACCTGCTTTGGTCTTCATCCCTCTTGTGCGCCGTTCTCTCTGCTCCTGCCCCCTTCACCTCCCCTTCTTTCAAGCTGCCCCTGAGAGTGAGTGTCTCTGCCCTCTGGCCCTGCTCTGTCCTTCCCATCCTCTGCCCCTCTCACCTGTGAGTCCTTGAGGCCCAGCTTGGCTGCCAGCTTCTTCCTGTCGGGTTTGCTGATGTACTTCTGCTTCTGGAACATCTTCTCCAGTGCCTTGCGCTGCACGTCAGAGAAGACAGCGCGACGCAGCATGCCACGGCGGGGCTTGCCGCGGGCAGCCAGTGGCCAGGAGAAGGTGCCAGGAATGGGGACCACGGCAGAGGCAGCTGTGGGGGGACACACACAGAGGTCTGAGAAGAGCAGGACTGGTCCCCACTGCCCCCTCCCTGGCTTTTGGGTGGGCACCCATCAACCTGGAGCAATGAAAAGGAGCTTTAGGCTTAACTAAGAGCCCTCCTTTCAGCCAGTGATCACTGGGATTAGATCTATCAACTCAAACGTGTAAAATGGATCAATAGTGGCCGGTTTTGTTGGGAGATTCAAAGGTCTCCGGCCTGAAAAGGCAAAGTGAGGCGTAGGGGCTAAGAGAGGTATAATAAACCAGCTTTCCCTCCTGCTCAAAGCGTTTGATTATTTTTTTCCCCCCAGAAGCTTTTATCATTTCAGACGCTTTATTATGCTCGAGATGAAAATGAGGACTTTTCTGATTCGAACAAAACCTCTTCAGACACAGTTTTGATCAATCAGTATTCGTCTTTTTATATTAATCTCTTCTCCCCCCCTCCCGCCCCCCAAAGTTGGAGAATTCAATCCGAATACATGAAAAGTAACAGCTAATTAGCACATTGCCTGGTTCCCAATGGCATTGGTATGATAAAAAGGGCAGAGTTTCGCCTTAAAAAAAAGGGGGGTGTGTGGGGGGGAAGAACCTCCCCAAGAGAGACAGAGATGCTAATGAAGCGTGAATGGTAATTGTGTAGTAATGAACTAACAGAAAAAGACTGAGGACAAGCAGCTAACGCCATATATTATTGGAACAAAAGAGATTTACACTTTCAAACTAAACACAACGGCATGCCAGGCTCCTCGGGAGAATACTGATGGCACAATCGTCTCTTTCCCCAAATCATTTTCATTAAATGGACATGAAAAGCTATTTATAAAGCTCAAGTTGTTTTTGTTAGGCTATTCACATGCTGGAGAAAGGAAGCAAATTCCATTATCTGGAGAATGAATGGAAAAGCTCGGGTTATTTTTTTCCACCTCTCTCCTTTACCCTGTTTTCTTTTTAAATTAATAGCTTGTTTGTGTAATTAGATTTCTTTCTCCCCCCCCTTTCTTTTTTAATTGTTCGCTCAGCATCGTAATACTTCAGTGCCGTAAGAATCATCCCCCCACAGCCTGTTTTCAAACCGTGTCGTTTGAACAGCGCTGATGGTCTAAGCGAGAAGCGATGATGTGGGAGACGCAAGATGAGGGAGAGGAAGGTAGGGAGGAGGGAGGAGGGACGCCCGAGCGTGCCCGAGGTACCCTCCCTCCCTGCAAACACCCGCGGCTCTGTGGGGCTGGAGAAGTAGGAAAGATCTGAGGAAGGGGGACAACGCGGAGGGGAGGGGACCGCCTACCTTGCGCGGGCGCGGAGCGGCGGGAGCTGACCGCTCCGCTCGTGGTGCTGAAAGCGGCCCCGCGGCGGGAGGACATGCCTCGGAGGAGGAGCGGGGGGAAAACGACCTGCCTCGCCTTGAGACCGTGACAATCCCCGCTAATTTGGCGAGCAGCGGGGGGAGCGGGCAGGGAGTGTCAGGCAGTCACTGCCTGTGCTAAATCGGGCATCAAATTGGCGCGACTGATGCTTGAACGTTGTACTCCCTCCAACCTCTGAACCAGAGCATAACCCCCGGTGGTGGGGGGTGACGGAGAAATATCACTGGGCTGTGCCTGGAGCGGGAACGGAACAGAGGGATCTGCCCGCAGAGAGAGGGAGAGGGACTTTTAAAGACCTACCTGGGAAATAGGAAGATCTGATAAAGGGCTGGAAGGATCCTTCAAAGTACGGAAAGGAGAAAGTCTTTGGAGGGACGCTCTGCAGCAACGCAGGGGAAGTTTCTAGTAAATAAATACAATGGCATTAAGCAGAGGGTTTCCGCCGCTTGATTTGCCGCTTGGTCCGGGGTACCAGTGAGGTACTTTTGTCCCAAATGAGGAGCTAGAACTGGACTCAGAACTGCCTAGGAAAAACGGCAGCGTGTTTTGCTGGGACGGTTTCGCCAGCAAAGCGGCACCCAGAAGGGCAGTCAGCCAGGAGACTCGTCTGCGGAATCTCCCGTTTGCGGATCCAAATCTGCGGGACTTCCCATTTGCAGGACCCCCTGCCCGCTCCGCGGGTCTGTCCTGCGCCCGCTCTGGCGAGGAGGGACCCTCAGCCCTCTGCCAGGGCTCCGCTTCTAAGCCGTGCCGGAGCGCTCTGCAGCCCGGTGCTAGGGCCTCCCTCCCTTTCCTGGGCAGTCTCCCGCCTCTCTCTCCCACCCCATAGCCCCTCTCCTGCGGGCGGTGGGTCCGCAGCGCCCGGAGCCGAGGAGCCGGCATGAGGTGGGAGTGAGGTGGGGTGTCTGGGAGCGGGGCCGCTTACCGGCGCGGGGGGCGGAGGAAAGGATGGCGTTGACTCCGAACTTCAGGAAAGTGGAGTCGTTGCTGGAAGTCTGTGGCGAACAGATCCTCCTGGAACTGGCGGCAGCGGTGGAGCTGGTGAGCTCCGGCGTCCCCGAGTCCGTCCTGGCCGCCGAGGTTGGGGGGGACATGCTGGGCGGGGGGGCAGTCCTGGGCAAGTAACTGGTGGGCCTGCTGATCCGGATCAAATCTTCCACCAGGAAGCTGGAATGGCTGGAAAAAGCTGACTGCAGCGACTGAGGCAAGGTGAGGGTGGGGGTCGGCCGGAGGAGGCTGGGGTAGACGGCCGGCGGGGCGATGAGGCTGGGGAACATCATCGCAGGGGCCGGTCCGCGGAGCAGGGCTGGGGCCGCTCGCTTGTTTGTTTGTTTGGTTTTGCTATTTGTTTTCTGCTTTGCAAACCTCGGTCAGTAAAGATCCAGCCAGCCAGCCTGGCGGGGTTCTCTGCCCCTTCCTTCTGGACGATGGGTTTTATAGTGGTCAGCCCCGCTGAGACTCTTTCAAAAGTGACAGCCCCAACAATGGGGTTCAACAAAGTTCTCCACTTGAGCTTCATTCAGGGCGAGCTCCGGGCTCCTCCATTGGTCCAGGGCTGCAATTTATGATTGGATTAGACTTCATAAGCAACCGGGGCACAATGGCCCCGCCACAAAGAAAGTGTAGTCATCAATTTTGCATATTGACCGCCTCTTTGGAATACAGCGCTCCAAAGGCTCCCAGCAGGGTTTTGTTCAGAAGCAACACACACAGGCTAATTAAATGCCTATTTAAAAGTTTCGAATGACATCTTGCCTCCTAGAAAGGGAATTATTTAAAGAAAGCACTAAATTTATTTGCCGCTCCCCTGCTGAGTTTAGGAAATAAATCGATAAATATTCATATAAACTTATCTGCGGGCTCTCAGAAAGCACAGGCTGAAAAATACAAATTAGAACGTGTGGAACGAAGCTTCCTTGAGGAGAAGGGAACAAAAGTATTTGGGAGAATGGGTCCCACCGTGGCTTGAGTACTTTCTGCCTTGAAGCAAAATAGGTGCGTGTAGGTGGGGTTGTTTTTCTAGCTGTACGTCGAAGGTCCGGCATTAAGTGAGTTTGGGGTATTGCCCTCTACTTTCGAGGTCTGAGCTTCCCAGCAGTGTGTGTGTATGCTCACGCAAAAGCCTTTGCCCGGATCGGACCGAAGCGTAAGCCTTGTAACTTGATGAGAGCTGTGTTCCGAGAAAAGCTGAGCTCTGAGCAGAGAAAAGAACTGAACAGCTTTGTGGGACCAGAGCAGTCCCCTCGAGTTCTCAGTCTGTTAGTCCTCTTAAGCGTATTTACATCAAAAATAGTGGAACTGGCTACCTTCCGGCCGTGAAAACGAGAACAAACGTTTACACCCGTTTGGCTAAAATACAGCTGGAGCTAATGTTGGCTTTGTCGGTACTGGTGTCTGGAAGCCTTCTCAACACTGCCAAATGCACCTGAACTCGTTTTGTATCTGCGTGCGTCTGCAATGTCCCTGTAAGTGCGTGCAGGTGGGCGCTGCAGAGCCCCAAGTCCCTTAAGTTTGGTGCAAGGGACAAATGACATCGTCTAACGGAAAAGTAGAAAAAGGGGCGGGTTTGTTTTTTTTTTTTTTTTGTTTGGTTTTGTGGGTTGTTTTTTTTTGTTTGTTTGGTTTTGGTTTTTTTTTTTCCCTGGTCATGAGGTTTTGTTTGAGGCAGCAAATATGGAAATAAGCGCGAGTGTAGTTAACGTCCTTTGGAACTGGGCGATGAAAGCATCTATTGAGAGTGGTTTTACCTGATTTCTCTGTTAAAGACTATAACAGATGTGTTAAATGTCCTATGTTTTAAAAGCACCCTATTCAGTCCTTTGGTGCGGCTGAACCTTTGCAAGTAGAAGTGTGCAGCTCAACCATGCAGCCTTTATCCTATTAACCATGAACTAACTGTCACCTTCAGCTGTTTTCCCTTTTTACTTTTTAACACAAAGCTTTCTCAAAAATCTTATTAACCAGCTTTATTTCTCTGGATGGTTTTTGTCCGGACGTTTTGTGTTGATTATCTCCATGTCGATGCTTTAACCATTCAATAAAAGTGCATCTGCGATTTATATCACATTAGGGAAGAAAGAAAGTCTGTTAAACCTCTCCCTTGATTCAAATCAAAAAGTTATTTATTAGGGAGTAAGGAATCGGCCCTGAAAATTGTATGATCCTGACAAGCTTTCCCGGTGCTGTTCGGCGGCCTCCAGCAGCTGAGCATCTGCAGAAAGCTGACTCGGAGGAGGATCCGCTGTCTGAAAGCATCACTTTGAAACAAAACCTCGCTGGAGTTTCCACCCTTCCTCCCCAGTTTTGTTAATCTTGATGCTTAGCAGGTAAAGAAAAAAGGGAAGGAAGAGCGCGAACAGAGCCCAGAGAGCTCGGGGGACGTGGAGAGGAGGCTGCTGGGCAGCGTGGCGGGTCCTCGGCACCTGCCTGCCGCTCTGGCGAGCACTATTCAGGTACTGAGCCAGGGCTCGAGGAGGGTAGAGAAGCAGCGGGGGGCTGCCCCATCCTATTCCGCGTTTAGTGTTCGTCTTCCCTCCCCCATCCCAAGGGCTCCGGGCGTCTCTCAAGACCCTTTATACGTAGAGCTGCTCTCAAGGTGTTATCAAGCGAGTGGGACGGCAGCGAATGGAAAAAGCAAATGTGACTTTCACAATAAAATAATCGACTGGTACCCCCTTAACCACCACTCTACACCCCTCCTCCCTCTTTCTGTCCCATCTCTGTCGCCTGCTCCCTGCCTCTCTCGCAGCTGTCCCCCCACCCCATCCCGGTATTTTCTAGCACAGCTCCTCCCGGACTGCCCCCAGAACACTCCATTTTTTACAGTCATTATAGGTTTCCTTTGAGATGATTTACTCCTTTCTTTACATATACATTGGGGGCATTTTGCCTCACTGTAGACCAACTGCTGCTGATTTCTCTGGTTTAAAAAAGAGGGTCTGACATTTTCTGGAAGGTTGGGTCAAACGCATGCTGGGGCACACGTGGACCCAGTTCCTTGTGATGCGTCTGAGCACAGTCATAAAGAATTCCTTAAGCACCAAGGCAAAAAGGTCTAGACATGCGTTGAAAGGGAAGATAGACCATAAGAAACCAAGAAATCAGACGAAAGGATCTTATTTTAAGCGATCTCCTTTGGAAGTTTCTTTTCAAAGGCAGTGATCGTTTAAGAGAAAGGGAATTCTAATGTCTCAGGATAAAACCTGTGACTAATGTCGTTTGACCTATGCTCACGCCGTTTTGTGCTTCCTGCCATTCATTTTAATGTCGTTATCTCCAAATTTATTTCTTAAAAGTCACTCACTTTCTTTGTCGATTAAAAAAAAAAGGAGGGGGAAGGGGGGGGGGGGGGGGGGGGGAAAGGAGGGGGAAAAAAAAAACCAAAAAGAGGAAAAAAGCCCCAACCCCAAAACTGTCGGGAGCAAGGAGCAGGGCAGAGGTGGAGCGGGGGGGTGGTTAGGGGCTGCAGCCTGCGTGTGTCCCGGTCCGAGGCTGGTAATCCGCATGAAATTGGGAGAGCCAGCACTTCAAATCCGTACACCAAAGCGCTCGCCTGGGTTGCGCCAGCGGAGGCTCTCGGGAGCTCCAACCCTGTCCCTGTCCTCGTCCTCTCCCTCCCCGGGGCAAATGTCTCAATCACTGCCACGGCCCCACGCGGGACCCCCCCCGCCCCCCTTCTCCCCCACCTCCCCCCCGGCCTTTCCCGGGACAATCCCAGGAGCTTTCCGCAGCCAGGTGAAAGCCAAAGCTCGCATCCTCCCCTTTCCCAAATCAGGAACCTCTCCGCAAGGGGCCGGTCGAACCTCGGCTCCGCTGCCCAACCCCCGCACCTCGGGAGCCGCAGCTTCGCCCCATCGGAAGCGTGTGTGCGTTCGGCCCGGTTTGTTTGCTTTCTGCTTCCCCTTTGCCCCCCCGCCCCCTTCTTCAGCCGCCCCGCTTTTCTCCAGGGAGGGGTCGGCCAGCGTGTCCCAAACTCCCTAACGATGCTTATCGACCTCACTGGGGGCTTAATGGAGGCTGCGTGGGCGAAGCTATATTAAGACACCTAAGGCTTTACCTTTAGAATTCAAGCACAAGGAACAGTAACTGTTGGTTCGTTCAAAGCTCTTCTAGATCCGATCCTCCCCCCACCCCGCACCCGCCTTTTCTTGAAAATCCTTCTATTGTGCCAATCAAGCAGATGGTTTGCAGGAAATATAGCTTGGCCCCGGTGACCGAAACTAATTTTAACTAGCTTTCCAAGCCTGGCACGTTTGTTTTGCTCTTACAAAATAGCTAAAAAAACAGCTGGCAAGGGTGAATTAAACCCATTAAAGACACATTTATAAGAAATTATATTCACATAGGTTGCTTGAAACACCCCCCCCCTCCTCCTCGAGAGGGGAGAGATGAGCGCATTGAAATGAAAATGTCCCTGAACACACTACCCTCCTTAACATCGCCTGAGAGTCTCAAAACATTTTACTAAATAGATTAACTTGACTATTGTTTCGCATCACATTTATCAGCTTCATTAAGTGAATAGCTGAACAAATATATTACGCATGCATGAAAAGCTCTTTTGGGGGCTGCCTTATTGTGTCCTCAGCCCTGACAGGTGGTTAACTGTGTTTCTCTCTCCTCTCCCCCTCTCTCTCTCTCCGCGCAAAGAAAGAGGGATCTCGGACGGAGCGCGCAGCCCAGACTTGGCAAAGGGACCTAGAGGGAAGAGTTACTTTCTTTTCCCCAGCCATTCATGCTGGCCAGCCTAGAGTGCACGCAGCCTGAAATGCAACCAGATGATCTGATCATGTCAAAAGTAATTAACTTTAGTTTAGTTGCTGCATCTTGCTTGTGCTTTACTAACTCCTTCAAAGCTTAATTTGCATCCTTCCAAATTTGATTATTTTTGTCCACTTCTTCTTTTTGTCCTTTCCCCAATTTCCACCTTTGTTTTGTTTTAAAAAAAGAGAAGTCTGAGACTGAACAATCCCTCTTCTTTCTTCTCCACCGATCTGTCTAATGAACAATCACACAACATCCTTGAGAATAACTCCTTTTATGAGCTAAGATTTGCACATTTTGGAGAGCTAGGACTTGTAAATGCAATATGGTGCTTTATCCATTGCCTGAATTTCATGATTATTTAGCACAGTGGAAAATAGTTGGGAGCTAGGCAGTTACTGGATTCTTAGCTGCTGGAGGCCAAGTTCCTGATCGTTTCAGCTGTGTTCTCTGCCCCAGGAGTTTCCAAGTTAGACTGGGCAGATCACAGAATCACAGAATCAGTCAGGATTAGAAGGGACCACAAGGATCATCTGGTTCCAACCCCCCTGCCATGGGCAGGGACACCCTACCCTAGACCAGATAGGCCAGAACCTCATCCAGCTTGGCCTTAAACACCTCCAGCCATGGGGCCTCAACCACCTCCCTTGGCAACCCATTCCAGGCTCTCACCACTCTCATGCTGAACAACTTCCTCCTCATGTCCAGTGTGATGAAGAGTGGAGGATGAGAGAGCACGATAGTTTTCCATTCCTTTTCTCCAATGTGTATTTCTTTCACCTTCCCCAAGTAGGTAAGAGGAATAAAAGTAATTTTACTTTTCAAATCAAGTGTTAAATCTACTTCTGCTGCCTCACTGCAAGCCAAAGTGGTGGCCTTAGCTTATGACAGCAGCAAATTTCCCCATGCACTGATTCACTGAAATCTCTAGGCAGTAGGTGGTTTCAACTGCTAGGAGTTGAGGATCCCAGGAAGTAACTCAGACATTTCTGGTGGGACCAAAATCTATGTGATAAGAGAGTCTCAGACACTGTTACAGTTACTTGGGAAGAAAAAAGATGCCGACTTTCCTTGCTGCAATACTGCAGCACTCTTAAAATGGAAATGGAAAATGTCTTTAAGTTGAATTCCCAGATATTTAATGGTTTCCTTCTGGAAGTGTTATTCTGATATCCACAAGGCAATGAATTCATGGTTAAACAGTTCTCTTCCAGACCATCCACTAATCTTGGTTTTATTCAGGTGTACTGTGTCTAGTTTTGGGCTGACTGTGTCCAGTTCTGGGCTCCTCAATTCAAGAGAGATGTTGAGGTACTGGAATGTGTTCAGAGAAGGGCAACAAAGCTGGTAAGGGGCTCAGCCCTGTGAGGAGAGGCTGAGGGAGCTGGGGGTGTGCAGCCTGCAGAAGAGGAGGCTCATTGCTGTCTGCAGCTACCTGAAGGGCAGTCATAGACAGGTGGGGTTGGGCTCTGCTGCCAGCAACCAGCAACAGAACAAGGGGACACAGCCTGAAGCTGTGCAAGGGCAGGTTCAGGCTAGATGTTAGGAAGAAGTTGTTGGCAGAGTGATTGGCATTGGAATGGGCTGCCCTGGGAGGTGGTGGAGTTGCTGTCCCTGGAGGTGTTCAAGAAAAGCTTGCATGAGGCACTTAGTGCCATGGTCTGGTTGATTGTCTAGGAATGGGTGCTAGGTTGGCCTGGATGATCTTGGAGGTCTCTTCCAACCTGCTTGACCTATGAGTCACCTGTGTAGCTCATTAGCAAGATGTGATTTAGCAGATTCAAAACTTCATTTGAGGTTGATTTGAGGAAATCAGGTTGTCCTGGCACAGAAGATGACTCTTTCCAGGGAGCCGTACTCTGGCTGTTGCTCATCAGATGCAGAAAGGTCAGGGGAGGAAAGGTTAATGTAGTTTTAAACTATATTTGCATCCTTCTGATTGTTGGATATTCTGGGATGAGGGGTGGTTCCTTAGTGTCTTAAATAGTTCTGGCTTAGGCCTTAAATGGAATTCTGTTCCTGCCCCTATCACTCTTTATGAAGCTTTTCCTAATGGCACCACACAAAAAAAAAATTGTTTGTCCTCTCTTTTTGCTGAAAGTTTCCTGCCTCTGCAGGAAAACAAACAAAAGAACAAAAAATAACCCCAACAAACTCCCCACAAATGCTGCCATAAAGACCAACCAAACCAAATCCAGTAGAGTGGAACATGAGACAGGAATAAATTGCTTCCTGAGGTCAGACCCTCTCTGCAGTGGCAGTTCAAGACAAGAGGCTGGACTCTGGCACTGGTGCTGTTAACATCCAAGCCTTTTTTCTGCTTCTAGTACCTACAGCAGAAGCAGGAGTGGGTAGGACATTTATTGAAGCATGGAGAAACTTTCATTCACTGCTGCCTGTGACAGCTGTGTGCGTGGCAATTGCCTCCAGAGTTTTGGGAGGAAGGATAGAGGATGCCCTCTTGTTATCTTCTGCTGTTTCTGCAGTCTCCCCTAGTCATAGAGAAAATTTTTGATCTCCATTATGATGCTCCAGCTCTAATATTTAACAGACACTTTTGAGAAGGATGAAATAGCTTTGGGATTTATCAAGTGTACTTGTTGGAGCAGAAGGATCCAGTATTCAGATCTCTTTCTTTGGCACAATTGATTCAAACAAGAGTTTGCAGCTGGTTTCAGGCCTCAGAGTAGAAAATGGGACCAATTCCAGGCTGGACTGGGCTGAGACCAATGTTAAAACTGGAGTGTTTATACTTTGGGCAGATGGAGTGGGACTGTGAAACAGAAAATATTTAGGCTTTGTGCAGAAGCTTTAGGAAGAACCTTGTCTTGGTTGATTTTCCATTTAGCATCATCTTTGTGAGTGTAAGCCAGTTCCACACAGGCACAGGTGTAGGGGATGATGTGCCCTAATATATTGCAGCTGCTTCTTGCACTGCAGCTCCTTCTCACCTTGCTTTTTGAGTCTTCAAGAAGCCAGGACCTTTCAAACTCGCTATTTGTGCTGGTAGCTGAACTCCAGTACACAACTGGATTGTCTGGTGACATGGAAAAAAATCCATAACTGAAGTCACCTTCCTGGGCTGGAGACCTTTCAGCTCTCACGCCAGAGATCCAGAGTGGTGCTGCGGCCATGTGGCCAAGAGAATCGTCCTCCTCCTGCTCCTCCAGCAGTTCACTGCGAGGTACGTGCTGAAGGCAAAAATGACATCTCTAACTCTCTGTGTTGGATGCGTTTTAGGTGGTGCTCCCCTGAAGAGCTGCCGTTAAATCGCAGGGTTTGTTTTATGGCATACTTTTCAAATGGAGCTTTGTTTAAGCAGGACAGCCAAGTAATTACTTAGAGCTTTGCTAAGAATGTAGCATTTTGTTTTCTTTTCCTCTTAATTTTCATTCCGGAGTGCAAAGGACTGCCGTTTGAAAGTAGATTTTGACCATGACTGGAGGAGCTTGGCTATCAGTTCTGCGCTATATACGATATGTAACGGGGTGGGGGAAGATGTTTTGATCAGAGCTATTCAGTCCTTGCTCGCTAATCTAATTACAAAGTGTAGGTTTCCCGAGGCAGAGCTGCTTGCCTAGAAAAGGCTTTGCTCACACCTGGTGGATTGTTTAGTCAGGCTTTTTCAATGCTTACAGTTTTAAGGGAGGAGGAGGAAAAAGAAACCTTTTTAAAAAAGAAGTTCCTGTGCAGGGCAATAGAAAGAATTTAGTGGTTGTCAACACGAGTTTAGTACGAGGGTGCTGTGCAAAAACGTGGGTTCGCTTTACACTGACCTTTGGACGTAGGAGCCCAAAGCACTGTTTTCCTTGCTGGCTTTCTTGAAGGGGTAAGGAGAGTGTGAAAGATAACGGCGAGTGTATTAAATTGAACGTGAGTGTCTGTGTGTGGACGGGCAGGGCGCTCCCGTGGTTTGCGGATGGGTATTGTTAGTGCCTCCAAGTGCTCCGCAGTTCTGAAAAGGCAGCTTTGAATCGCAGCCTCACCGAAACAGCATTTTTGTGCTGTTTAGTCGTGTCCCCCCCTCCCGCTTCGATGCCTACAAACAAAATAAAGTACCTTGTCGAATAAGGGCCATTGAGCAGGGATGATGGGTTAAGAGTGGGGGTCCGAGGTGGCAGCGTGGGTGCTTGTTTATCAGGGCGGAGTTGTCAGTTGTTGGCTGCGCTGGTGAAAGGAGGGACGCTAGGGGCTGATGGCTGGGGGAGCATTGATGTGAGGTAACGGGGTAATCGGATTGAAAGTTAGCCATGGTGTTTATGTCAGTTCACATTTCGTCAAATGAATACTATGAGCTTGCTACCTAGCCCAGGCCTTGGCCCAGGGGTTGGGTTATAAAGAATCCAAGGCCTCGTTTGATTCAAATATAAATTAATTCTCGCTGGAGCGTTGGCTGATTAATCCATTTGCATAATAGTAGAAAAACTGCAGTGTGGTTACTTCTGCGGGGATTTGGACAAGAGAAGCTTTTAAATTCATTTGAAAGAATATTGTTTGAGAAGTCAGGGAAGCAAGAGCACCTCTGTAGTGCTCCCAAAGCCATTTCTGTCCCCCCCGACCCTGATGTGCAAAACCGAAAGCTGAACTTGTTCACAGGGAAGTCTGATGCCCTCCTGAAAGAAAATGGTGTTACCATCTCTAGTTAGGCTTTGCTGCTGGATGGGAACAGTGCTGCTCTCTGGAGTCAGAACCTTGGCATCCTTCATAATAATTTTGTATTTAATTTAAGTGAAATCTGAATAAAAAAGGCACTTTGGGTAGGTGGAGTCAGTGCAGAACCACGGTGAAGCCACACCAGGAGATAAAGAACCAGAGCCAAATTTGCTTGCAATGTAAATGTTATTTGTGTGTAAGCCTAGTTAGTGTTTGCTGTAGGGGAATGAAAGATCCTGGTCCTGCTGGCCGCACATCCTGACAGCTTGATGAGAGAAGCAGAGTGAGTGGCTCTTAGTGCCGTCACTGAGTAGAGGCTTCAATGCCTGACCCCTGACAGGTGTCCCCAGCATGTGGCTTTTGGAGAGGACACCTGAAGCACACTTCAAGTATTGTGTTCAGTTTTGGGTCCCTCACTACAAGAAGGACATTGAGGTGCTGGAGCATGGCCAAAGGAGAACAATCAAGCTGGTGAAGAGCCCCAAATATATTTTATGAGGAACAGCTGAGGCAGCTGGGCTTGCAAAAGGAGACTGAGGGGAGCAGACATTGCCCTCTACAACCAACTCAGATGAGGTTGGAGGAAGATGGAGGTCCGTCACATGCAACAAGTGGCAGAATAAGAGGGCAGTGGTTTGAAACTAGAGAAGAGCAGATTTAGATAAGACTGTAGGAAGAAGTTTTATACTGTGAGGGCAGTGGAACACTGGAACAGGTTGCTCAGGGAGATGGTTGATACCTCACGCCTGGAGATATTCAAGGTCAGGCTTGACAGGGCTCTGAGCAATCTGCTCTTGCTGGAGATGTCCCTGCTGACTGCAGGGGAGTTGGACAAGATGACGTTTAAAGTTCCTTTCCTTCTAGGTTTTTGTGATTATCATAAAGCAAATGATGCTGTAAAAATTGTTTGTGTTGCAGGCAGGAATACTGTAATTTGTAGATCGTCTCTACGGATGTTCAGACATGGGAAATGAGATCATGTAGGAGTGTTGCCAGCTGCAACTTCCCCTTAGTATTTGTGGGTACACACCATTCAGGTCAGATCTAGTGCTGAGGCTTTGTGGATGCCAGCCTGTGCAGACTCACAGGGCCAAACATTAGCAGGGCTCTCTTGCCCCTTCAGCAGCCGGCTGCTGCTGGATGAAGATGATCTGGTTCCTCCCCTTGTTCTTGGCTGTGCAGGCTCATGGATGCTCTGTGCTATCTCTGATGCTTTATTTCTTAGATGGTTTGGCTACTGCCTTCTAACTTTTGGGATTTGATTTGTCATTCTTATATTCTTCTTTTCTCTTTCACCCCCCCTCCCCTTTCTGTGATTTATCCCACCAACACCATACTTCGAGTGTCATTATTATTTTGACCCAGCTTTCATCCCCTTGATTACTTTTCAGAGCCCTTTAGGAACGACGTTGCTGTTCTTTGGCTGAATGTTGTCTTGTTTTGTTTTCTGAGCTGGGATTTAGGCAAAATCTCCTGACAAATTGCTGTTGAAAGAGCAAAGATGGTGGCCAGAACCTCTTATTTATGTAAAACAAAAAAGACCTGCTAGAGCATCCTTTGCAGGATCAGTATCTGAGAGCACAAAACAAATTGATCCTAGGCATGGCCATAAAGCAGCTACACTGCAGTATTTTTGTGGTGAATTCTTGTGGAAGGGGAATGCCTGGGATCTGCAGAAGGTTGGGCCATACAAGCAAATGACATGCCTGATTAACAGAACGTTGTTACCAGATAATAGTGACTCTGCTGTCTTGCTCTGGTATTTATGAAGAATAAACAAGACCAAGAAAAAGCCAAGACATCTGCTTGCTGAACAGAAGCCCTCAGTCTGTTGACAACCTTATAGTCCAATTACTCCATGTCTTTTACACCCAATGATTGATGTAGCTCTGATGGTTTAATCTGGGAGAAGCCCAGAGGCGAACAAAATGGGGAGCCTCTTTGCTTGTCTGAGTGACCTGGACAGCAGCCCCGTTTGAATTAGCCCTCAGTACTTCAGGCAAGGCACAAGGCACAGCAGAAGGAAGAGATGCCTCATGCAGCAAAGACACTACAGCCTATCAAGGCTCCTGGGTCCTTTCCATGATTCTGTCTGGGGGTAAAATGATGTAAAGTGATTACTGTCTCTAGGCTACTTGTTCCTTCCATCAGGGCTGGCTGTAGTGTTCATAGTGCTTCCTTCACTTAAAGTGTAGATAGCTACTTCCCTCTTCCATACTTACTGAAATACGTGTTTTAATATTAATTGCTTATATGTAAAACTTGAGGGCAAGCTTTATCTTTGACTATTTCCCCCCTGTTGTACCTTGGTACCTGCTGTATCATTTTACAGTCTAGCTATGAACTGGCTGTATTTCCAGTAACAAACATTGTGTTAAGGGGGAGTAGCAAGGAAGGAAGAAGGTGCCTTTTGCTTTTGGTCCCTGCTGTCATGGCACAAATGTGAAATAATATTACATGTGACAATAATAGGAATAGGAAAAAAGCTGCTGGCTGGGCCCTGCTGATCTGTTGAAGTTGTTTCATGTGTTTACAATAAACCTGTCTGTCCAAGTCTGATAGTTAAGGTAGCAATGCTCGCTTAGAGCGTGCTGAGCTGGGTCTAGCAGCTCGTGGGTGCTCTCCTGTCTATTTTGACCACGTGAGTCTCTGGTTCCTCTTGTGGGAGTTTTAGCACCTCTTTGTGGGGTCTGGTTTGCTAACTTAAGAGGAACTTCATGTAAGAAGAAAAGCAAAACAAAAAAATCCCATCACCACCACCCACCCACCTAAAACACCCCAACAAAGCATTTTTTAAGACTTGGGGGGGTATGGTTGAGCAGAAGGAATTAGTCCAGCTAGGGACATTTGTATTTTTTATTTGATTTCTCTTTTCAGTTTAAATTACAGTGTGAGAGATGGGGAAACACAAAGAATCAGGTGACTAAAAGAAAGAATCCTTCTCTAAAGCTAGAATGGGTGCATCTGACCTTCTTCAGTCAGACTTAGCATCCAAATACTTGGCCCAAGGATAAGTTTGAAAGTGGTGTTTGGCACACTTGTTCTGTTGCTGTTGCTTGGTTTTCTCATCCTTTGTTGTTCTTCTCATGTTTTTCTATCCCAGAACCATACAGAGAGGGAGGGGGAGGGAGCTAAGGTGGGTGTACTAAATCCAGAGTGAAGGTCCAGATGGACATTTCTCGACTGGGGAGACATGAGACTGTGTGAAAATCTTGTCTGTGTGCTGTGCAAGCTGTTTGCTCACAGTTTCATTTGGTAAGGGCTTAGGCTAGGTAAGCAGGCAGGTCAGATTATGAAACTGCAGGAAAGATATTGAGTAAGTCCTCCTGCTTCCTTTTGAGTGTAGAATCACCATCACAAGCTGTTTCAACTCCAGTTATGCAGCCAAGCTTGCAGCCAGGCTTCCTTGCTGGTCTGTGTCCACATGGACGTTTTTATGCTTCACGTCCTTGTCCAGGGTTGAACAAACCTGTGTTTGACGTTGCTAGTGCGGCCCATTAGTGGGGAAAAAGGAAACAAGGAGCTGCTCGTGTCTGCTGGGTAAGTCAGATATGTGACACCGAGAGAAATGGTCTTCCCCTCAGGGCTGTAGAAAGTTGAATGGCAGAAGTAAATAAGCAACAATAGGATATGCTCAACAATATTTATGTCAGCTTTGTGTTCTCATGTGCACTTGGATGGCAGTGAATTGTCAGTTACTATATCAATCTGCCAAGTATGAATGGCTCTCAAAGAGCTTGAACGTTCTCAGGTTAAGGCAGCTGTAGAGCTGATAGAGATCATGCATGATGTGGATATGACCTCATTCTGAGGGCATGTACGTTAAATCATTCCTGAGCAAGGGCAGCAGCTCGCTCAGCGATGTTCACATGGAAACATGAGACAGTTTGCAAACAGGCCCTGCTGCTTGCCTGTCAGGTCAGGCGTGGTTCAGTTTGTCTTCAGCTATTGGTTTTAGCCTGAGCTCCTCACTGTGCCTGACTCACAGCTTCTGAGCCTTCACTAAAGTGTCTTTTTCATGGAGGATCTTTTTGGATGGGAGTGGAATTCGGCTCATACTTGCAGCATGATGTTATCTAAACTACTTTACATGTGTAACTAGAGAAGTGACATGGACCACTGGAGGATGTAGAAACTAGATAAGGGTTTGTAGTGATCACATTCAGAGAGGAGCTTTCAACAGTGATTTTATTTTTGGCCTTTGGGAGTCTGAAGCCATAGATTACAGATTATTTGCTCAGCTACAGAAAATGCCATGACGCTTCTATCACTCTTACATAGCTCTGGTCGAGTCAAAGGTACTCTCGATTCTCTGCCTGCCTTCAGTAAGATAACCACAGTAGATCTAACTCAATTCTGAGAGAAGATCATGCAGGAGTTTGGGAAATGCTATGAAAACCTTTCCTTTCAATGAACACCACCACATTTTATTTTTCTTCAGTGTTTTTCTTCTTGCTGACCAAAGGAAGATCCTCCATGATTGTTGTCTTGCAGATATCTTCTAGGTATGCCATTGGCTGGGTATGCTGCACTCCTGACAAGGAGCAGATGTGTAGAGTAGCCCATTTTGTGCTCAGGTGTTGCTGAACAACTGCTGGCAATCACTGGAACCTGTTTTCAGCAACATGCTGTGGGTGCAGCTCTCAGTTTGCACCTTTGTAGCACATCAGAGCTTCCCACTGGCATAACTGAGACAGTGCTCTGTGTTTTGTTGTTTGTTTGCTTGCTTCCAGTAGCATTTATGCTCATAAGCACAAAGATAGCTGATATGCATGAAGATACCATGTATGTGTAAACTAACTCTGTGGTGTGTTCATGGCTTGTGAGGGATGGAGTTAAACAACTAAGAAGCCCTGGGGTGGTGTGTCTGAGGCCAGGGAACTGCAGCTCTCTTCTTTGAGGCCTTGCCCTGTTTTACTGTGGAGCTAGGCTCTCCTTACATGGAATGGTGGAACATGATCCTGGTCAGCATGTCATTAACAGTCCATTAGGACCTTTTGAACTCTCTCTTCTATGTAAAAATATTCTCTGAGAAGCGGTGAGCTGCTGTGTCAGTAAGGCAATACTGAGTTTAAACCACTCCAAGTCTTGCTTTGCTATGTGCTCCCTGCTAGTGGTGGTTCCAGTGGCTGCTGGGTGAATAGCAAGCCCTGTTTCCAAACCCTTAGTTGCCCTCTTTTATGAAGGTAAAAATACAATTACACGTTGTTGCCTCTTTCCTCCCTGAAGAAGGTGGCTGCTTTTCTCTCCTTCCTGGATGAGCAATTAGTATAATTTAACTACAAACAAAGAACAAACTGTGAAGAGAAACAAAACCCTGAGACATTTGACCTCTTTTGCCCCTTCTGTCCTTAATTGATTGGATCTGTGTGGGAAAAGGACTCCAAGCCTGAACTTTGCACAAAACTCATCCAATAGTGAAGAGGGCAAGTGGAGCACAGAGCTCACCACCTGCCTCGAAGTGAATGGCTTCCTGAGGGCTGAGAATGCTCACTGTCTTTCCCTATACAATGTAGGTGTTGCTGCTCACCAGGAGAAAAACCTGAGGCAGGCACTGGAAGGGAAGAGAAGGCTGCCCTGGGCAGGGGGAAAGCATTTGCTCTCCTAAGGATATCACATTGTGCTGCTTAAATTCCAGTGAGAGGAATTGGGCATTGAGGTGATGCTCTCAAATGATGGGTGGGGGCACTTTGGAAGGAATTTGGAGTAAAAGAGGATCAAAAAGTCTGTTTTTCAGTGAAGCAGCAAAAAGGTCTCCTCAAGCCTCAAAAGCTGGAGCAGCACATCTGATGATGCATACCCTTCTGGGTACGCTCTCAGCTTCTTTTGGCTTTCTGCACCTACCCACACCCTTAATGTCTCTGCAGGCAGCCTGGAAATTAGCTAATGAAATCACAGCTTTGCTGTTCTTCTTCATTGCAAAAACTGAAAATGAGATCCAGTCTCTCTTTTTTTTTGTAACTGACTTCTACTGACGTTGAGAGGAAAGCAGCTGCTGATGACCAAGACAGCAACATTGCTGTGGTCTCCAGTAGCGCTGGTGTATGTCTGTATGCAGCTGTAGAGAGATCTTGTTTGATTCGCAGAGCTGAGGATGCTTGAGGACGTGGTTTAACATGGCTTTTCTGTCTTCACCTTCCAGTTCTGGTCTTTTCTCTTGTTTTCAGTGTTTGTTTTGCCTCCCTTGTCTTTGTGTTTAGGGTGCACCTTTGGGAATGAGAGAAGAGAGCAAGGCAGGCAAGCTGGGTGAGATCAGATGCCTGCACTTTTAACTCTGATCTTGTTCAGTTTGTATTTCGACCTTCAGAAGGCCTTTTGCATTAGTTACTTCTGGTCTAAGCAGACCTTTACTCTTCTGTCAGCACAAAGGGGTTAGGTGCAGTGCTTTCTATGGCAGAAAGCCCTTGCTGAGGCTGAGCAAAATCTCAGCTTTTTCAGGAGCAGAGCCACACAAAAGATTTAAGGGGGGAAATTGTTAAAAGGGAAGCTCTTTTCTCTTTGGCTTGAATGCAGTGGGGAGATTAAAACTTTCATTTGAGATTTTGCTGTATTCATAGTAGTGAGGCCATGAATAGGTCTAAGTCAGAGCCCACAGTGGTTGTGGTGTGCCCTTTTATTCTCTGGCACATCTTCAGACACAGGTTGTTTTGCACTTGAAAGAGGTGAAAGAGGGGAATGTGGGATTTTGACAGCTGATATTGGCCTCTGAGCTCTTGATGGGGATTTTCTAATTAACCCCAAGAGCCCATCAGGTGGTCAAAATAGAATGATTTCTGCCAGAAAGGGCAAGAAGTTGGAATTTTCTGTTTTATTTTGGACAGATACACTGGGGATATTTTTTCATGTCCTACACATGAGGAAATAAACTGTGAAGAGGATTCTGGAAATTTTGGTGGCTTGAATACATTCAAAGCTCAACACTTCAGGGAAAACTTCCTTGCTTTTGAAGATGTCTTGGACTTCATAAAAGAGTAATAATGCTAATCTAAGGAAATGCCTTTTCATCCTGATGTACTCTCTCAAATCTGTACCACTGAGGCTGTCTGAGGTGCACACTCTCACCTTGTCCTCTCCAGCTTTGGAGACTGGGGGCAATGAGTCCTAGGTGAAAAGACTCCTGAATTAATTAACCAAGAAGTATTAACAAATCTAACTGGAATAGGATCTGACACTCTGCCTCTACTTGTCCCACAGTCTCAAGTTGTGCTAGGGAAAGTATAGGCTGGATGTTAGGAGGAAGTTATTGGCAGAGAGAGTGATTGGCATTGGAATGGGCTGCCCAGGGAGGTGGTGGAGTCACTGTCCCTGGAGGTGTTCAAGAAAAGCCTGGATGGGGCACTTAGTGCCATGGTCTGGTTGACTGGATAGGGCTGGGTGCTAGGTTGGGCTGGATGAGCTTGAAGGTCTCTTCCAACCTGGTTGATTCTATGAGTCACTCAAGCTACAGATTTCTTCTGTACCTCAGAGAATTTTTTTTCCTCCTTGTCAAAAGGCCATATGGGACACGTCTGCTCTGCCTGTTGTCTCTTCAATCTAGAAGTACACTGTAGCCACTCTGCCACATCAGTCAAGTCCAAATTTCATAGAATTTGAAACTTGGATGAATGTGGTGTTCTGTACCAAGGTTACTTGGTACTTGATAGGACAGGGGAAAGGAGTAAAATAAAGCTGAATATCCATGAATAGTGTATGGAGGTGATGGAGTCCCCATCCCTGGTGGTGTTTGAGAAGAGGCTGGATGAGGCACTTAGTGCCATGGGTTAGTTAATTAGAAAGGTGAGGTGATAGGTTGGCCTTGATGATCTTGGAGGTCTTTTCCAACCTGGTTAATCTGTGGTTCTGTGTGATTATTGCAGGGAGAAAACAGAGATCAAGCATTGCAGGACCAGATCAAGTGTTTCAAAACAAGTTAAATCCAAGCAAAACTTGCTTTTGCTCACACTTGGCTACTGTGACGTTTGGTACAGGTCCAACATTATTTTTCTGGAATCCAATGAGTGTATTTTGAGGGAACAGAGCCAAAAGCTGTGAAAATTGAGCTGTATCTGGTCTTATCTAATGGTTGGAGGCAACTAGAGGTATATGCAAACTTCCACTAGAGGTATATGCAAACTTCCACAGAGTATAAGGTATGCCCTGTCCTCTGCTTTTATGGAACTCTAGTGACTTTAGCATGATAGCTGGCATTTTAACTTGGAATCCCACTACACAGGATGAGAACAATCTCATTTGGCTGTTGAAATCTAAGATTAGGTTGTAAAACTATGCAGGGCCAGTGCTTGGCAATTAAACCAGATGCCAAATAACTGCAAGAGAATGAACATGTAACTAAAGAAATTAAATGTATATTCAGTGAGCCCTTTGGAGAGTCCAATCTCCCTAATTCCGCTCTAGAAAGAGGTAGCCACCATGCACTATGGAGGCTTTTGGATGCTCAGAGAGTTCCTGCCTAAATGTTATTTAACAGTCTTGAGAACATGGATGAACAGACTTGACCTGGGTCAGGAGTTTTATGTCTTACTTATGCAGGGATTATTCTAAGAAACCTGGTGAGAGACAGACATTTATCCATCTCCACTGCAATGAGTGTATTGCTTGGTGCTAACATATGCTGGCAACAGACTGATCTTGTTTTCCCTCCAGTGGTGTTCAGCGTTGCAGTGTGGACGAAGGAGACATTCATCTCCCTGATGCATCTCATTTCAGCTGCTGCTGTGACAAATTGTTTTTGCTATAGTTCAGCTGAAGCACTGCAGAGTTGCTGGGAGTGTCTACTGCGTTCTGGGGGCTGTTTATCATGGGGTTTAAACTGTCTTTTTGAGGCTAGCTTTAAATCAAAATCAAAGCAAGGTGCTGCAGAGTGCTGTCAACCACAGATGACTTCAAGGGGCAAAAGCAGCTGCTGGAGGGACGAGGAAGTGCAAGGTGATTCTCGGCCCTCGGGAGCCTGCTAGATCTGCCCAGCTCCTCGGCAAGATTACACATGGTTCTTTTCACCGGCACGTGTAAGAAAGGAATGTTCTGCTTCTGAGAGAGGATTTGGCTCCTGAAACAAAATCCACTCTCACTGCCTATCAATAAAAGGCATGGTCTGGGAACTGGCCTGTGCATTTTAGGAACACTCCAGTGGTGATTTCTTCAGACCATGAGATCAGATGTCTTATGCTTTAGGGAAGGTGGAGAAAACCATTCAACCACGAAGATGCTATGTGATATTAGACATCCACAAGCTCATTCTAAACTCAGAAATGTCCTTCTTGGGCTGAACAGGAGTGGAAAGACCTCATCTCGGCTTTGAGCGATTTAGTAGGGCAGGGTTAGCATCCTAAACCTGCCAGAGCTCACCAAGGCTGTCTGTGTTTTCTGCTTGCTTTCTTGCTGCTGCCATATGCTGCTCCTCCAGCTGAACTACCTTGTTGCTCTTGCTATATTTAAGTCCAGTTTTAATTAGTAATGCACAAGGAAAACCATCCACTGGCTCATGGAATTGCAGCACAGGATCAGGAAGGAAAGCTTGTTTTCTAGGAAGCAGCTGTTAGAAGTTCTTTTATCTTCCAGTGAGTTTGGATAAAGTCATGGACTTGTGATCCTGAACATTTGAATGTGGCATGGCCTGCTAATTAGCAAGGTTAATTTCCCTCACACAGGTTTGTTACCTGCTTTTGCTGCAAACTAGGGCTGGGATACTTTTTTTTTCCATGCTTCTTCCATCCTTCTGGTCTGGAGAGACTTTATCCACTCTACTGTCCATAGGCATTTTTTGGGGTGTCTCCCCATACAGTTGCAGAAGTGAGGGCTCTGAGAAATGACCAACTTTGTGGGGAGAAATATGTCCAAGGGGGAGTTGAAATGGACAACTTCAATTAACTTTCTGTGTCTTTCAAGTTTAAAGTGGTGGTGGAATCCAAATGTAACTGGTGTGGTATATAGAATCAACCAGGCTGGAAGAGACCTCCAAGCTCATCCAGTCCAACCTAGCACTCAGCCCCATCCAATCAACTGGACCATGGCACTAAGTGCCCCATCCAGGCTTTTCTTGAAGTAGAAGCTGCAATGTTGCTTTAGCACTGTATGAATGTTGGTGCATCTGTGTGGTATACATTAGTTACAAATAATGAATGTGCTTCCAGACCTGCTTTCTATGTCCTTTTATTTTCCTTGATAAGTGTCACCAAGAGGAGGTTTGTGTTCTCATTTGTGGTTAGTGTTTGCTTACTTTCTTCCTTTGTGTGCACAGGGAGTAGTGCAAAAGCATCTGCTTTAGGAACAGTTGAGGGGAAATAGTTTCAGCATATTTCCAGGTTACAGGATAGATGGAGAGAGGGTTTTGTCTGGTAGTTTTGGGTCCTCCTTTTTTGGCACTCTGTCAGTTTACAGCAATTTCCAGTCTTTCCAAATGAACTTTTAATAAGAGCTAAGAAGCTTTACAAATAAAATTGCATCTTTTTGGTTTTCTTTTTTCTTTTTTTTTCCCCTGGGCTCTACATCTTGATGTTCTCTTTGTGGAAACCAAGTTTGTCTTATTCTTAAATCGAGTATCTATGCCTCCTGTATACTAAGTGTTCTTCTTCCTGACACCTTCTGATTATAAAAGCTTACTCATGCTTTCTAGCTTAATCACTGACCCATCAGGAGCTTAAGGCTCATCTCTGGAGTATTTAGTAAGCCAGCTAATTGCGGGTGAAGTCAGCGGGCATCAGAAAGCTACATGGCTTTGAGGGCTTGGGCTTGAATGGCCTGGGACAAGGGGGAGTGCCAGGCACTGCCTGATGATGTGTCCTGAGGCCTCAGGGTGCCTCTGTCAGTCATCAGTTACTGGCTGTTCCATTCCAGATCAGAAGCCCTTCTGACACTGCCAGTGTCTCCAGTCTGTCTGTGCTTCCAATGGCTTCACACTTGCACAGCAACAAGGAGCTTCAGCCCAGAATTTGTGAGTTGCCTTGTGCCTGGACTTGATCTAAGGGAACGCACCGAGATCAGAAGGAGAAGTCTTTACCTTTTCCTGCTGAGATACTGCACAATATATATACATCTGTGCTTCAGGCGCTGTGTAGCCCGAGCGTGAGGGTGCTGTGTGTGTGTGCAAGTGGAGGCCAGGCGAGGGCTGAGGAGAGGTGCATGCAAGGAGGGGAACTGTCCCTTGCCGTGAGCAGAACAGGCAAGATGTTCTTTGATGTTTGCTCTGTGCTGGAGACACAAAGTCTGGCGAGGGCTGTGAAGGTCCTCAGGCCTTCAGCTTCCCTTCTTCCTCCTCTCTTCCCTTCCCTGTCAGAACAGAGGGGCAGGCAGTGGAGCAAGGTTCAGATGTCACCCTCAAGCCTGCCTGCAAGCTGTGAGCTGGGCAGGGAACTTGTGCATTGCCACCTCCAGCTATGTCATTAGGCTTCATGGTGTTTAGGACTTGAGAGCTAAACATGTAAGGACGTTGCTGAAATAAACGGGATAAAAATCTGTTGCTGTATTGGACCAGCCTTAGGGATAAAATGCTGGTCTCAAACTCCCAGCCCCACGTTTGTAAGGACAGATCAGCGCTGACTTGGTTGAGTTGGGTGCTCATTTTTCATGGCAGCAGCCGCTAGAGGGCAACCTGAGCATGAGCACAGCCAGGAGCTGATGCTAA
This sequence comes from Pogoniulus pusillus, assembly GCF_015220805.1. Classification (NCBI taxonomy): domain Eukaryota; kingdom Metazoa; phylum Chordata; class Aves; order Piciformes; family Lybiidae; genus Pogoniulus; species Pogoniulus pusillus. The sequence continues at coordinate 1,965,376 of NC_087287.1, forward strand.
CGGAGGAATCACGGAGAGAAACCACAGCTCCCAAGCCTTGCAGCACTCCCGCGGGTTGCTTTGCCTGCCGCTTGAGTGCCAGGCGGTTAGGACAGGACTTCTTCTTCGGCATCCCTCTTGTGCTTTGTGGAGCTGCCTGAAGCCTGGGGGAGGTAACAAGCAGCTGTTACACAGCAGTTTCACTCCTGCTTTTTCCAAGTGCAAGGGTTGTGTAAGACTTTGGGATCTGGAGTGGCATTGCTGCTTCTTCTGAGACTGTGGCAGACCTTGAGACAAGAATTTATCTACTTCTGGAGCCACTTAAATATATCAATCTGAGCTTTAAGGAAAACAGCCCTGGTCCTCAGCCCTGTGGAGAAAATCATGAGGAGGTGACTTTTTAACTAAAAAAGCAAAAAGATTTCTTTTGTGTTTGTCTTTAAGAGTAGTAGTATGATGGCAGCTGCCAGGAAACGAGCCCTGTGTTTGTTCAGGACCTTTGGGCTTTGTGTATTTATTTGTACTTACTTACTCACCTGGCCACTACAGAGCAGCAAGGTGTGTGAGGATCCCATTGCAGCTGCATGGACACCCAACAGAGGCACTCAGGAGATGGAAAAATTGGGTTGGGTGGTTTTTGGTTGTGGGGAGCTCTGGAAGAGAGCTACCCTGTTGTTCATACTTCAGCCTTTCCTGGGTTTTGGCAGGAATAAGCCCAGCTGAGTTGCTTTCCAATTTCTTAGCGCTGTTTGCAGGTTGAAAAGTGCACCTCAACCAAACCAGACTTTGGAAAGCATTCATGAAATTAATACATGGTCTCTTCATATCTTAATTATTTGTGTGACTATTTCCCTTTGACCTTTCTCCCTGGGCATCTATTTGATGTATTCATGCAGAGAGATGTTTTGCACAGAGGGAGGAAAAACGTTCACCTGTTCAAAAAGCTGCCACCAGGACGCAGATACAAGCAGAGGCGCTCTCATCACGGCATTATTTTCCTGAACACACTGTAATTTCATCAATTTTCCATGCTTATGGTGGTGAATGCTTGACATTACCATGTCTTTGCATGGACAAAAAAGAAATTTCATGGCTTAAAGTTTCACCAGGAGAATAGGGAAAGCGTGAAAAGCCAGGCAGAGGAGGGAGCGCTGCAGCACCCTTTGTGCCACGGCAAGGCTGCTGGGTGGAAAGATGTTTATGTTTTGGGTTGCTTGTTAGCTAAGTGTACCCAATAAACTGGAACTCATACAGCACCTCTCTGCTTTAGCTGTTTGTGTCTGAGTGGAGGCTTATTCAATTTCAGGGTGTTTCAGATTAAATGTGAATGCAATGTTTAAGGCTTGGGGTCTTTAGAAGTCTCACGGTTAGGTCTTCAGCCAGCTTGGATGGCTGTAGTGCTGCTTTGGTTAACACTAAGCAGAGATGCAACTCCAAAGATTTGTGCATTACAGTTGTTTTCTGGTGCATGACCTGGGCTGTTTGCAAATACACAGAATACATCTGCCTGGGAGAGACCTCCAAGATCATCCAATCCGCCTTTAACCTGACACTGAAATGTTGACACTAAACCACGTCCCTGAGTGCCAGGTCCATGTTCTGCTTGAACTTCTGCAGGACTCCACTGACCTGGGCAGACCATTCTGATATCTGACAACCATTTTAGTCAAGAAATACTTCCTAATATCCAGCCTGAACCTCCCCTGGCAGTGCTTGTAACCATTTTGTCTAGAGAAGAGGAAGAGCCTGTCCCGCTCCTTGCTCCAGTCTCCCTTCTGGTACTGATAGCTGCCAAGAGGCAGGTGGGTTAGCAGGGATATGACATCCTGTGCTTTGAAGTGTTGAGGTTGTGTGGCCGTGACCTCAACCCAGAGTAGGTCAGAGGATGTTTCAGAATGACCTTAGAATATTTCTGCCTTCTTGCAACTCAAGTTATGTGCTCTCTTCTCTGCTGATGTCTGGCATAAAGGTGATAGTGGTTCTATTGTCACAGCTGTCATGGCCCTGTGAAGGGATTAAATACATGAAATGATGAACTATGTGTCCTGGCTGGCTGACTCATGGAGTAAACCAAGCCAGGCCTGGGGAGCTTTCTTCTCTCTCTCTTTATATATGTATATACAGAGAATGTGGAAGCTACACTAGAGCCCCTGGAGCCTTGTTTTGCAGAGAGGATGTGATAATAAGAATTTGCTTTCCCATGCCACCCGACATTTTTGTGTCACAGGATGGCTAAGACAAACTCAGACCTCAATAAATCCTTTTTAGAATGTGTTATAGCTTTACTTTGGCAAAACTGGTTTGTTCTACACTTATCACATTTGATATCTCCTTCAGCCTCAAGAAGCAGCAAAGAACACGGCCAGGTTTAGGCTGGGGAATCTGCATATGTAATGGTTATATTTTCAAGCTCCAGCTGGCGCTGTAGCTGCTGCACAAGTGTCCTCACTTGCACTATCCCATCAGCTTCATGAAGTGAGAAACAAACACATGAGGTTGTTGGGTGTTCCAAGCAGGAATTTTGTTTAGCTAATGCATTTGGGACTGAACTATGAAATCCTTTTAGCTGTTGATCAAAAGGATGGACTCCTCTGAGTAAGAGAGGAAGAAATGGCACCTGCATTTTTGAAGCAACAGCACAGGCCCAGCAAGGATGAGGCAGAAGGCTGTTACTCTGCTGCTAGACAGCCACATATTTCTTCCCATGGAGTGCTTTCAGTTGACACTGAAACAAATGGATTTAGCTGGGGGTGCAGATATGCTAGTGTGCATGAGGAGTAACTTCACTTAAACCAGCAGTTAGTACTACAGCATAAAGCTGGGGTGAGCAAAAGCACCACAGGACCTATCAGATGTCTCCTAAGGGAAGACTGCATAGCTGTTTTAGCCTCCATGAAGATGACATTAAATCAGACTCGCATATTCATTCCTCTAGCCTAACAGCCAAGCATTGATTCATCTCCTGTTTCTTCCCTTTCCACAATCTTTCATCACACTGCAAAAATGCTAATGGAAACCATAAATTGCCTGGACAGCTACTCCTGTGCTTTGCTAATCTTAATGTCCCCAAAATATTGCTGAGTACAGTGGGAAGAGTAAACTGTTACAGGTGACTGTGCATACCTCTACAAGCTGTTGCCATCTTTCACTTCCAAGTATGCAGATATTACAGGATGGATTTAGGACTATGTCTTTAGACTTAGCTAGTGAGGCTAGCATTACTGTGTCCAGTTCTGGGCTCCTCAGTTTGAGAGAGATGCTGTGGTACTGGAATGTGTCCAGAGAAGGGCAACAAAGCTGGTGAGAGACCTTGAACACAAACCCTGTGAGGAGAGGCTGAGGGAGCTGGGGGTGTGCAGCCTGCAGCAGAGGAGGCTCAGGGCAGACCTTATTGCTCTCTACAACCACCTGAAGGGAGGCTGTAGCCAGGTGGGCGTTGGTCTTTTCTGCCGGGCACCCAGCAACAGAACAAGGGGACAGAGTCTCAAGTTGTGCCAGGGAAGGTCTAGGCTGGATGTTAGGAGGAAGTTGTTGGCAGAGAGAGTGATTGGCATTGGAATGGGCTGCCCAGGGAGGTGGTGGAGTCGCTGTCCCTGGAGGTGTTCAAGCAAAGCCTGTCTGGGACACTTAGTGCCATGGTCTATTTGAGTGGATAGTGTTTGGTACAAGGCTGGCCTGGATGATCTTGGAGGTTTCTTCCAACCTGGTTGATTCTATGATTACCAGATTTAACTTTGTCCTCTACACTTGCTTGAAGTTGTTTCTCAGTGCATTTGCTGGATGCAGAGGAAGATGTCTAAGTTCAGCAGGTAGAACATTTCTAGAGCTGCTTTGTAAATATTTGCTGTAGAGTCATGGCTGTTTGTTGTCAAGAGGATCCCCCTGCTCACTGAAAGAGGGTTGGACTACATGACCTTCAGAGGCCCCTTCCAACCCAAACCACTCTATGGTTCTATCCTCTGATCTTGGGAAAGTTATGCTTATGGCCTTTGAGAATGAAATGTGTTGGCATAGAACAGCTCTAGGTATGATGTGGTGCAGTAGAAGATGGCTCACCACTCATCCCCCCTCTACAGGTGGTCTTGTGGATATTTTTTGCTTAACAAATGTAGTGAGAGATTAAATGAATTACAAACAAAAATTGTAAGCCTCGAAGTTACAGAAAAAGGGCAGCAGCAATGAAAGAAGACTGAAGAAGTTAGTCAAACCACAACAGAAACACAGAGAATGCTACCCTAACTGCTTGGAAAGGGCATTAGTATTTTATGTGGGTATTGTGATCTGAGGGGAAAGGGAGGAAAAACTAGTAGAATTGCCTCAAATTCATTGCATTTCCTTGTCAGAAGGCTCTGAAGGGAGCTGAGAACTGTTCTGCTTATACTGCGTTTCGTTGCTGCTCAGTCTGCTTACTGCTGCTGTGATGGCCACAGGAGGTTGAGATTGTTGCTGGGGAAATTCATCCTTTGGTTCTCCAGCACTGCTAGAAGTAAATGTTTGCAAAACCAAAGGGTCTCAGATGATGTAATTTCCAAAACAGATTCCCATCACACCAGTAGCCCCAGTAAGCACTACAGCATGGCCATCTGAGCAGGGGGTTTCGGGCTATGGCAATTGTTTTACTTAATCCTAAGCCTGGAGCATGTTGTAGAGGCTACAATAATGCATTTAGTCTCCCTTTGGCTGTAGAACACCCTGGCTCACACAAATAACACTGTAATAATTGTTTGCATGCTGCTGAGGCTGTTCTTCCACTCTCAATTATGAGATTGGATACAGAGGAGCTAAAGCTGCCTCCTGTTTTAAAGAGTATTAAAATCCACTCCAAGAAAGCAGAGGATAGGTCGAAATAGAGCTCGATGTTGCTTCTTTGCTGTATCCTAAACAGCATCTGAGTGGTTTTGCCTTTATGAAATTCCAGAACAATGTGAAGCTCCTCCAAACTGTGTTTGGTTGTGTGTCTGCATGTTTACAAGCCAACACAAAAGGCGGTGGTCTGTGCTGTGACACTGGTAGGGAAAGACAAAACATATTTACCCTCATTTGCTAGCAATTCATTAGCAGTTGACAATTCTCCTGGCCCGATGAGCTCGCTGTGCTCTCAGAAACCAACTCTGCCGCACGAAGCTGTCTGTAATCACAGCTGCAAGGGTGAGGAGTTCCACCGCGTATGTCGATGTGAAATTAGCTCGGGCTACAACTAGCAAACGCTGGGGCTGAGACGGAGGTTTATTGCGTAATTAGTTAACTGATATTTCATCTGTGGGACCTGTCAAGCCGCAGGACAGGCATATCTGTTGTGATTATATTTTACATGGGTAATGCGGCGCGTTAATGAAATGTGTCACCGCGCCGGCGCGGGGATCCCTTTCACTGATGCAAACCACTTTTGTTGCGTGCTTTACATTTGGAAACAGATTTAAGTATTAAGTGGCTAATGTCTGCAGCCAGGGAATCCTTTCCGAATTTGTAACACTGACCAGAACAGACCGCATTACACTCTCCAAATGGTGCGGTTTTGCATTTGAATGTCTGAATTATCCTGGTTTCTTAGAGACGACCACAACACCAACATCTTAAATCCTCAAAATATTGTCCGCTTCATTGAATGCTCGTGATCTAAGCATATGTGTAATTATTCTGTAATGCTCCCCAAAATGTGATTCCTTGGAAATGCAGACTAGATTTCCCCTATTGTAGCTGCAATGACTATTTCTTTGTGCCCGCTTCTTTAAATACGGTCACAAGGAAGTCTGTGTGCCTTGGTGCACCGCATGGGTAATGATGATTTTCTTCCCTCCCCCCCCTTCTTTTTTTTCTCCTTCTCCCCCTCCCCAGTATGCCCATCACTGGAGGAGGAGAAAAAAAATCCACTACAAAAACCTGCTTTATTTGTTTCAGGGTACAGAGCGAGGTCACAAAAAGACCATTTAAGATAGTATACATACAGCAGTAATCTTTCGGACAAGAAATGGGCCTAATGCCACCTACAATGGGCTTAGAGTTAGGCAAGTACAGGAAATTAGAATTTGCAAGAGTTGCCCAACCTGGCTCCATAACGTATGCAGGAGCACGCTTGGCCAGAGGGCAAAGGGGAATCCCATGCACCTTAAGCAGATTCGGCGCACATCACGCAGCGGGGAAGACAACTCCTCAGAAGCTGCTGCTGGTGCACGGTCTGCCGATTGCTCTTGAAAACAAACCCCTTTGCCTGCAAGGGAAATTCAGCTTGGCTCATCACAGAAACTTCTCTTTGTACCTGTGGGTGCTCTTCACTGGACTTTGCTTGCTTTTCAGCTGCGGGGTAGAGTTCTTTAGCAGGGTCTGAGACCTCATTTTATCAACTGTTCTGGTTCCCAGGTGCCTTTATCAGTCAGTTTAAAAGGAGGTGTAGAGAAACTTGGCTTTCAATTATTCTGTAGTAGTAGTATCTCATAACATCTTCCATTCTCAGGCACTGGAATGAGCTGCTCAGGGAGGTGGTAGAGTCACTGACGATCCTGGATGTGTCTAAGGGTCGTTTGGATGTGGTGCTTAGGGCTATGGTTTAAGGTGAATCTTGTGGGTTATAGGTTGGACTTCGTGATCCTGAGGGGCTTTGCCAACCTGGTTGATTCTGTGATTCAGAAACTTCTTATCTGGATCTTTGTGTTTTATGAGACTTGATACTTTTTTTTTTTCTCATTTCAAATGAGCACAATTCAGCCAGAATATAAAATAGGTGAAAGTGATGCCTTCTTGCATAAAAATTCCTTCAATTTTTGAGCTTTGTTTACACAGAAACATTCCTTCATAAATATTCCTTCTGTGATTTTTTTTGTTTGTTTGTTTTCAGTTAAAAACAACCAAAATCCACTTCTTCAAAGGCATGGAAAGGTTTTATGGCATAAAATCAGACTTTACTGAGAGGTCTTTACAAAGCTATGCTTGCTAGATTTTCAGAACTAAGAGATCTGGCATAAACACTGCACAAAATCTCCCACAGTGTGAAGGGTGCAGACTTGCAGGCTTTTTTTGCCAATAAGCCATAAAGGTCTGAGTTGAGGAAAACCAGATTTGTCTGGGGGAATAAAAGAAGCACTGAAGCATTCAAACAAATGAGCAAATGTGGAGAGCATTGAGCCCATCTAAAATATTTACTGTATCAGTTTAGTGTCATAACCCTTAGTGAGTGATGCAGTGTTTGCTTCCTTGCCATGTCAAATCAGGGTGGCAGACTATCAGAGGGTGTTCGTTTGGATTTAGCTTTTCACTGTTGTATTTCTACTCTACTTGTGAAAATTTAAAATGTACTTTTAAGGTTCAACCAGGAAAGGAAGCATAAGATTATGGAGCTGCAATAAATGATTTTACAATGCTCTGATTTTCACTCTTTAAAGAAAATTAAATCAGTATTTGCCATTTAGCTCAAGTTGTACAGAGTTTGGATAAGGTGGATTGTTACAGTTCAGTATGGCCCAAAAATAGGTGCTAGACTCAGAGTTCCCTGTGGCTGCCTCTTCAACACCTGCCCCAGAGAAGAGAAAGTTTCCATGTGTGGGTTCTTCCCAAAGGCATCTGTTACTGAACTTCAGGTTTCCACCAGAGTGGGCAAAGCATGCATGGAGTTTGCAGCGCTGATGCAGGGCTCTGAAATGCCAGTGTGTCATTTTTTTTCTGGTAGCACAGGGTTTTCTCCTGTATGTGTCAGAGATGTGGCACCTGAGTCAGCAGAAGTCAACCAAGAAATAGTCTTTAAGCAACTCATCCACTGCTGCATGTCCTTTCTTTGAATTAATGCTCACAGGCTCACAGGATGCCAGGGGTTGGAAGGGACCCAAAGAGATCATTGAGTCCAACCTCCCTGCCAGAGCAGGACAGTAAAATCTCAGGTCACACAAGAACACATCCAGACAGGTCTTGAAAGTCTCCAGAGGAGGAGTCTCCATAGGAGGAGTCTCCACAGCCTCTCTGGGGAGCCTGTTCCAGTGCTCTGGGACCCTAAAAGTAAAGAAATTCCCCCACTTTGCCTAAGTGCAGGGAGAAAGTTCCCGGTGCAAGCATATAGAGAACCTCAACCATGGAAATGTTGGTCTGGGGCTGTGAAGTAAAACCCTGACCCAGTAAAGTGGGTGGCAAAATACTGAGCGACTGAAGAGCTGCTTGGATTTCACTTGTGCAGCTGCTGCCTGCTGCACTTAGTGCTATGATTTTGTTAATTACAAGGTTTAGGTGATAGGTTGGACTCTATGATCTCAGAGGTCTTTTCCAACCCGGTTAATTCTGTGCTTGTGCTCTGAGCATGTTACAGGTCTGCAGGCACAAATGGGCACCTGCACCTCACTCTTTTAGGTATACAAATATTGAAATATGTCAAGTGCCAGAGTGAAATTTAATTTTTAGATGAGGTTTAAATCTATTTTTAGTAGGAAATGAAGAGACTGAGAAGCACCTCCTGTTTTTAAAGCACTCTTTCCTTGCTGCATTTGCCTCCCTATCATTTGTAGTGTGTTTATTGTTGTGGGGTTTTTTTTTTCCCTTAAATCCCTGCAATGTCATCTGAATGAAAATGATCTGGATAAGCAAGGCAAGCACCTATAAATAAACATTTGGCAGGGAATCTTTGATAGTGTGTGAATGCTGACTGCAAACATTTTAATGAGGCCAGCCTTGCTTAAAAAAAAAGGTTGATTGTAAATCAGGAAAATTTGCTGGGATGTCTAAGCTGAGAGTTGGCAACAGCTTGTTGAGAGTAAATCCTCTCATGGAAGGTTTTGCTAATCTGAATAAATTCAATTTCAAAATCCTTCCTTGATCTAAGCTTGCTTAAGCTCTCACCAAGGCCTAAGGACCCAGAGGGTCAACTCCAATAACAAAAGATAAGAAAACTCTGCCCTTTCTCATATCTCTTTGCAATACACTATAAGCTGTTACCTCACTGCAAAAAATCTTTAGCTTTAATGAAGTCGCCTTTTGATACTTTCGGAGGATGAAGTTCAATGTTTCCCACCCCAGTGCGTGTCTGCTCTGCATGCCACCCAGGACTGCTGTCAGAGCACTCGGCTGGCTCCTCCCAGCACAGCCTCGCATCGAGAAGTCCTGGAAAGCACTGCACTGAACCTCACAGCTCAGGAAAATAATGACAAGTGGAGCTTTACGGAAGAGATTTTTCTTCTTCTTCTTCTTCTTTTTTTCTGTGTGTAATATCAGCCTGCACTTTTTAGACAAACTTGATTTAAAGTTCATAAAGGAGCAAGTTTAGCTCAAAAGCCTGAATGAATCCGGGGGCTGGGCTGTGATTTTGCAACTCCTGCTGCTGTTGTGTGTGCAGTTCTGACATTTTTTTTTCTCCAAAATGCCATCCTTGATCTGAAAGTGAGAGGTGTAAATAGCATTTGTTTTATTTTTCTTCCCAATAGTCCTCTGTTTAATTTTACATTTGGTTAAGCCTTTTTGCACTGAGCAGTAGCTTTATGCAGAGTCTGAGACCTCATCTTGTGCTAATTGTGTGAATAATGCAAAAATCAGCGATACTGGAGCTCTGGAACAACATAAGATACTGGGCAGCTGCAAACGTTGTAACCTAGCTCTGCTCTTGGTATCTGTTGAGGATTTTCAGGCAAGCATGCTTTGTAACCTAGCTCTGCTCTTGGTATCTGTTGAGGATTTTCAGGCAAGCATGCTTTGTAACCTAGCTCTGCTCTTGGTATCTGTTGAGGATTTTCAGGCAAGCATGCTTTGTAACCTAGCTCTACTCTTGGTATCTGTTGAGGATTTTCAGGCAAGCATGCTTTGTAACCTAGCTCTGCTCTTGGTATCTGTTGAGGATTTTCAAGCAAGCATGCTTTGTAACCTAGCTCTGCTCTTGGTATCTGTTGAGGATTTTCAGGCAAGCATGCTTTGTAATCTAGCTCTGCTCTTTGTTGATTTTTTTCCTCAAGCAAGCATGCTTTCAGAATCTATTCTATTATGATAATCAAACACATATAAAAGGAAGCACCAAGATGGATTTGGCTTCTTGCTCAGATATCCCACCACAAAACACTGCTTCAGACAGTAGTGAAAGTTTATGAGCACAGACAATGGCAGAGAAAAGGAAGTTTTAATAGCAAAGCAGAGTTTTCAAATGGCTGTAGCCTATCTACAGGGCAAAGAAACCTCCTGGAAGTTAAAAATTTATTCTTTCCCACTAGAACTACTGGAAAATTGAGCTTGCTCCATCTGTGGTTAGCTAAAGGAAACAAGTTAAAAAGCCTAACAGTTTCTCATAAAAACACATCAAATGGTTTGCTATTTTATTTGGCTGGGTACGGGAGGAAGGGCTGTGCAGAACTGAAGTGGATTTGTGTGTTGCTGAGTTCATTATTTTAATGCTACTCTTCTGAACTAATTTCCTCTGTATTTGTAGGAAGCTGAGTTAGTTTAGCTCTGTTGGATGAGGCTGTGCTTGTATTCATTGTCCCATCTGATGAGCCCAGCTCTGAGGCATTTGCAAAGGCTGCTGCTGGGCACTGGTACTACTGTAGCACTTGGGTGCTCATGGTGCCTTTAGCTCATGCTGTGCCTTTAGGACAGGCTCTTAGACACTCCTTGGCTACTTAGCTGGTAAAAGGTAGGAATAAATCTTGCAGCGTCCAAGGGTTAGTGTAAGAATTGATTATTTATCCTGAGTGAAAGAACAGAAGGTCTTTAGAAGAAGCCCTGGAAAATTGAGGTCTGGCAACCTTAATTTGGCTAAAGGAGAGAACCAAGCCCCATTTGCCAGACTCCCAAAACCCATTTAATGGGCTCCCATGATCTCCACAGAGACTGTCTCTGCAGAGGAGGTGCATAATGTTAAAATTGAGCCACCAAAAACTTAGAGATAAGTTTAAGGAGTTTTATTTTGGCAAGCCAGGAGCAGCGCTGGGTGCAGGGCAGTTTGTCTCCAGAGCTGCACACTGTACACATGCAGCTGCAGGGTTTTTATTCCCCGCTCACACACACATTCACAAAGCAGTGTAATCCAGATTTTATCATTTCCCAAAACGGTTGCAGTTTTTCCTGGAACTGTTGTGCATGCCTGCTAATCCTCCTGGGGTTCTCTCTGGTGGTCGTGAGGCTGAAGTAATGAGTCTTCCTCAGGTGTCTTTGTGACTCAGCTATTTGCGTTTTCACAGTCGCCTGCTTTACGGTCTCTTATCTACCATGCTCATGGTAGTTATCATTCATCCCTAGCCTTGCTCAGTGAGCTCTGGCACACCCTTGTTTTGGTCATGTCCCCTATTCACAGGGGGCTATCTCTTCACAGCGCTTTCTGTTATTGCTCGTAGGTTCCAACCTCTCCAGCTTAGTTAGCTCCGACACACCCTGCTCTGCCATTCACACAGTGACACATTTTCATTTTCTGATATTCTTATATTCTGCTTTGCCATTCTTTTATTGACGTGGGTACCATTTTTCACACATAAAGACTTTCTTGACGAAGATTTTCCTTTTATGTTGACATCAGATATGCAGCAGAGTTGTTAGCATGATGCCATCTGATTCAAACTGTAATGTAGTCACAGTGCCTGTTTTGGTTTCCAGTTCTGAGCTGAATAAACATATTTTGAGTGCTGTGCCCAGTTCTGGGCTCCTCAATTGAAGAGAGAAGTTGAGGTACTGGAAGGTGTTCAGAGAAGGGCGATGAAGCTGGTGAGAGGCCTGGAACACAAACCCTATGAGGAGAGGCTGAGGGAGCTGGGGGTGTGCAGCCTGCAGAAGAGGAGGCTCAGGGCAGAGTTCATTGCTGTCTACAGCTACCTGAAGGGAGGCTGTAGCCAGGTAGGGTTGGTCTCTTCTGCCAGGCAACGAGGAACAGAAGAAGGGGACAGAGTCTCAAGTTGTGCCAGGGGAGGTCTAGGCTGGATGTGAGGAGGATGTTGTTGGCAGAGTGATTGGCTTTGGAATGGGCTGCCCAGGGAGGGGGTGGAGTCACCGTCCCTGGAGGTGTTGAAGAAAAGCCTGGATGAGGCACTCAGTGCCGTGGTCTGGTTGATTGGCCAGGGCTGGGTGCTAGGTTGGACAGGATGAGCTTGGAGGTTTCTTCCAACCTGATTGATTCTATTCTATCTTCTCTACGATAAGTGATGCTATCAGCCTTCTATCATCCTCAACCTCACAGACACAGAGCCAGGGTGATTCCCACATGTAGTATGCACCAGAAAATGGTTTAATTGACTGCAAGTCTTCTACTTCCTGGGCAGGGCTTTGTGTGCATGTATCAGCGTATTTGCTTCTGTATTTGAAACACCTGGAAGGTATTAGGAGCTTTGTCAGGCACTGGTACGAGCTGCCCGGGGAGGTGGAGTCACCCAGCCTGGATGTGTTTAAGGGTGGTTTGGACGTGGTGCTTAGGGCTATGGTTTAAAGTAAATCTTGGAGAGTAGGGTTCTAGGTTGGACTTGGTGATCCTGAGGTGTTTTCCAACCTGCATGTTTCTGTGATTCTGTCATTTGGAGACATAACTTTTTGCTACCTTGCTGGGTAAGAATGACAGGTGAAGTTTTTCAGCCCAGCTTGTGTAAGTCCTCTTCACATATTATGTACATATTTAAAGACTGGGAAGTCTTTAGGGAGAGGCCATGAACAGTCTGCAGAGACCTCAGCCAAAACTTTGTTCAAGGTCTAGCTCAAGATGGAAAGCAATTCTTGTTGCCTGTACTGCACACAATAGTGCTGCTTAGATATTTGAAGGCAGCCTGAAGGCAGATTTGGTTTCTTGCTCAGATATTCCCCCACAAAACACAGCTTCATATAATAGTGAAAGTGTATGAGCACAGACAGTGGCAGAGAGAAGGATGTTCTAGTAGCAAAGCAAAGGATTTTCAAAGGGCTGTAGCCTATCTACAGGGCAAAGGGACCTCCTGGAAGTAAAAAATTTATTATTTCCCACTAGAACTACTGGAAAGTTGAGCTTGCTCCATCTGTGGGTAGCTAAAGGTAATAAGTTAAAAAGCCTAACAATTTCTCATAACAGCAAACCAAATGGTTTGGTCTCTCTGTATGTCCTGAACAGTGTGTACGCACATTTTAAAATACAGATAATGAACAGTAGTCTTCCAAAACCTTAAATGCCCTTCTAGGTCAAGACCTTACACCATTAAGGCAATGATTTGTCTCAGTCTTGAAAATGTGGATGCTTACACATGCACATTGGAGCACAGCAGTCAGTTACTGGTGATCTTTGCTTTAAAAAATACCATTTGGACCCTTTTCTGAGGTGATACTGGGAGATTTCACAGGCTCTCAGGATATTAGGGGTTGGAGGGGACCCAAGGAGTAGGACCCTACAATCTAGCTCAGGTCATACAGCAACATATCCAGACAGGTCTTGAGAGAGTCTAGGGAAGAAGACTCCATAACCTTTCTAGGGAGCCTGTGCCAGTGCTCTGGGACCCTTACAGGAAAGAAGTTCCTCCTTGTGTTGAACTGGAACCTCCTGTGCTGCAGCCACCATCCATTGCTCCTTGTCCTATCCCAGGAAGCAAGTGAGCAGAGCCTGTCCCCTCTCTCCTTGCCCTCAGACATTTATAAGCATCTACTAAATCCCCTCTCAATCTTCTCTTCTCCAGACTAAGCAGCCCTATGTGCCTCAGCCTCCCCTCATCAGGCAGTGCTCCAGTCTCCTCATCATCCTTGTAGCTCTCCACTGGACTCTCTCCAGCAGATCCCTGTCCCTCTTCAACTGGGGAGCCCAAAACTGAATGCAGTACTAAAGATGAGGTCTCACCAGGGCAGAGTAGAGGGGAAGGAGAACCTCCCTTGATCTGCTGAACACACTTCTTAATATGTCCCAGGATCCCACTGGTCCTCTTGGCCACAAGGGCACATTGCTGTGCCATGGATGTTGTCCTCCAGCGCTCCCAGGGCTGCTGTCCAGCCTGATTTTCTGCCATGCTGGGGGTGAGAGGTAATTAATAACATTTGAAGTAGTTTCTGATTTGTTTTTTTGGGAAGTTAGAATTGTTACAAGGAAATGCATACACAGATGTCCTGAGAGCTTCCAAAAAAAAGAGAGGAGGGAGGGGGAAAGCCCTTAGGTAGCTGACAGCCCGACAACTTTGCATATGTGTGTTAACAGGAGAATGCGCTGTGTTTGGGCTGAATGGAGAAGCCAGCCTAAATGACTTTCAGATTAGCTGGAACAGATGGAAGGGTCACAGTTGAACAACTTTACACAGGAACATAAAGGCAATGTTCAAGTGGAGTTCATTGCCTCTGACAGATACTGTCAATCAAGTGGGGGACTCTCAGTTAACCAGCAGTCTGTCCTTTTAAAGATTAAATCAAAAAAGAGGTATTGTGAGGGGCTGACTGGAGTTTATCTGGTCTGTGCTGGCTATAAACTCCACCCCGAGCCACTGGCATTTTCAAACCACAGCACAATGGGCTGTGCAGATTTTGAGGAGAAGTTACAAGCAGCAGAGAGAGAGAGAGAGAGGCAGGACTATGATATCATCTCTGCAAACCTGTGAGCTGGGCCATGCCTTTGTGGGAGCGCACATTGGGTTTTGGTAGCTAAGCATCTCTTGCTGATACCCTGTGTGACAAAAATGAAGATGTCCCAGGGTGCTGCTCTGAGGCAAATGGGAAGATTTTGATGAGAGAAATTAGATTATAGGCTGTAAAAAAGGAAACAATGGTGTTGGCTTCACTCACAGTTTTGCTGAGATGTATAAAAACAAGGACACAAGATGCTCTGTGTGTGTGAGAGTCTATCTGCCGGAGTCGGTGTCTGTGCTTTTTCTCCCTGAACCTTGGACAAACCATCACACCCAGACAGTCCAGCTCGGCACACAGAGGGGCGGAGAGATTCAATGGGGAGGAGGGAGGTGGGTGTGGATGTGGAAGATGGAAAGAATTTCTTTTCTTTGCCTGAAAACTGGCACCTAAAGATGCTTTGCACATCTGACTCAGATGCTGACACACTCAGATACCCTTCCCTGCCTGCTCTCCAAAGAAACAGAAATAAATGGAGCAATGAAGTCCCCTTGAATATAGATGAGGATGTATTCAGAAGCATAACCTGTTTATATATTAAGAAGGACATGGAACTGTTAGAGTGAGTCCAGAGGAGGCCACGAAGATGCTCAGAGGGCTGCAGCAGCTCTGCCATAGCTGAGGCAGGCTGAGAGAGTTGGGGCTCTGCAGCCTGGAGAAGAGAAGGCTTTGAGGAGACCTTGGAGTAGCCTTCTAGTATCTGAAGTGGGCTACCGGAAGGCTGGGGAGGGACTATTGACAAGATCTTGTAATGACAGGGTGAGGAGGAATGGATTTAAACTGGCAGAGGGGAGATTCAAACTGGATGTTAGGAAAGGGTTCTTTCCAGCGAGAGCGGTGAGCCACTGGCACAGGTTACCCAAGGAGATTGTGGATGACAGAATCACAGAACGTGACCAAAGATTCTGTGATTCTGTTATCCACAACTTCCCTGGAGGTGTTCAAGGCCAGGTTGGATGAGGCCTTGAGTGACCTGTTCTAGTGGGAGTTGTCCCTGCCTATGGCAGGGGTTGGAACTGGATGAGCTTTGAGGTCCCTTCCAACCTAAACCATTCTATGACTCTCTTGCAGCCCTTTACCTTATTCCAAGCAATGTGTTGTACTGTCAGTGGTGACTCTCTCCAGCTCAGTGGAGAAGTGATGAAAGCAGCAGCACATGAAGCATAGCAAGAGTAATTTCTAGTAGATGAAGGCAAATGTTGCACAGTTCACCTCTGTGAAGGCCCTTCCAGACATCTGCAACATCTTTCTTCATGTTTCACTTCTTCAGATGAATCTGTAGGCTCAACTCAGGAGACTAGAGCGCTGAGGTGGGATGTATTACATATATGAGCCCTGACTGCAACCTTTGGTGTTAGTGAAAGAAGTATTCAGCTCTGTGACACCTGATCTTTGCTTTATCCTGGGTCGCTTACAAAAACTATATTAGAGCAGAGATCCAGACCTTGCTGATAAATAAGCTGCACTTCATTTGTGGGTGATTGCATTTCATACAATGAGTAGTTAAGCAGCGCAGTCTTGCTGGTTTACTGACATGCTTAGGCCAAAAGAACATTTCTTCTCATCAGTCTCATAAACACTTCCTGCTGAATCTCAGCAACACACAGAATCAAGCACAAAAGTGTATTTCCTTCACCTTACTCATTGTTGGGAGGACAGATCTGGCTGCTAAAGCTGAGATGTCAATAACATTAATGTTTTATGGAGCTAAATAACTGGTAGGTAGCCTGTGTCAGCAACCCCTTCAGCTCTTCCTGCATCTCTTGTCTATTTCTTTTGAGTTGTCTTGCCTCTAGCAGATGATGTCTGACGGCTGTTTGCTTTGTTCTGCACCACAGTGCCTATGCTTTCAAATCTCTGCTCTGAAGGAAACTCATCATCCACTCTCCATCAAAAACTGCTAAGTTAAAAATCAGAGGGTGCTAGGGGTGTGCTTATCCTCTCCTGAAGGCACCCACTCTTTGGGTTAGGAACCAGCTGGTGGGCTGGTTAGACTGCTCTCAAGGTAGTGTGCTGAGAAGTAAAAAGCACCTGAGGAATCAAATATCAACATAGTCTAAACACTGCAGATAGTGTGGCAAAAAAGAGAAAGCTACCAGCAAACCCAGAGAGAACACTGATGTGGTGTTGTATCCATGAGGCCTCCATACTTAATTTCCCTAGGGCAATATCCCTGTAAATTCCAGTGGGACATTACTTACCAGCACCTATTTCCCACTCACTAACTACAGCTCTGGGTGCCAGTGGGTAACTAGTTGTTGAGAACATCCAGTTTGTTCCTATCCTGCAAAGACTGGCTGGAAAGCTGTCAAATTTTCTCAAGGGAAAATGGAGTTTTCCCCATTTTTTTTCAGGTGGAAAATGAGTTTTAATGAACTCGTGGCAATACTCAAGGAGTCTGACCATCTGGAAAAGGGTCCTGTGCATTCATTGCATCCTACATGCCTCTTTGTTTCTCTTTATTTTATTGTGGTGCAGTACAGTGACTTGAATTATTCCTTGTTTCTATGCTTAAGCAGAGTAAATAATCATATTGAATGTGGCTTTTGAGCTTGTTCCAATGGGAATCAACATTTCCCCCCCTATCCCATGGAAATGATATGAATTAGGAAATGATTGCGACAGAGTAAATCACTCAGCCAGGAGGACATTTAGCTGTGTGAAAAACAAATGTGACACATTCCTCTTTTCTTTTGCATTACAGTGGCCTTATTAATCAGACAAGCAAGCTCTGAAAACAAACAAACATCCAAACAAAGAATCGCAGAGATAAAGCAAGGCTCCCGTTTTCCATTTAGATTCCCTGACACAGCATGAAAACAAAGTGGGCATGGATTAATAAAGGATCCCCAGCTCTGTCACTGGAGAGCCTTGTGTCAGCTGCAAATGAACCCAGCCTTCTCGTGCACCCCTTCAGATGGATCACACTTCTGCTGGTTTTGATATCGTGGTGACAACTGGGCAAGATCCCTCTATTTGGGCAGAGTTTTAACCCTCACTTTTGCATGGCTGCCTGGTTTGCAGTGGGCTTGGTTGGGTTTGTTTTATTTGAACAAAGTAGGTATTGCCTTGAACCAGAAACGAGCTACCAGATAAGCTATATTAGCTGAGGCCTTCTTATGTTCAATCTTTCTTTCTGGCTAATGTTTTCCATTCTTTTCTCTTTGCTTTGGGTTAGTGCCTGTCAGAGCACCAGTCCTGTTGTGGCCTGCAGTGTTAATGCAAGCTGCCTCACATAATGCTGACCATTGTCTAGCAAGTTGCCACACCAACTCAGCAGATCAAGGAGACATGCAAATGGGTCAGGAACACACACAGAGGTTTTCTCCTCACCTAAGGGGATAAGAGCTACGGAGATGACCTAAGGCAGTATGTTCATGGTTAGTGGCCTAATTACAGAAAGCTATTTACATTTAAACGTTGCCAGAAAGCAAAGGAGGGCTACCGAGACAACACCACAGCTTAACAGCACCATGTAAGTGCTCCAGGGAAATTCCCGGTACCCGTGAAACTGAAGGAGGAGGGTTGCAAATCTTTGGGCTGGAAGTCAAAACTCTGTGGGATGAGCTTTACTAAATGGCTCCAAGCTTCAATGTTATGAGTTTCCCAGCTGTGAAGCTCTATTTTGACCTTTTCATCTTTAGGGAACTAGTGTAAGCCACTTTGAGATGCTAGAGTGAAGATTGACATGGATTGTGAAATACTATTTGATTGATTAATTTCAAATCAACAGTTCTTCCCAGAGAGAGTGATTGGCATTGGAATGGGTTGCCCGGGGAGGTGGTGGAGTCGCCATCCCTGGGGGTGTTCAAGACTGGCTGGGGCACTTAGTGCCATGGTCTGGTTGATTGGATAGGGCTGGGTGAAAGGTTGGACTGGATGAGCTTGGAGGTCTCTTCCAGCCTGGTTGGTTCTGAAAACTGGCCTGAGAACATGACCCTAACAGCTCTAGCAGATGTTGCAAGAACTTAGCCTGTTCTTGTGCTACCTTTTGGGCTAGATTTTATCATCCACTATGTCACAAACTGCCAAGTGAGCTAGGAAAATTTACTCTTCCTCCTGCTGTTTGCTCCTCTCACTGCTCATACATGTGATCTCTAGGCTCTTTGGAGAGCAGGCTGTAGAAAGCCTGCCAAGACAAGGTTCATGGTATCTCCTTCCTGATAATGCAGATAGCAAAGTTTATTGCAACGCCAATAACTGTAAGAGGGAGGGTAATTAGAAAGCAAGTTGCCTCTGCAGGTATAAAATAACCATCTTTAAATTTCTGGAATGATGACTTTTTGGATGGGATTAAATTTAGAGGTGACTTCTGCATAATTCATGTGGCTTGCTTCTTACCCTAGCTGGGACATTGCCCCAGTGGTGGCTCTCTAGGAACAGAGGAACTCCAGACCATGTTTTTCAAAGTCCCTCCAGTGGTTCAAGGGAGCAAATGTCTTTACACGGAAAGAGAGACCCTGGAGGGGTTAAACCCCTCCTGGGGGAGTATAATGCATGTCTGAGTGCATGATGTAATGCTGCAGGGAGGGTTTTGGTGACTTCACCTTCCTTCTTTGAGGGTAGCAAACTTTTCCTATGAATTTCTTAAACAGATTTCAGTAGCAGATTAGACTCTATTTGGCACTTAAACTTCCTGCAAGATAAAGAGAAAAGTTCCCCCAAATCACGTTCTCGGGAGGTTGACTGTGTTTGATGGTGTTTTTGAAGTACCCTTTCCCCAGGAATGTTTAGCCACCAACTATCAATTTTACTTAGCACTGGGAGCTTCAGTATTTGCTCAGAGCATTGCACCACCAGATCTGGGCATTTGTGACACTGAGTTATCGATTCTGAAAACAATGACTAAAATGTTGTTTTGTCCACTACTTGAGAAAGTGGTCTGCAATTAATATGAATTTGTTGAGGAGCAGTGTTCTTTTTAACACCTCAACACACAACAGAAAAGATAGCTCCTGCCCCCTGTTCTTACGATGAGTTGAGTGTTTGAAGGAGCTGAATGCCAACCAAAAAGAGCGGAGGAAGGAACTGCAGGATTGATCTGGTTGTGAACTAGCAATACCCATTGCACACGAAACATTAGGCGACCAGAAAACAGATTCAGTTATGCAGACATCTCTTTTTTAGTTGTTGGTGGTGAGCAGCAC